>NC_064892.1:8083161-8388952 GCF_929443795.1 Astur gentilis
TGAATTTCTTCGGTTTTCCTCTACCTTGTATTTAAATTCTTACTGAAAATATTAAGAAAGATAAATCCCAAGGGTAATCCTAAGAAACCCTACTGTTAACTTTCCAGCTCCTTATTTATCCTGATGGACCAGTTGCTATCACTCATTTTCTCAGCTCTTTACCAATTTTATAATATTTGAATTAATCCTCATTTTTTCACCTTGAGATAGGAAATCTCATGTGGCACCAATGAAATGTGTTTCTAAAATCCAGTTGATAATGTTTGCTGTATTTTCTTGTTTCGGAGAGTCAGCTGATATATAAAAGAAAAATATTAGATTATTCTGTCATTATTTATATTTGTAAACCAATGCAGTATTTTATTTTATTTTTACTTTCCAGGTCTTTGATTATTCTTTTCTTCCCTATGTAATCTAAATCTTATAGAGGACAGCCTAGTGAGATTGCCTGGCTTGCTTTTCCTGACTTCTTAAGCATTTGTTAGTCTTCAGACATATGATAATAATCCAGATTTTAAAATAATTATATTAAAACTGCTTTTGGTTTCAAATGTCAGTTGTTTCAGAATAGTCAGTAAGATATAATTCAGTTTTCTAGAGTAAACTGAATTTTAGTGCCTTTCACTTTTTTAGTTTTATTTGTGTGTTAGCAGTGGTAATTTTAATTTCTATACATTTATTCTTCTTAACTTTCCTGCTTTTGTCTCCACATCTAACATCAGTTCCTTGGTGAGAACTGGGACATATTTGAGGTAGGAATAAATAGGCACTGATTTCCAGGTTACACAGCATGTATCAGATGCAAGTCACCAAAATCATAAGGAAAAGGACACTGCTTAAGTGAAAAGTGGAGAATCCTGAAGCACTTAGGGCACTGACCTGAGGGAGACTATGAGGGAAGGAAGAAAACAGCAGGAAGGAATGCATGAAGAATCACGCATATAGGAAGGAAGAAAACGATTTGACTGGTATAAAGACGAACATAGAAATTTGTTTGGCTGATACAAAAAGGAGAGATTTTCAGACATTAAGAAAAAACTTGCAAAGACCTATTTCTAGATTTGACCTTGGATATAGCAAATAGCCTTATAGTGTTGAGTACTCACTTTAGACGAGACACTTTAAAAGCAAATAGCAGAAATAGCATCAAACAAATTACTCTGAAAGAAAAGATAATGTCTCTGTTGTTAGCACCTAGCAACAATAACACATGTAAATTACTTTCAGATTTTACTTTAGTTCTTTAACAATGTTTGACACATTGTATCCTCTGAACAACAGCTTGAAAAATTATTTGTGTTTTAAATATTTATCCTGAGGTGTTTTTGTTTCAGAAACTGAATGGTTATCATACACCACAGGTGTTT
This sequence comes from Astur gentilis, assembly GCF_929443795.1. Classification (NCBI taxonomy): domain Eukaryota; kingdom Metazoa; phylum Chordata; class Aves; order Accipitriformes; family Accipitridae; genus Astur; species Astur gentilis. The sequence goes on from NC_064892.1 coordinate 8,084,529, forward strand.
TGTTTGCTTGCTTGTTTTTTCTTTGTCTGGTAATAATATTGTGCTTCAAGCATTAGCAAGAATATTTTGTACAGTATGTGCTTCCTTATGTATCACCAGTTACATGACTTTTTGTCTAATCATAGAATCATAGAATTGTCTAGGTTGGAAAAGACCCTTAAGATGATCAAGTCCAACCGTTAACCTTACACTGCCAAATCCACCACTAAACCATGTCCCTAAGTGCCACATCTGCATGTCTTTTAGATACCTCCAGGGATGGTGACTCAACCACTTCCCTGGGCAGCCTGTTCCAAGGCTTTACAACCCTTTCAGGGAAGAAATTTTTCCTAATATCCAGTCAAAACCTCAACTGCTGCAACTTGAGGCCATTTCCTCTCATCCTACTGCTTGCTACTTGGGAGGAGAGACCAACACCCACCTCGCTACACCCTCCTTTCAGGCAGTTGTAGAGAGCAATAAGGTCTCCCCTCAGCCTCCGTTTCTCCAGAATAACAGTTCCCTCAGCCGCTCCTCATAAGACTTGTTCTCCAGACCCTTCACCAGTTTTGTTGCCCTTCTCTGGACACACTCCAGCACCTCAGTGTCTTTCCTGTAGTGAGGGGCCCAAAAGTGAACACAGGACTCGAGGTGCGGCCTCACCAGTGACGAGTACAGGGGGATGTTCACCTCCCTGCTCCTGCTGGCCACACTATTTCTGGTACAGGCCAGGATGCCGTTGGCCTTCTTGGCCACCTGGGCACACTGCTGGCTCATATTCAGCAGGCTGTCAACCAGCACACCCAGGTCCTTTTCTGCCGGGCAGTTTTCCAGCCACTCTTTCCCAAGCCTGTAGCGCTGCATGGGGTTGTTGTGACCCAAGTGCAGCACCTGGCACTTGGCCTTGTTGAACCTCATACACCTGGCCTCGGCCCATTGATCCAGCCTGTCCAGATGCCTCTGTGGAGCCTTCCTGCCCTCAAGCAGATCAACCCTGCCTCTCAACTTGGTGTCAACTGCAAGCTTGCTGAGGGTGCACTTGATCCTCTCATCCAGATCACTGATAAAGATATTAAACAGAAGTGGCCCCAATACTGAGACCTGAGGAACGCCACTTGTGACCAGCCACCAACTGGATTTAACTCCATTCACCACAACCCTCTGGGCTCAGCCATCCAGCCAGTTTTTTTACCCAGCGAACAGTACACCCATCCAAGCCATGAGCAGCCAGTTTCTCCAGGAGAATGCTCTGGGAAATGGTGTCAAAGGCTTTACTAAAGTCCAGGTAGACAACATCCACAGCCTTTCCCTTATCCACTAAGCGGGTCACCTTGTCACAGAAGGAGATCAGGTCAGTCAAGCAGGACCTGCCTTTCACAAACCCATGCTGACTGGGCCTGATCACCTGGTTGTCCTGTACATGTCATGTGATGGCACACATGATGATCTGCTCCATAACTTTCCCTGGCACTGAGGTCAGACTGACAGGCTTGTAGTTCCCCAGATCCTCCTTCTGGCCCTTCTTGTAGATGGGCATCACATTTGCTAATCTCCAGTCAACTGGGACCTCCCTGGTTAGCCAGGACTGCTGATAAATGACGGAAAGTGGCTTGATTAGCACTTCCATCAGCTCCCTCAGTACCCTTGGGTGGATCCCATCCAGCACCATAGACTTGTGTGTGTCCAAGTGGTGTAGCAGGTCACTAACCATTCCCTCTTGGATGATGGGGCTTCTTTCTGCTCCTCGTCCCCATCTTCCAGCTCAAGGGGCTGGGTATCCTGAGAACAACTGGTCTTACTATTAAAGACTGAAGCAAAGAAGGCATTAAATACCTTAGCCTTTTCCTCAGCTCTTGTCACTATGTTTCCCCCCAGATCCAATAAAGGATGGAGATTCTCCTTAGCCCTCCTTTTGTTGCTAATGTATTTATAGAAACATTTTTTGTTGTCTTTTATGGTCGTAGCCAGATTAAGTTCTAGCTGGGCTTTGGCCCTTCTGATTTTCTCTCTGCATAACCTCATGACATCTTTGTAGTCCTCCTGAGTTGCCTGCCTTTTCTTCCAAAGGACACAAACTTCCTTTTTTTCCCTGAGTTCCAGCCAAAGCAATCTTTTCAGCCAGGCTGGTCTTCCCCGGTGGCTCATCTTTTGGCACATAGGGACAGCCTGCTCCTGCGCTTTTAATATTTCCTTCTTGAAGAATGTCCAGCCCTCCTGGAGTCCTTTCCCCTTCAGGACTGCCTCCCAAGGGACTCTGTCAGTCTCCTAAACAGACCAAAATCTGCTCTCTGGAAGTCCAAGGTAGAAGTTCTGCTGACCCCCCTCCTTCTCCAAGAATTGAAAACTCTGTCATTTCATGATTTCTATGGCCAAGATGGCCTCCAACCGTCACATCACCCACAAGTCCTTCTCTGTTCACAAACAACAGATCAAGCGGGGCACCTTCCCTAGTTGGCTCACTCACCAGCTGTGTCAGGAAGTTTTCTTCCACACACTCTAGGAACCTCCTAGACTGTTTCCTCTCTGCTTGTGCTGGTTTGGTCCCCTAAGGGACTGCAGTCTGTGAATAAGTCCAAGCTGGAGCAAGGGTAAGGGGAAGTGACTTCACAACATCCCTCCTGCCCAGAAAGACTGTTATAATAGATGGCCAAGTAACTGTTATACATGATGGAGCTCTGCTTTCCTGGAGATGGCTGAACACCTGCTTGCTAATAGGAAGTAGTGAATGAATGCCTTGTTTTGCTTTATTTTTGCAGGCAGCTTTTACTTTACCTATTAAACTGTCTTCATCTCAAACCATGAGTTTTCTCACTTTTACTCCTCTGATTCTCTCCCCCATCCCAGCTGGGGGAGAGTGAGCAAGCTGCTGTGTGGTGCTTAGTTGCTGGCTGGGGTTAAACCATGACACTATTGTATTTCCAGCAGACACCTGGTAAGTTGAAGTCCCCCACAAGAACAAGGGCTATCAATTGTGAGACTTCTCCCAGCTACTTATAGAATATTTCATCTGCCTCTTCATCCTGGCTGGGTGGTCTATAACAGACTCCCACCATGCTATCTGCCTTGTTGGCCTTCCCCGATTCTCACCTATAAACACTCAACCCTATCATCACCATTGTCAAGCTCTAGACAATCAAAACACTCACTAACATACTGGGCTACTCCACTCCCTCTCCTTCTTTTTGCCTATCCATTCTGAAGAGTTTATAGCCATCCATTGCAGCATTCCAGTTGTGTGAGTCATCCCACCATGTTTCTGAGATGGCAACTATGTCATCATTTTCCTGCTGCACAACAGCTTCCAGCCTCTCCTGGTTGTTGCCCATGCTGCGTGCACTGGTGTAGATGCACCTCAGTTGAGCTATTGATCCCACCACCTTTTTTTGGGCAGAAACCCTAATTCTTGTGTGACCCTTCTCAGGCGCTTCTGTGGTTTCTAACACATCAATGACCCTTGCATCTTTGCTGCTGCATGGATCTCCATCCCCTGTCTCCACCGGGATGGCAGACTGAAGGACCTTGCTAGCACACCGTCCCTCAAACATTGGCAGGTTGCCCCCAGGCTTATCTCTAGTGAGCCTGGTTTTATCCCTTTCCCCCTTCAAAACTAGTTTAAAGCTCTTTCAATGAGCCCTGCTAACTCCTGTGCAAAGATCCTTTTTCCCCTTTAAGACAGGAGTACCCTGTCTGTTCCCAGCAGGCCTGGTGCCGTGTAAACCAGCACATGATTAAAAACCCCCGGTGACACCAGGCTCAGGGCCAGGTATTGATCTGCTGGCTCTTCCTGTTTTTTCCCTCATCATTCCCTGCAACTGGAAGTATACAGAACTCTACTTGTGCTCCTTAACCAGTTGTCCCAAGGCCCTGAGGTCTCACTTGACTGCCCTCGGACTTCTTGTTGCAACTTCATTGCTGCCTACCTGAAAAATCAATAATGGATAATAATCTGAGGGCTGTACCAGGGTAGGAAGCTTTCTCTTCACATCTTTAACCTAGGGAGGCAGCAGACTTCCCTGAGAAATGGGTCTGGTCTGCATATTGGGCCTTCTGTTCCCTTCAGAAGGGAGTCTCCTATGACAATGACCCATCTTTTTTTCTTTATGGAAGTGGTTTTGATGCAGGGTGTAGGCTGACTTAACCTTGGCAACATCTCCAAGGCAAAAGAGAGAGGTAGTAGATGCCTCATCCCTGGAAATGTTTAAGGTCAGGTTGGACGGGGCTCTGAGCAACCTGATCTAGTTGAAGATGTCCCTGCTCATTGCAAGGGGTTAGACTAGATGACCTTAAAAGTCCCTTCCAACCCAAACCATTCTATGATTCTTTGATTTTAAGAAAGCATCTGCAGAAAATTCAGAAACAAAAAAAAATTATGATGTTCCAGAATTCCATGAAATGGAAGGCATTAAAATGGGAAAGCATAGATCCTGCCATATACGTGCTTCTAGGGGACTCCAGAGCATTGGGAATGTTCATCTCTTTCAGCTTATCTGTCCTCAAAATCCCTTTCACCAGTTCACTGTAGGTATTTGAATGATTCCCTGTCTTGGTACTGGAGGACTACTTCATCCCATACTCACTTTAATAACCAATTTCCTTTTCCTTCTGTCTCCTGCCATGCTACACTTATGTAAGCTACTTGGACAAGAAAGAGGCAATTATCACCAGTGCACTTCATGGACAAATAATAGAAAAGAAAGAAGTTCTGTTAATTTAAATAAACTCTAAAAAAAGTCCTGAAAAATGGGGCCTTCTGCTTGAAGGGTTACTTCTTGCAGTAATATTTGTCACCCTGTTTGCCCAACTTCTCCCTCAGCACCGAAGCAGAAGACCATGTTAGCAAGAGCTAAAAATCAGCTGTTAATTTTTGTGCTGGTAGGCAAATGTGCTCTGGCAGCAGAGACCTGGGAGAGTAGTGGGATTGTGGGTAGCACAACTGATCTCCAACTCCTCAGTCACATAGAGCAGGCAATCGCAGTTTTTATTGTAGTTCTTTCCCCTCTCCACTGCTATGACCAGGCTCTGGGGACTGAAGCAAAAAATAACACCAAAAAATCCAGGTTCAGATTCTGGAATTGCTTTCTATTGTTTTACATTTGTTCAGATAAAAACCAAATATGTTAAGATCTTTCAGAATTATTTTTAGAGCATAATCTCCTCATGCATTTACCTCCCAAGTTATCAATAATAAAAAGTAATTCAACAGCAGTGTGGGTTATTTTATGTCTGATTATCAGAGGGATTTATTGAGTCAAGATTTATTTATTTGGGATTGATTTATTCAAGAGCTGTCTTTCCCACCTAGCATTCTTCTACTCTCCACAACATGGATTCCCCATATAAATAAATGCCTATTTTAGCACACTTTAGCCTGATGTAATCCAGTAACGCTCAATCTCTGATTTTGTCTGGGTTCCTGAATAAGGTACTTTCAAGCATTGGTTCTTTGAAAGAGGGCCAGGCTATTTTAGCTTAAAGTTATATGCATGGTTTTTAAAGACAAATATAAGGTTAAGATTGGAAGTACAAGCAAATAATACTGAACTTTTCTAGAAACAGCAGCCAAAGCAACATTAGAAGAGTATAAATGAAGACCCCTGACTTCAAGATTATTTTGGTTTTGTTTTTGTTTTTGTTTTACTGTGTTTTGTTTGGTTTTGTTTTCCAGTACAGGAAGAATTCCACTAGGAAAAGGTCATTTAATAATAATCAAACCAAAATTCTCATCAAAGCCCATGGAATTTTAACCTATATAGGGAATAAATAAGGATTGCATTTGGCCCTATTGGAGACAGGAACCTTGAAGTGTGAATTAATACAAAAATAGATAGATGTTGCAGTATATAAGAGACAGTAAGAATGAAATGGTGTCTTGGAAGATAAGATTAATAAAAAATAATATGTATTTAAGATGTAAAGTATATTGTATACTTCAAAAAAATCAAGCTATTTCATTTCTTTTCATTTGGGTCTAAGTACATTCATTCTTCCTTGAGAGAGGAGATAGTCTTTTTGAAATAAGTATGAAACAGAGCATGTTCACGCTGAAAATAATTTCATGGTTATAGAAAAATAAAATAACTGCGGAGCTCCTAGAACCGATACCTCAAAGATCATGACACACCATTTTATAAATAAGTTCCTTGGGAATTGAGGAAAAAGAACAATACAATGAAATATACATTTTGATACTTTCTGGTATCAGAAGAGACACATTCTGAAAGATAGGCAATATACACTTTGGATAAGGCTAAGAAGTGCTAACAAAACTGCCCCAATACATCCCCAACATAAAGAGAACTCCTGTATGCTCCTGTTCAGTGCACTCTTGGGCCACAGCATACTGCCAGAATAGATATGTTTTTTTCAGAAGCAGTAAGTTGTCAAAAGAACATTAATGAAGAATAGCTGAGTGTACACAGTACCTACATGACAGGCAGACAACTCTCCAACCTTTCAGAGATTTACAGAACATTTTATTTGAAAGAACAATAACTCTTTACCAGACTGTATAAAAATGTAAATAATAAACCAGGAAGATACACAGATGAGGAAGCTTATAACAGCTAAAGTTCTGCAAGACCCACATGGGTTATCAGGATCTTTCCCCACCAAGGAAAACTATTGCTCCCCTCTACTTTGTGTTCAGCTAATGCAAGATTTTCCCTCATAGAAAAAGAAAATTGTCTTCAATTTACTTTAGTAAATACAATTCCCTTGACCTCTAGTGTTTCAGGAGGGAGCAATTGTATCGATTTCAGAAACTGAATTAATCACAACAATTTATATGCATAACTATCCTTTAGTGCATTTCAGAACAACATTGCCATTTTTGTTTGATGTGTTTGTAGTGTCCCCTGTCCTTCATGTTAGGCTTCACCACAGAAATATGTAGCAAGGAACTGACTCAAAAAATATTTCATGTTGCTTAGATAGCACTTTCTGTTCAGCAGCTGGTTTATTTGGTAGCTCACTTTCAGGATGTTGATTAGAAAATGCATATCCTGCTTGAAATGTGTGTTGTTTCACCTAGAAATATATACCAAGTTAACCTTTTTCACTTCTACTGCATTTATAAGCAACTTTCCATGTGAAAAGATAATCAGATGATAGGGATTGATAATGTGTGTTTCTTACCACAGTAAAATGTATCTAGTGTATTCTAGCTTTTTTTCCATTATGAAGAGATATGACCAAAAGATTATGAAGAAAAAAAATTCACATAGCCTGAGGATATTCTGGAGAAAAACACAACCTGGCACACTCTTCCTGTCACCCCATGTTCAGAGCTGAATAAACAAATCATTTGATTTTAGCTGACATAAATAGTTGGTTTAATATTCAATAGTTGATGTTTTGCGTTGTTTCTTTTTTACATTTTTATTCTTTCTCTGGATGGAGTGATCATAAGCATTTTCTGTAATGATCAGTCAGAAGTCAACATAAATTACAATACACTTTAATGTAACTTGGTAATTTAAGCTTGCAATGGACCTGGAAAGTTCATTAACAGTCATGTGTTTTGTGAAAGGGACAGAAGCCTCCTCCAACTTTCAGTCTTTCTCATTCTCTCCTTTTGTTGGTTCATTGTGTACAAACTCATATGTTCTAATGCCTTTCACTTGGTTTTATAACCTTCTCTCCCTAGTGACCCTGATCATCTCATATGTTTGTAAATCCATGCCTATCAAAGTCCCATCTGTATTCCTAGTCTTTCCAAAACTTCAGGCTTCTTTTCAGTGCTTGTCTATTTTCCAAACAGTTTTTAATTTAATAGAGGATTTTTTTTTTCCCTTAGAGATTTTCAGCATCCATTATTTTTGAGCTCCTTAATCAGCGTCTTTTGACTTAGAAGTGCTGCTCAGGTATTTAAATCCCTGTAGAAGAGGCTGCTTTGTACCAGTGTTTACTTTTCAAAAGAGATTCAGTACTGGTCCCTAAAATCACTTTACAACTTTGCCCCTTTTGGAGTGAAAGGAATCAAAAAATCTCACAGCATTTGGCCACAGCCAAGATTAAATCATTAAAAATTCAGCACTGAGATAAGATCAAACTCTATACAGTGGTCATGAATAGAAACCCTTTGATGCAGCAGGCACCTTTGGAAGAATCATGAATACTTTGAAATGCTGTCAAAATATTTACATATCTCAGTCTGGTGCGGACTCCCACAGAATAAGGATTATATGTCATTAGGCACTAGATCCAGATTAATTCTTCCTAGTTCTAGATATATGATTTAGGTGACTGTTTGAGGAGATAAGGTATCTGAATTATTGTTACTGAGAGACAGGTGTTACTGAGGCAGACTCTTGTTAAAATCAACACCCTTTCAAAGGGTTCAGAAGTACAAGGAATGTACAGATAGGTTGCTTCCATATCGTGCCTCAAGTGAGATGAGATGAGTTGGTACTCCAGGTATCATAATGCACAAACAGCCTTGTTTTAAACTTTAGATTAATTTTTAGTGTACCCTCCAAAAGTGACTTTTGTACTAAAGACTTTCAATTTAAAGTAACGTGTAAATGTAAGCTATAATATTGTGAATTGAGCAAGTCAAACAGGTACTAGACTGCTATATAAAACCAAAAGATATTCCAGCTCTAAAATGAAGTATTTAAATAGATATTTAATCAGGGCAGTTAACCACTAATGACACCAATTAATCATGAAGTGAAAGCACATTCACCTTGTAACCCCTCCCCCACACCAAACCCATTACATTTTGAAAGAGATTGATCGTGTTTATAAAAAAGCCAACACTGTAATTTAATTATTATAAGACAATGTCAAACAGCTTGTAAATTCTGTGAGTACCAGAACTACAGTCCTCACTTGACTAAAGTCTTGTACAGTCAGTAGACATTTTGCTGTATAAGGAGTACAGGATTGGGCACTGCTTGAATAAATAAATAAATAGGAGCTACAAATTATCTTAGAAGGAGAGAAGGAGGGGAAAAAAACCCAACTTTTTTTTTCCCCCAAAGAAAATAGAAAAATAGCGGTCTTAATATTTTAATTTTTTAAGTATTCTAAAAACAGACCACACAAAACTTAAACATGTGTAGCTGTCAACATACAGATTTCGTCCTGAAACCTATTTTTATACAGATAAACAAAAGGGGCTTTTAAACAAAGTAAGATCAACTTTTCTGAGCCAAAGATGTTATGAGATGGAAAAAGCTGGAATTTTATGAGAACAAAAGATCAGTTGACTTTACTAATGAGTCAGCTAAGAAAACAGAGATACCTATAGAAAACACAACAGCACCACGTGTCTCTGGCAGAAAGTTAGTTGGCAGCTATGTTAGTAAGAAACATAATTTTTAAAATTCATTTTATTACTACAGTGACTGATTGGCTGACACTATTTAATCCTTTTTCTCCTCTATATGAGTTAATTAAATCAGGATTACATATTTATTTGCACATATCTGTCTTGTTACAGAAACACTGTGATGACTGCTCAGCTCCTTCCTTGGTGTTTTAATTTTTGTTATAACCACTTATGATCACAGTCTAGTCCTGCAATGCCAGTGAGAACAATCAGCATGCAGACACATGCAGGATTCTGACAGAAGTAACCAGCAAGGGTCAAGAAAGAGAAAACACTTACAGTCGGGTTACGTCAGACTGACATCCTGGTATGAGAAAAAAAGAAATCTGTGAATGAAAAAAAGGACAGAATTATCCTCTTCTCTATTAAGAAACTTTCTGTAATGTTTTATAGTTTGCAGCATGATATTCACAGAGTGAGATATCTGATAGGCAGCGCTTTTAGAGAGAGGAAGCAGCTAAACAACTGATGTGCGTAGTAAGGTGAAGATCTGTGAGCTTCATGAGAAGATCAATTGGCTTGAATCTAAACTACATTCAGCACCTCAAAAAAAATCACAGTAATTTCATCATTGGTCATTACACAATCTCATTCTTAAAATACCTTTTATATCTTGACTTCATTGTAGCAAAAGCCTATTTTCCAAAGGAGAATGGGGGCCCTACACGAGAAAAGACTGAAGAAGAGCCTCTCCAACTCTGCATTTTTTTAATACGGCATATTGTACAGGAGATCATCGCTGACCAGTGCTAATGATCAGAAGGAATGCTAAAACACTTTCCTTTTGCCACCAGAAAATTTAGGCCAATAAATTTTGAATTCTCACCTCATATATGTAAATCAGACATAAATGACTGTGCTCCCTTGATAGCCTCCCTGCTTTCACATATAATGCCTTCTTTGCCTCTGTCTTTAACACCGATGATGGGCCCTGGGAGCCCCAGAGTCCTGTGTTGGAAGACCCTGATTGGGGGACGATGAACTCCCAGCCAACCCTGAACTTGTTCGACAGTTGCTGCTCCAGCTGGGTGTGTGTCAGTCTATGGGGCCCAATAGGATTCACCCCAGTGTACTGAAAGAGCTGGCCAATGTAATCACGGGACCTCTTTCCATTATTTTTCAATGTTCTTGAGACTCTGGAGACATCCCAGTCGACTGGAAGCTGGCAAATGTTGTCCCAGTTTTCAAGAAGGGTAAAAAGGAAGACCCTGGTAATTACAGGCCTGTCATTCTCACTTTAGTGCCTGGTAAAATTATGGAGAAGGTTATTCTGGGAGTTATTGAAAAACACTTGAGAGACAGTGCAGTCATTGGTCATAGCCAGCACGGGTTCACAAGGGGAAAGTCTTGCTTAACTAACTTAATTTCCTTTAATGACAAGGTCACCCATCTAGTTGACCAAGGGAAGCCAGTAGATGTGGTGTTCTTGGATTTTAGCAAAGCTTTTGACACTGTCTCTTACAGTATCCTCTTGGACAAAATGTCCAGCACACAGCTAGACATGTCCATAATAGTTTGGGTGAGCAATTGGCTGATGCATCGGGCTCAAAGAGTTCTAGTAAATGGTGTTCCATCAGGCTGGTAGCCAGTCACCAGTGGGGTCCCACACAGCTCAACTTATAGGGCCAGTGCTCTTCAATGTTTTTATAAAGGATCTGGACACAGGAATAGAATGTACATTAAGTAAATTTGCTGATGATACTGAATTAGGAGGAGCTGTGGACTCCTTCAAGGGTAGAGAGGCCTTACAGAGAGATCTGGATAGACTAGAGAGCTGGACAATCAACCATACGAAATTTAACAAGACCACGTGCCAGGTTCTCCACCTGGGATGGGTAATCTTGGTTGTACATACAAACTGGGGGACAAGAGGCTGGAGAGCAGCCACACAGAAAGAGATGTGGGGGTCTGGGTTGATAGCAAGTTGAATACGAGTCAACAGTGTGCTCTGGCAGCCAAAAGGGCCAGCTGTGTCCTGGGGTGCACCAAGCACAGCCTGGCTAGCCGGTCGAGGGAGGTGATTGTCCTACTCCACACTGCACGGGTGGGGCCCCACCTCGAGTACTGTGTGCAGTTTTGAGTGCCTCAGTGTAAGAAGGACATCAAATTATTGTATCCAGAGGATGTCGACTAAGATGGTGAAAGGCCTCGAGGGCACTACTAAGGAGGAGCGGCTGAGGTCACTTGGCTTGTTCATTTTGGAGAAGAGAAGGCTGAGGGGTGACCTCATTGCAGTCTACAACTTCCTCAAGAGGGGCAGCAGAGGGCGAGGTGCTGATCTCCTCTCTGGTGACCAGTGATAAGAGATGAGGAAATGGAATGAAGCTGCGTCGGGGGAAGTTCAGATTGGACATTAGGAAAAGGTTCTCCACTGAGAGGGTGGTCGGTCACTGGAACAGGCTCCCCAGGGAAGTGGGGACAGCACCAAGCCTGTCAGAGTTCAAGGAGCATCTGGACGATGCTCTTAGTCATATGGTTTAGTTTTAGGTTGTCCTGTGAGGAGCAGGGAGTTGGACTTGATCATCTTCATGGGTCCCTTCCAACTTGAGTTATTCTGTGATTCTATGACCTGACTTGAACAATTTTAGATTCTAATTTTTCTGGGGAACAAAATGTGTTTCTTAGTCCATCTGGCTGAACAGGTGCTATTGCACACCACAAAACTAAATGATGATTGCTAAGGATGCAGGATCAGCCCTTTGAATACAGGCTTACATAGAGTAAGCTCTAAAACTGCCTCAGAAAAAAACTTAGGAAAGACACTGAGCAGGAGAATGGCTCTTTCAACCCTTAAAACAACTGGACTGCTGCTAAATTTAAGATCGTTTCAAGTCTAATAGCTCTTGGCAACAAGCTTGACATATTCTCCAGCAATTACAGTAATTTAATTGTAGTTATTAAAGTGTACTAGGCAATTTCCTGTAATAAGCTTGATTAAGATACCTCTCATACATCTACCGTCAGAGTTTTAAGTCTGCTTTAGAAGCAGATGAATCATGCCCCCATAGAATCTGTTTCTTTTCATTGCCTGTAGAGTGTCCAGATGATTAGCTCATGGGTAAAAGACTACTTTGTAGACACATATGTTTGGCCAGTTGAAGATTACCCTTCATGTCTACTATACATGTTTGGACAGGAATGATTCTCAGACTTCGAACTCATATTTTGCCTTTTTTTCCGTGTAAGAAAGATCAGTGTTACACTGCAATATAGTTTCCTGAAATAGGAACTTCCCTATTTACAAACATTTCACTTCAAGCCCCAACAATCGTAGGGTATAAAAGCAGTCTCAACCAACAAAAAAAGAAACACAAAGCTGGAGTGTGAGTCACATGGCACACACAAGTAGTAGTAGTAAGCATAAAGTCATATCAGAAAAGTAAATAACTCTTCCAAGCATTAGGTACTTGAGCTCCTTGTTTATCTGTCATGTTTCCAAAGAATAAATTATGGTACCAGCTTACACAGAACTATTGTGTAAGTCCTAAGTAATTTATCTAAATATCCCAAGCCTTCAGAGGCCAGACTTTTTTAGTTGTAGTGAAGTACTAAGTCTTGTAATGTCTGACTGAAAGTCAGATCTTTCTAGTGACTTTAATTATTGGCTGAACCACAGCAAAATTCCAGTCTTGACAACACCAGAGGATAATATTTCTGTATATAAAAGCATATGTGCAGAAAGTTTAATGAACGAAAGTTTTTATGTTCTTCTTACAAATCCCTTCATCTACCTATCAGTCACAGTTATCAGTTAGGGGCTATATAGTAAGCAGAATCTCTTTGTTGAGATTATTCTTGACCTTTGTGTTGACACTTTTTTTGGCTTTGAGGGTTGTAAATCATTAGACAGCCTTATTTAGAAATGTCCAGGGTCTTTGTTATTAAGGTCTTAAGATGAGTATCTTAAGGTGCTTTCTTTTCATTGATTTAGACTGAATGAAAAAGCTGTGTATTGAATTCTTGAAAAACATTTCCTGTATTAAACCAGCCATGAGTACAGGAAGCAGACTTTTGTTAAAATTCTCTCAGGTTTTAATATCCTTGAGCCTGAGCTGAAACATGACTTTGTCAAAGGTCAGTTTCCTGTCCATTAACTCAAGAAGTTACCTGGAGATACCTGAATTTCTATTTGTCTTGTTTCTCAAATTGTTATCCACTTTATAAATTTTTTAACTATTGTGATTTTGTTTCACATTTTCTTTCTGAAGGGATAATCCTTTGACAATAGTGTTGATATCCTTGGAATGAGGATATATGAATGAGGCAAAGGTTGGGTTTGGTGCCTATATCATTTGTATTTCACATTCGTGATGACAAAGGCTGAAACACTGAAAGGCTAGAAAAATGCACTATGCTATTAAAGAAATGTAGTACCTGAGAAACAGTGAAGTAAAAGAACAAATAGGCACTTACAGGCAATAATTCAAGAACTAATATAGTTCATAGATAGCCATGGCAAATGGCATTACTCTAGTTAGTAGTGCTAGTTTCTTTCTGTGGGTGTTTAACACACATGGCACACAGTTTTCTCTCTGATGATGGTTCAGTCTTCTCTAGAAATAAAATGATCTGACAAAGCCCTGAAATCATTGTGGTACAGCTACTCCAGAACTTTTCTGTTCCAGCATGACAGAAAATCGTCAAAGAAGAAAAAAAGTCTAAATAGAAACATTAGGCACTGATCACCTTTTCTTTCAGCAATTAAAGCTGGCCCATCAGCTCTTCTGTTATTAGTACGAGTTGGGTCTACCAAGGCTTTGACAGCCTAGGACTATGCATTATTTGTGCAAATGGTAAGACCTATGCTGGGACTTCTTTGGAGCTTGCTAAGAAGTCAAGGAAAGTGATCTTTTACAAATGAACTACTTTATTAGCTAAAATAATTTTATTACTTGGGTAGCTATGATAGCAAGATTTGTATTTATCACTTGAGTCTTTATGCTGATTGTTTATAGCATGTTTGCATCACAGATGAAAGCATGCACTACAAAATAGCTGTCATAGGATACTTGAAAAAGAAGAGTAAAGGAATTAACGTTAAGGCAAACATAGCATGTTTTTCCTCTGAGAGATGCTTCCTTTTACTATAGGTCAGCCACACATTTCATCTCAGATATGCTTCTGCTAAAAGAAGAAAATTTTTTTTTTTCAATTTAGTGCTCACAAACCTGCCTGCAGTATGGCAGAATATGTTATGTACAGTGTATGTTCAAATTAGTAGTGGTCTTGCTTTATATTCCTTTGTTGTGCTACAAAGAAATAGAATCACGATTTTGGAAATTCAGAGCAATTTCAGTCTCCAGGTTGCCTCTTGTCCCAGTTTCTGTCTGAGTCCAGAACTCAAAGGGGACTTTAGTAAATGAAGTACCTAGGACTGAAATTTTATTAATTTTATAATCTGTGGTTGAGTGGTAATAAAGATAAAAAAGGGGAAAGGAAAGAATGTAGTACATATGAATCTTATAAGTATGAATACAACACATTTATAGCTTATATACAAAGAAAATGTAATTTTTACAAGGAATCCACAGAGAATAAGCAAGAGAAATTAAAAGATAATAGAAACATGATGACAGAATCTTTGAAAGTTTAAGATTACTTTGTGTAACATTTAAATAAAAAGACATTTTTAATGAGGACTCATACACAAATTGTTAATTGAATACTTAACTACATAACACCTCCAGCATTATGAGCTATCTTTCCTTATTTGATGTCATGGTAATTTTTCCTGCCTGATTATAATGCATTTGTACTTTAATACCAGGAAAGTAACAGGTGGTAAAAGATCTTTTCATATAGGAGGCAGAAACATCATTTTTACAGTGTAGGCGTTTAGCTATTATTAAGGTAACTGATAGATTCTCCACTCCTTGAAGTTTTCAGATTACAACTTCAAGCCTTCTTGGAATGTATGATTTAGTCAAACAGAGTTAAGTGTTAATACATTAATTACTGTTAGTAGTTAGTAGTTAATTTAAATTATATGTACGAGTGTAATAAAGAGTTATGCCCTTTTCCTATTTTTAATGCCACTCATGATTTTAGAGAGAGACCTATTTCAGTCTTCTTTCATCTCTCTCTTTCCTTCCTCCCTATATTCTAGTGTATTTACTGATTGCCTGTGCAGAAGGCACACAGTAGGTTTGATTGCCTAGCTACCTTCATGAACCTTATCTAGACCTTTTGCAATGGGAGGGTGGGGAGAAGTTCCCTCACTACACTCATCAGGCATCCAATGGGTTTACACAATAGCTTTAAGGGTATTTTCTGCTTTGTTCTCCATTCACTTCCTAATTATTCTTAGCATTTGGTTTACTTTCATGTTCATTCCTACTAAGCACTGCTAGTTTTACAGAACTACCTATCAAAATCTTAAGATCTAATTCCTGAGTAATATTACCAGTCACTTAGTGCTGTGTGGTCCTTCTGCCTCTCTCAATGGTGAGAATAATTTTGTATTATTAATAAATGTGTTCACTTCAATACTCATGCTTTTCTTCATACCTTGTTTGAGTGCTCCCTCATACTTTAGTTGTATACTGATCTTAAAAAAATTCAGATGTAACTAGACTGACCAGAAGTTATTTGCAAGTGAATTTTGTAACTCTTTGGTTTAGAAAAGATAAAAAATATATGAAAATGAGGGTCAGAATTATTTTTAAAAATAAATGTAGGTTCTTAAAAAAAAATGTAGGATACTGGCATACTGTGATAACATAGTTGTTTCTATAAGGCATGTACTTGTTTCACCATCAAAGTTGAAAATGGGACATTTTCTACTGAACTATATGTAATATCTCACATTGGCAGTTAACGTTGCAATCCAGTATGCACAAACTAGCATTTTGTGATTCAAACACTTCTGGTGAAGAAGAACAAAAAGTGTATCTCAACATTTCACACCCATCCCTAAAGAACCTACCAACCCAAAATCAGTTGTCAAAAATGCATTAAAAGTGTATTCCAGGAGATGAAAATTCACTGGAGTATTACAGAAAATAAAACATCAGAGCACACCCTGTGACTTTTTGACCCACATTCAGTCCTGTCTAGTGTAAATAAAACTTGATGTAGGTCAAAACATTGAAAATTCTATTCTGAGTAAGCTACACTTGGGTAAACAGGATGCTTGCTTTGAATATTTTTGTTATTTTTCCCTCGTGTAATATACTCTCTAAACATGTAAATATATATATGTTTAATTTTTTTCTTAAACATAATATGGATATTTTTATTTCAGCTAAAAAATGTTTTGGTGTTACTTTAGTACTCAGGATCTTCAAGGTAATAATAAGAACCTCCTCTCTTCTCTTTATTATTGTAAAAATGGCTTTTCTAGTCATTTTGCCCATTTCACATTGTGAGAAAAACTGAGACTAGATTCCAGCAACAGATATGTGTCAGCTCTTTTATCCTGCCAGGGTAACATAAAAATCTCAATGCACAAATGTCAATAGCAATGTCAAATGTTGCTATTTTTAGTAGTGTAATGGAAAAAAAGAACAAGCAGTCTCCAGTGAACTTGTATATGCATAAGCCAATTTTCAGAAGTGCTACCCCTAAGAATTGCAGTTTGACAGGCCTACTTATCTGAATAAAATAAATATTTATTTATCAAAGATAAATTGTGAATGTGTGATTCCTGACAATAGATGTGTTACAGTTCAGAAACAATTTCCCACAGGATCTTTTTCACTGCATTCAGACTAATGAGCATTTTCACAGAAATACTTCTTTCTACCTGTGGCAGTAGAAAAGAAGATGGTAAAAATAGAGCTTGCATTATGTTTTGAAAGTACTATTTGTGACTGCAATACAAGACCATCTTTAATTCACAGAGCTATGACACAGATACATGAGATTTTTTTAATTTAAATGAGATTTTAAAGATGTTACTGGAAGTCAATTAATTTAAAACAATTCTAATTAAAATTTGATTGGTTATGGTATGCGAGTGGGAAGTCAATTTTTCATCTCCATGATTTGTCCTGAGAGACTACAGTAATTCTCTATACATCATTATAACTTTGAACACTGCTGCAGTTTGATGAGATCAAACAGAATGATACAGAATAAAACAGAACACTGAGATGTGATGTGGCTCAATAAAACAGCAAAATATTTATCTAATTTTCAAACTATTTGAAAAGTAAATGAGAAAACTTGTTCAAAAAGCTCTCAACTGTCTCTTCAAGATTTCTTTTTAAAGCATTGATGTATTTTTTAAAACATTAAACTTTTTTTCCATATAGAAAAAAAAAATTAAAGAGTAAATATTTTTTCTGAGATTCCCTGGAACTGTAGAAGCAGGTTTTACCTTCACAGATGAGTGGTTTTTTAAGCAAGTAGATTAATTTATAGCATGAAAACTACTCTACTAGTACCTTAAACTGATAATTTGTAGTGAGCCAATGTTTGTGGTTAATCCTACCAAATAATGGATAATAAATTAATTGGCCTACCTTTCTTTAGTGACTGTAGAGAGCCTTAGACCT
Organism: Astur gentilis; assembly: GCF_929443795.1. Taxonomy (NCBI): domain Eukaryota; kingdom Metazoa; phylum Chordata; class Aves; order Accipitriformes; family Accipitridae; genus Astur; species Astur gentilis. The sequence goes on from NC_064892.1 coordinate 8,102,340, forward strand.
TTTGCCTTCATCTGAATGTCAAGGGCAAAGCCCTAAGCATCCTTGTCTGACCAGGTGGCTGGCCCTGCTTTAAGCAGAAGGTTGGACTGGAGCACTCCTGAGGGCCTTCTAAACTGAATATTCCATAATTCTGCTAGAAGAGAAGAATGATAGTCCAAACCACATTATGTGAGGTTCTTTTTTCCCACTTTGGTATTTATTATGCTTCTGTTTAGATTTTTCACTCTGAAGATGGTCCTGTTGCACCACAGCCACGTGACTATCAGTATGAAAGAAGGCTCATTTAGATCTAGGGTTATTATGCTGTACGTTGTCACAGCAATGAGTATGATGGAAACAAACACTGAGAACAGAACGGGAGGCGGTTGGGGTGAAACAGCTTTTAAACTATCACATACTTGGACCTTACGGGGAATTAGGACAAGCAGAAGTTTTGAGTGCATTTTCCTCATCTACATATTGTACAGTTGAAATTGCCCTTAATTTTGAAAAGTTTTGCTCCTTAAATACTGAAAACAAGGTAAATATCCTAGACATAATTTATGAAGTAATTAAAAATATCTAAAAAATGTTTAGTTCACTGCCTAGTAATATGATAATCAGTTTTTAACAAATGTACAGCTATTCTGCTGCTACCTACTAACACATATCCCTTTGGTTCTCAGAAGACACATTAAAATCTTATTTCTGTTTAAATGAATGCCTGTGTCCAAAACAGTGTGGTGCACTATATGACAATTTTTTTCCCTGCTAGGCAGTAATTCATTGTGTCTAGTTGTTTCAAACAACTACCTCTGAAGGAAATGAATGATAATTTATGTGAAGAGCACCTGATAGCTATCATGGTCCTCTGGAAAATAGGTTTTAATCACAGATTTGTTTCATGGTTGTAGTTTGTAAGTTCATAAAATGAAAGTAAAATACGCTAAAACAGAATAAAATGCTGTTATATAAGAAAATATATATTGCAATTTACATTTTTAAGTAAAAAAATAAATGTGATTGGTCCTGTCAATTTTGGTCTTCAATAAGGGTGGGTGTGTGTACTTGCATGTGTGTGGCAGTGCCTGAAATAATAGCAGTAGCAAAATCATTGAAATCTTGAATCACAGATGTGCATGTAGGCCATGGTATCTTCACGCAAAAAATTTGGGGGAATTATTCATGTATGTAAAAAAGAACATATATTTCTTTCTATATCAGGAGTATAATGTTTTCAGCCTGCACTCAGTTTTAAGGTTGCTGTTAACCTAAAAATTGCATGTCCATTTAGTGCTTTTTTTGCCATCTATTCATGTAATAGCTCATCCACTTTTAACTGTAAAATACCACAAGAAGCTGTGTGTACATGTGTATTTATCAACAAATATTATACAGTGGAAGCACAAAGCCAGAACAATTATTTTGAATAAACTGTAAAAAATACATTCAAGTACTTAAAATAAATAAAAAGAAGAACATCTTAACTTACTATTGAATTTTTACACAGACTGAATATTGAAAACAAAAGACAATCTTTTTATTTTGTTTTTCAGTTCTTCCCACTGTGCTTCATAAGGGACCTTGCAAATCACAGGATTGAAAATAAGTTTTTGTATTCATTAAAATTTACTAAGTTTAGTGAATTTTGTATATCACTGTTTGCTCTTTCCAGAAATTTTTCTCCATATGTAAAAAAATGGGTCACTAGCATAAATAAATGTGGGAGTAAATGTCCGTCCTACACATAGGTGATAAGATCTTGTGTGTTGTTATAAAGACAAAACAGAATGTCCAGATAAAAGTTGAAAAGCCTGCTGTTACTTGAGAAATTGCAGTTGCATAAAATTTATTTGGTGATATGATTCAGTGAGGATTTTCATAGGTGAGTTACCAACAGTGTCCACTGCATACACACACAGCATATCTAAATGATTTAATTTTTTTTTTTTTCCCAGCAGGTTCTGCTATGGTTTAGTCTATATTACAAATTTTGATATTTCTAATGCTGAGTACTGAAATCCAGTACAGTCAGAGTATTATCTGAAAATGCAACGTCGCAGTGCCCTTCGTCTTGCAGCAGCAAGCTCTGGCTGGGACCCAGTGCTGCTGGATGTCCTTTCGTGTGCCCATGTGGGTGCAACGTGTGGGGCAGTGTGCGTCGGGAGTGAGCAACCAGGAAGACTAGGGGATGCCCGTCTTATTTTCTTTTGATATAACTATTGGCTTATGCAAGTTTAAATGGATTGTGAGTTTAAAACTCTAAGATCCTGAACACTCCTGCTATTTTCAGGGGGAAGAAATAGCACTTCCAGATGTGTCAGGCCCCTTAAAGTCTACAGGTATATAATTTCTTCATTGATTGGGAGGCAAATAGGTTCCCGTCTTTGTACTTCAGTTAAGTACTGAAGTTAGCTGAGGTGAAACTGAGCCTACATAACTGACACAATTTTACTTCTGAATGCCTAATTTTCTCTTTTTCTATGAAGACAGGGTAGATAACTTGTTGATAGGCATACATAGTAGTCACTTGAATTACATTGTAGTATAAATATTATTCACGTTTAGTTGGATTTCAAAGCTTATAATGTAATACCAGATTTAAACTGGTTTAGATCCACACAAAAATATTTTAATTTATTTCTAAAAGTCTTTTAACATGGAAAATAACATCCATTTAAGTGATAGGGGTTTTTTTCAAAATAGGGCTCATTATTTGTAATCATTCAGCCATTGCCTTAGTTCCCAGCTATAGAGGTTGTGTTTATGTCAGCAACTTACATTATGCACTGTATATTATATTATTACAAATTATGAAGTTACCATATTAATAACATAACAATTTTTTAATACTCTGTAGTGCTGAATGAGCATTAACCTTAAGGGTGCTCCATCTGTCTATGGCCTCCTTTTTGCTTTAGCAAATGAGAATCATCTGAAGAAAAATATACTATATCATACTAGGTAATAGGCACTCTAAAGAAGTTTGAAGCACAGGATAAGGACATTCCCAAAGCTACGTGAAGCCCATATCTGAGGTTCCCTATGGTTAATGATAAAGGAAAATTCAGAGAATTCTAAAATTTATAGTTCTTGGCATCTGAAAATTCTCCAACTTTCCCCCCAAAATTACAGCACAAGGTTAGGAGAAAAAACTTTCTTTCCCCATCTACCCAGAGAACTACCCACTTAAAACTGTGCCAAAGAGAAACATAACAAATCTCTTGTTTTTTTCCAGAGTTCCATTTCCCCCAAAACCTATCTCACACACAGATTCTTCCCCAGTCACCCCAGTGAGACTCTCAGATTCCTTCTCACTCAGTCCTTCCCTGACAGAGCAGACACTAAAACTCAGTCTTCTTGCCCTAAGACAGAGAAGAAAAAACCCATACTTCTTTCTTTGAATGGGTGATAGAAAGAGGAAAGGTTATTTAAAAAAAAAAAAAATAAAAATTAATAAATTATGTCTAACCCCTTCAATATCAGTAGTGGCACAAATCATCAATGCCACAGACACACTTAACTGTATTGGTATTTGATTTTTATGGCTGACTGCATTGATAATTGGACTTGGGATTAGCTGAAATGCTCTATGCTGGTGAAAGCAGAGCTATTCACTAGAAGGCTATCAGTACATTAAGCAGATTATAGTTACTACTTTTAAATAACTTTTTTTTTTTTAAATACTTTTTTTCCTGAAACTCCCCTACTTCCCTTCCCCCAGATTTTAAAATAAATAAACAAGTAAATCCTGTGTCTGAATTTTATACTGTCACACACAGGACTATCAAGAGGATGAGACAGGGCAGGGGATGACTATAGTGGAAATTTTACAGGTGTTACAGAAATGAGAGTCTATCATGCCAGTTCATTTAAGCTCCATTTATGTTCAAAGTACTTACCAAGAAACTAAAAGTGAACAAGCCCTGCAGGGCCTATTCAAAAGCATTAGCAATAAACCAGCCCCCACTGCATCACTTAAAAGTTACAAATTCTAATTTCATGTAGGAGTTATGGGGAAAGTTTGTCTCTACTATGATTATATCAGACTGATTTTATCCCCCTCGTCATACAAAGTCTCCATTTTCTTTTCATGCATAATTGGCACACATCGTGGGTATGTCTCTAATCTGCACAATTATCTACCTACACTGCTTTTCAATTAAAGGATCACAGTGCGCGTTGCAATAGCATATTCTTGAAAGGCCACAGTCTCTGTATGCAAGCTAAGAGTTTCGCTATCAGAAAAAGGGTATGTGCTGATTTTTACCTGACATTTCATCTCTGGTGTAGCTCAGCATGTACAAGAAATATGAAAGAAGCAATCCTCAGTCTCATTCGCTGACAAATATTTAATAGAACAGCAGTAGCTGTAAGTGTTGGTGGCCTTGGCTCTGAATTGAAATGTCAGTAGTAGCACTATAATGCAGCTTCTATCTGTTCACACACTTCAGAGAATGAAATCCGAGTGCTATCCTTATAACAAGACACTTTAACACTTATCGGTGCACACATGGACACAGCAAAGAAACAAATGGCACAAAAATGTTTGAATTACTGCAAGAGGATTTGTGAACATGTTATTAGCTACATTTTCAAAGGTCAAAAGTTATGCATACTGAACACAGAATTATATACCATAAAATACTATATGTTGACCAAATTAAAGCATTTTTAATAATATATACTTTGTCCCTCCACAGATGAAGTCTATATTCTAGAAAGTCAGTAATCACATTTTGGAGGAAAAAGATAATGAATTCTGCTTAATTTTTCTTCAGAAAAAAAAAAAAGCTTCTAAATTTTTGTAAGCCTAGCAAAAAGAAGGCATTCCAAATGAGCAGACATTGGTTTAGTGCCATCTTGCTTTTTGCTCTTGTCTTCATCTTGAAAATGAATCACATTTTTCTCTATGACATCCAGCTCATGAGTTAATTCCTGTTGATTTCTGTTGCCTAGAAAGCAGGGTCTTACCCACAATCCAGTACCTCAAAGTCCAGTCTGTGAACAGACTCCATATGAATCCACAGGGAAGAGTGTCTGGGACCCCATCTACTTAGTCATTTGGGTAGTAACAGAGACATAATTGCTGTCTCCTCTTCTCTTGCCTCTGTTTCCACAACTGATCTACTTGGTAATTTGCTTGCCTAGTCCACTCTTGTGTATATGCAATTGCTAACGTCTTAGTTTCTGCTTTTCATTTTAAAAAAAATATCATTATGTAATTTCATTGTTTCCCTGTACATTCACCACATACTCATGTGCTTTACAGCTGACTTCAGTTTCTGTTATCTAATCTGTCATACTTTTTCACTTTTCATCTGAGGTTTAACATTTCTTTTGCTTCAAATCACCAGTAAAAACCTCTTCCTCCTCCTTTCTGGGTAATCTGGGTTAAAATCATGTGCCCTTTTTAATAAATTAATTTCATTTTTCATCTTGTCTTCTTCAGTGTATTATTTAATAAATTACATACCCGTGTCTTAACTAGGTCTGGATGCTTTTAGACCTCAAAGAGCTGAAGGGGGTCTGGGATGTTGATATCACACTACCCATGTACAGATTAGACTGCTATATGACAAAAATAGGCTCCTACTGTCTCACCCCTGCTCAGTTTATTTGTCTTGAAGATATGAGTTAACTCTGCCATGGCCACTCTTCTACCCACTTCTTTATTCAGCTTTGTTATTGTGATCATTTAATTACTGAGTTTATTTCCTATGCCCACTTCCTCACATCCTCTGATAAAATTTCCTGTTACTATATTCTCCTGCCTATACATTTAGTGTGGACTTTCTCTAGGAAAAGGTCATGAAGCAGTCCAGCAGGTTTTACTTTTCCATTATAACCCCTTCGCCTATTACCAATGAGAATGCTTCTCATCTGCCTTTTTAAAGAGGTTTCATTTTGTTCAGCTGCATTAAAGTAAAAGATTTCAATGCACGGTTAAGCAAAGGGCAGATGCTTTGGATATTCTTCCATTTTGAATCTTAGTAGTAAAATCTAATGTATTAACTTAATATCACTTTATGGCCCACAGAACAGACATAGATTATGTAGATAAAATATATGTAGCTATCATGTCATCCTCTGCAGGTTTTTTCTCCAATTTATTATGCTGTATATATTGTCATATATCAGCGTGCAATGAAGAAAGAGTGCTATCATGTTTCTCCTTGTAGAGGCCTTAGCAAAGTAGATTTCAAACCTTATAGGTAATTCTAGCTGTTACCTCCTTAAAACTAGTATTAAATAACAAAAGGCAATACAAAGCCTATTCTTTGGCCCAGATGAATGGTAATTATGTACAAGGTTAGATTCCATTCTGTGCTGTCAACATCTAAGTGACCTGAAGTTGACTATACTCAAACTACCTATGCAGCTATCACAGTCAAAGGATTTCTGGGGATCTATTCTGTTTCTTAAATATAGGCACATAGTGTAATTTTACATGCTTGACCATCACCATAGCTTCTCTTTCATGTCTAATATGTGGCACTGGGTCACAATATCCAGGCTTATTGGCTCAATGGATTCCAAAGACTCCAGATTCAGGTGACCTGTTTTAGGGGTGGAGCAGCTCTCCAAACTCCACTGTGCCCATCTGGTAATATCTTCTTAGGCTCCACCAAAAAAAAAACCCTAGGAAGAGAGGGAATGGGTAAGGACAGCAGGCTGTGATAGATATGACAGTGGAGGGATGGCATGCCTATATCCTTCTGGAGAGCCAGCATGGTCTAGGCAGAATACCTTAGGCATCTCAAATGCCACATTTATGTAACCAAATCCTACCCACACTGTTGATCTTCATTGACTATAGCAGGATGGGGTGGGTTGACCCTGGCCAACAGCTTGCTCATTCCCCTTGTCCCCAGCAGAATGTGGAAGAGAATCAGAAGAGTAAAATCGAGAAAAATTAATGGGTTGAGATAAAGACAGTTTAGTAAGTAAAAAGAAAGAAATAAGAAAACCAAACAAGTGATACAGAGGCAATTACTCACCACCTCCCACCAACAGACCAACGCCCAGCTGATCTCTGAGCAACTGCTACCTTGGAAAGACTACTCCCAGCTTTATATGCTGACCATGATGTCCTATGGTGTGGGACATCCCTTGGGTCAGTCAGGGTCAGCTGTCCCAGCTGTGTCCCCTCCCAGCTCCTTGTACCCCCCCAGCCTGCTCCCTGAGGGCAGTGTGAGAAACAGAGGCGGCCTTGGAGCTGTGCAGGCACTGTGCAGCCACAGATAAAACATCGGTCTGTTATCAACACTGTTTTAGTCACAAATGTAAAACACGGTATCATACGGGCTGCTATGAAGAAAATTAACTCCATCCTAGCCAGATCTAGTACACAGAAGCTCAGACAAATCTTGACATCTGAAATCTGGAGTTAAATCCCACCCGCATAATCTTTTTTTCTTTTTTTTTTTTTTCTTCTTTTTTTTCCCCCCAGCTATTACCAAGTAAGAAATTTTACTAATTTTTGATACAGGCAAGTGAACTGTGGAACTTTTCAGAAAAAGACTTGGTAGTATGTACTCTGCCAGAAGGCAAGATGTACCTCTAATTCTTTTCCAGTCCATATCAAATGCAGTCTACATAAAATATGTGTTTTACTGGTGCTTTCACTAGAGAAATTTGAAAAAAAGGGGGAAAGGAGAGAGAAAAATGAATGCTAAGCTGTCTTAGCAGTGACCTCTCCTGATTAGTTTAAGACATCCATATAAGCAGAGGTAAAATGATAAGATTATAATTTTTTGGATGAGTAAATTAGCCAAATCAGCAGGGGAAGAGAGAAAGAGAAGAAACCTGCACCTGCCATATAGATCATCAGTTTTTGATGAGTACGTCAAAAGAATTGTGCTGGTTTTGGCTGGGATAGAGCTAATTTTCTTCAGAGTAGCTAGCATGGGTCTATGTTTTGGATTTGTGCTGAAAACAGTGTTGATAATTAATACAGGGATGTTTTTGTTACTGCTGAGCAGGGCTTACCCAGAGCCAAGGCCTTTTCTGCTTCTCCCCAGCAAGCAGGCTGGGAGAGCACAAGGAGCTGGGAGGGGACACAGCTGGGACAGCTGACCCCAACTGACCCAAGGGATATCCCAGACCATAAGACATCATGCTCAGCTTATAAAGCTGGGGGAAGAAGAAGGAAAGGGGCACATTTGGAGTGATGGCGTTTGTCTTCCCAAGTAACCATTAGGCATGAGGGAGCCCTGCTTTCCTGGAGATGCCTGCCCATGGGAAGTGGTGAGTGAATTCTTTGTTTTGCTTTGCATGCATGTGTGGCTTTTTCTTTACCTCTTAAACTGTCTTTGTCTCAGCCCATGAGTTTTCTTACTTTTACCCTTCAGATTCTCTCCCCCATCCCGCTGTGAGGGAGGTGAGTGAGCAGCTGCTCACTTAGTTGCTTAGTTGCTGGCTGGGGTTAAGCCACAACAAGAATAATACTCAATATTACATTTTAAAAGATAAATCAGTTCTTTTAATTCCAGGTCATTGTCAGAGTGTGGCTATGGTGGTCAGAATTACATAATGGCTCCCATTGCAAACAGGAGTGAGATAACTGGAAAGAAAAAGAGTTAGATTCTCTGGAGAGAAACGTACTGTTATCAGAAAACTTCAGATCCTTCTGTGCCTTTTTCTGTATTTTAAGAACTCTGAATTTTATCCCAGAACTAAAATTATGATTAGATTGACAAATGGTACCAAAATAATCTGTTCTTCTGACAAGAAATGATTGCAATAAGAAAAGAGAAAACCACAACCTTTATTTGTCCTTGTGAGTGTAATAGCTTGAGTACTATATTCAAAAAGAAGCCTTGTTAAAAAGACCTGTTATAACGACCATAATGGGAATGAAAAATGTTAAGGAATCAATCAATTTATCTAGCAACCTTTATACCCTTGTCTCATGGTGCAAATTCCATGTCTCTGGACATAGGATTTTCATGACACTACTCCAAGTTATCTTGGTTTTTTGTCTGGTTAAAGATGAGAGACAAGAGTTTGTTGAGCAAATCTATGCTGCTCCATTTCAAGGGTGGATGTAAGGAAAAAAACAACACACACTTTGCAGAGCCATTAATCAACATTTAGTTTGAGACATTCTAGGAGATTTAAAAACTGAGCAAGAATAGTGAAGAGGAGGCTGAAGTGGGAAGGGAAAGTCATTATTTATATAACTGAGTGAAATATGAACACATTTATTGGTTTCTTTCATCTCCAGAAAACCTTGTATGTTACTTATCTTTGATGGTACTTATCTTGGATAACTTTAGCTGTCTAGAAGGTAAGTCGTCATATTAGCATTTGCCTTAGGTTCCTTGTAGATTCAGTGGGAAAAGTAGATGTTTCCAGCTGAAGGAGGCTATACCTAACTCAGTAGGATCTCAGTAAAATTCAGTCTCTGTAGTATATGTCTACCTATATAATTCACACAATTAGGGCTTTCAGAGGTTACATTTCTATCCCTTCCATGTGCCTTTCACATTTGTTTCTTTGGTAAGCACTCCGTAAACCTCCATGAATTATTTTAAATTAAATAATTATTTATTCCTTATTTATAAGTGTCATGGGTTTGCATCTTAATTTCCCAGTGAAGGTGGCGGTGTGATTCCAGCTCACCATCTATCTCACAGCTTAGTTTTGTGACAAAAGTCCCAGATGTGCATCTATAGCAAATGTGATTAATGATCACTTGGCAACACTATCTGGATTAGTGAACTTGAGTTTATTGCAAAATGTCACTTTTAAATATGATAAATATATATTCAATATAACAACATAACTGGCTTTAATTGTGTATTTTAAAGGTGTATTTACATATTTCAATATTCTCACTGTGATATAGAGAACTGTCAAGACATAAATTTTTCTTATTTCAAGTTAAAAGTACATGATAAAAAATAAACATGCAATTTACAGGAGAAGTTGTCCTAAAAGCAATGTGCATAAAGTAAATACTCAAAGGTATATAAATGCACCAATGAAGAGGCCTGGGTCATGAAACTACAGCTTTTGCTATTTTTTGATACGTCTCAAGAAATAACTGGTGACTATAAATTTTTAAGACTGATATAAAACTGTTGTGACAAGTTGAGAAATTGGAAATCAAAAGGAATCAGACATTATTGTTATAAGTATCTGTGACACAATATAATTTACAATTAAATATAGTAATTTTGAAAACAAAAGTTTCTGCTGCTTAGCAAGGTTTTTATAGTCAGATCCTAACAGAAAGATGCCACCTTCATCTTTACACCTGATGAAGCTGGTAAAACTTGTATGTTTTAATCATTACCAGAACTCTAAAGAAAGCATTCGTTGATAAGTATGACTTTTTTTAACATTCACTTTTTTTTTCCAGAATATAGTCTGTGAGTCCATTTTGACTCCCAGCTTCATGTGGTGGCCCAAGTAATCTTTCCATCTACAGGTAACACCAAGGTTGCATACAGATTTTAGATTCTGACCCTTAGGCAGGCCTATTTCACCTTGGTTGGAATTAATCACAAATATATTTAGCTGCTGAAGAATTAGTGACCTACTTAAACCTATTATTTGGCTCTTTTTTTTTAATAGAAAAACAGAGAAACACCTCCAGAGGGTGATTCATCCCATCTGAAGATAAACATCTAAAATAGTTGGGAGAAATCATCCTCTGAAAGTGTCTATTTCTTCCCTTTGACTACAGACCAAGCCCATATGACTGTGAAAGGAATGAACAGACAGTGAAAGGAATTCTACCCATTGACATCTGAGTGTAAGAGGACAACAGAACTCGAGGAAGAACATGCTGAAATACCTGAGCAGCACAGGATGGGATTTCTGTCCAAATTTAACCACCTGTTCTAAACTAGCTATCCAGGTTTGCCCTGCAGACAAAGCCTCTAATACTTTTGATGCCTTGCTTCTGAGGTGGTGTTTCATGATGTGAAAATACTAAAACCAATGATGGTCTCCAAGTAATTTTGAAATATGGTTATACAAAATCATACTGGTATGTACTTAACACCCGGGGGATTGCTTTATCTTCCAGAATGCACAGTTGACATCTAACAAGTACCAATAGTAAAATGTTCTTGGTATGGGTCAGTTTTCTTCTTCCCCAAGTCAATAATAATCTCTGTTTTCCTCCTTTGGCTTTGAGAAAAAGTAAGCAGTATCAGTGGTGCAGTATTCCAAGAAATTTGCATCAATTAATACCTACACTGATGTTACCTTTCAGTTACTTAAGAAACATTAAAGCAATTCCCTTTATTATAATTTTTAAATAGAACAGTGAAAAAGGAACTTGTCATGTCATTTTCTAGGGTAAAATAGGCCTAGGTCTAGGTATAGGTGTAGGCATAGATGTAGGCATGTAAGGCTTTTCATTGTATGACTCATATTTAAGTACTTAAGTTTACACATACACGTGCTCAGTATTGAAGTCCCAGTTTAGTATTATCTTGAATTGGAACTTGAATATCAAAAGCTTGTCCATGTAAATAACTTCTGTACTAGATTTTTGAAGACAAAGACTGTCATTAAAACACCTCCCATCATCACTCAATCTCTAGGAAATTCGAACTAACTTTCTTTTGATTCTTCAGGGCATGGTTTCAAAAAAAAATAAAAATCTGCCCAATAAGTTAACATAACCAAGACTGATTCCTTTTTTAACTCACATTAGCTAATCTAATTTCTTCAAATAGTCAGCTGAGTGTAATGCAAAAGGAAATATCAAAAATTGTATACTTTTATATAATTGGGGTTCTTTATTAATGAAAAATTGTTCTAGTTAATGAAAGTTTTACTATCTATTTAGAATTCTAGTCAGTAGAACAAAACATCAAGAGTAAAAAATTAGATTAAATGCTATATTAGTGTAATCATCATACTTAAGAAAATATCTAGGGAAGATGAGAGAATATGAAGTCAATATCTGTCTGGGGTCTATGGAGAACCACTGTGTACAAAAGAAACATAGAGAAGCAAAAAAAGTCAGTTAAAGCTTATGTAGTGTGGCATCCATCTAGAAGCTAGACCACATGGCAACGTAAAGAGGGACAACATTCATAACATTAATGAAAGTTAAATCTTCATACAAGATTCCCTGGTCTGATCCACTCTGCACATAGGAATCTGGGAAAAACATTTGCAGGTAAAGGTCAATTTCTATTGATTTTACCTAGCCTACAGAAGCCCCTGCATTACTTGCACAGTAAAAGAGATCCAGTTTTGGCCCAGTGTTTCTAGTTCAGAACTGATTTGTAACTGCTATGCACTGAGACAGAGCTACCAGTAAGCACTGGAGAAATTTCTTTAACACAGTAAAGCCTTTTTTTAACTCAGCGACAATGAAGTATTCAGATCATCTGACAATCTGATTATCTCTGTACAAAACCAGATAGAATTGGGCAGGCTGCTTTACAGTTTTCATTTTCAGAGTTGATTTTAAGGAAATCTCAGAAATATAATTTCAAGTCTGCTGAAGTATGATCTGAAATTAAGGAACAATAAGGCTTTTACTGGATTTTGGTATATGTTAATATTTCATTATAATTAATGCATTGCTTATTCAATCACATAATCTAATTTTCATGGCAATATTTCAGGTCACCAAATATTCCCAAATTTAATTTTAAAAAGTGAAGTTTGTGTTAAGTACAGTGCAGTAATGAAATATTAGTCTACTTAGGGTTTATGTATGAAAAACATTGTTAAAGGAAAATTTGAGATCTAATAAAAGGAAATATTTTCAATGAATTTGTGCAGCACTTGAGCACTTACAACATTAATTGTTTATAACTAAAGCAGCTATGTTGTGTCAATAACAAATAAACATCAACAGAACTTCTAAGGAAATGCCTGTAAATTAAGATCTATGGATTAATGTGTATCCATGGAGCTTCAGTGTCAGAAAAGTGCCCAGCTTATCAAACAGCAGAGCTACCAGAGAAACAAGCTTTTCCTTGTATCAAACAGTAGAAAACAAGGGCAATCACATGAAAAAAAAGTTCTATCTGTAAAAAGAAATAAACAAAAAAAAAGCCTTTTGCAGTTTAGTTTGAGAAGACAAATCTCAAGCAAATCTCACAGCAGTAGTGAAACACAAAGTGCTCATTTTCCTATGGTAGAGAATTTCATGTGATCTTCTGAACTGCATCACCAATTAGCAATTTCCTACCTTCTATGGCTCCTGGGATGAAGAGGCAGACATATTGATCAAAATGTTAGTAAAGCATCAATTGGCAAGAGATGTCTGAGTGGTATTTCAACACTCTGCCCTTTTCATCAGATGGAGGGGGAGGTCAGAAGCAAATGGAGTTGCCTACCAGACCATCATTTTACTGCAATAAACAAATATATTCTCCTTCATAGATAAGCCAAAAAGCAGAGTTCATAAAAAAACCAAAAAACTATTCATTACTTTTCATATGTAAAATCTTACAGTAGATAACAACAGAGGAGAAATTTCAAACAGTATTTTGTATGATTTTGTGCTTCAAAAAGTTAAGAACTGTAAAATTACAAGTGATTAAAAAGTGGGAAAAATGTAATGTGACTTTTTCCATTGCTCTGACTTCAAAGCCAGAAGCCAAGGACAAAACGTAACCCAGCCTTCTGATAATGTCAGACTCTGCAGCCCTATGGGCTCAAAATGCAGCCTTCTCATTGCCAGCAGCCCTCAAGACTTCCTGGGCTTTGGGTGGGATATTTTTGGTCCTCTTGGAGAACAACTAGAGATGACTGCTGCCCAATTTGTTTTAGCTTTAGCTTAGCTTTGTACAATCGTGTGGTGCAACACTTTTTGTTACAATAATTTGGGTATTTTTCTGTAACTAACCAATTGTAAAAAGTAGTATTTATTCTGTGTAGTTATAAGAAAGACCATGAAATGCAAGAGTAGTAAGTCAACAACCCCCAGTAACAGCTGGGCCCATCTGAGTTTTATGATCCTAACCTAGTATGACACCGTTCTCACTTCTTGCATAGCATCTTGTTGTATTGAGGACAGATAATGAGGTAAATTTCCTGGCTTGTTTTGAATGGACTACTGTTGAGATACTTCTGATAGGGAACTTCTGAACATACAGGCTGGGGCGACTTTAACTATCCCCTGAGAACAAAGCAGTATTTACTCCCAGTTGTTTGTTAAGACAACACAAATGCAACAAGCACTGAATAGAAAAAAACCCTGATAATACAGGCATCAGAGAAATCATTCCCTGTAAGTACTTTAATTTTCAACGTGTTAAGTACCTGCTATTTGTTAGATACTTTAACAAAACTAATGAACTCAGCTCTATTTGTATAAATTCTTGGTGATAATCTCCCCAATAACAAGAGAAAGAGAATTCAGAGACCAATTCACCCTGTCCCAAGATTTGTCCATTCTTCTCATTGTTTATAGAGGGAGGCTACACAAGTAGTTGAGACTGGCTGCCTGTCCCTGAGATTATTAGTTAACTATTAGATCCATAACAAAGAGCATTCAACATTCAGCTTCCCCCTTCATTCATGACTGGTGATTCAATGTGCTTTTGAGTACCACTGTGTGCATTTTATTTGAGCATTTAGAAAAAAAAAGAAAAAAAAAGGAAAAAAAAAAAAAGCTTTTGCAAAGCTGGCCAACTGCTAATTTTTTTATTTGTATCACAGTATCAGTATCAGCTATGTCCTTCTCTCTGTAGACAGGTGGCAGAGTATAGCCTCTAGCCCAGAGATCTTTTAGTACTTTAATTGGTATTTTGCTAGACTCGGACACTGAGTTTGCAGAAATGCTTCTTTTTTAGAAGATTTTTTTTTTTTCACAGAACTTCTAATGCTCTGGAAGAAAAAGTTTTGCAGTTCTGATGTTGTGCTGTAAACACTGGAATTTATAGGAGGCAATGTGACATGAAACACATTTTTGTATATATTATATCACCAAACTCACACTTGAATAAAAATATGCCCAGTTACAAAGTTTAAATCAGAATCCTGATCTTCCCTATGTTGAAAAGATTCTGACATAATCTTTCAGGGCAGTATCATCTCCATCCTTAATAAGAGTATGATTAACGTGGAAGCATTAAGAAAGCTGAAATTGCTTTACATGAAAGAGTGAAAAAAACAAAAGTAGCAGAGCTAGTCAGAATCTATTCATCTGTCAATCATCTGCTAGGAAATATGAAGTCAAATTCATAGTATTACTAGAGTGAAATCATATAGAAATAAATTTGGCACAAAGTTCTGTATATAAACTTTAGATATAGAAGAAAGATCACTTAATGTTCAAAAAATTGCTTTCTGATAAATGTTCATAAAATCATCAGCTATCAAATTTAGGAATTTTCCAACTCTGATTTATAATTTTTAAGTACCAAACATCATTTCTGCATATGGAGCTTTTTTATTCTTTCTGCAAAACTTCATGCAGCTGTAATACGAATATTTAATTTGTTCAACAAAAGCATAATATGACTTTTTAACAGAAAAAAACAGACAGCATAAGATGGAAGCTTACTAAGAGAAAATAGTTACAAATACAAGAAACACACTAGCAAAAGAAATAGGGAAGATTAAGTCTGCAGAAGAAAAAAATGTGCATGCACTATTTCATTTTTTATTATTGAGTAGTCTATCCAAAGAGACTTCAAAACCAGGAAAATACTATAAAGCAATTTTCCTCTCATTACTTTCACCCACTAAGCTCAAATTGTGCTTTTTTTTCTTTTAATATTTCTTTTTTCTAGATATGCATAAGCAAATATTTCATTTTATAAAGCTGGATAGACAACAGTTTTAAAAAGTCAATATATTCTTGTATTTAATTTCATATGCTGATGGATTCATATCAGAACTTTTCACCAGTAGAAAAAAGGAATGATTGACTGACTTACACATATTTGCTACCTTATTAAGAAAATACTAAAACCACTAAAAAGTTAGAGATTATGCACACTTTATTCTATTAACTTTAATTCTCTTTTTCCCTCGCTAATGTTTTTATTTTTTTTTAAAGTTGCTTGCTTACTTGCTTTAGAAAAACTACTTTTAAGAGTAATAAGTTGCAGCAAATATATAACATTCAGGTAATAAAACATGTCGTTGGTAAGCCTTTCCTCATTTATCAACGTATTCAAACAAGTATTAAAAATTACAAATTACCAAAGGAGAGCATTTTGAATTAGATTCTGTTTTTTAAAAATGTATATATAAAATACACATGGAATCAAAACGCGTTGTTGTTACACAATAATAGTGCTATTCTTTGGGATTCCAGTGCTTTCGCCAGTGATAAGAAAATAATTTTGCGTGTCTTCATTTTATTACCTCACCTGTTTCTTCCTCATTTCATTCTATTTCTTTTCTCTTTTTTATTAGGCTGTAGAAAAAAGTAATCCCCTCTGTATTATGTGTCCAGAACATTTACAGATGCATTCAAAAGTCTTTTTACGGCACCTTAAGGATTAGACAGTGTTTTATTTCTGCTATTTTAAAAACAATTCTTTCAATATCTGGCAGATATTCTGCTGATCAGATTCAAACAAGATGAATAAAAATATTCCCTCTGTTGCAATGACTTACAAGTTTTATCGCCTAACTCAATAAACTCAGAATATATCCTCTATGTTATTGGACATCGGTGAGCTGTATGATATGAAGTGTTTTCTCTTAGCTACTTTTATATTATCCAGTTTAGAGACAAGAAAAGTTCAATTTTACCATCCTGGTGATTTTTACTTTATTTAAACTAAACAATGTACTTGAAAAGTATAATGCTGGAAAATTTGGAGACCTACTGTTAGTCGACTAACAGTTACCTACAAGAGTAATAAGTAAAATGGGAAAGAGGGCTGACATACCAATAATGCTTTTTTTTTTTTCCCATATATGACTCTACAGTGGGTCCTAAACTTAATCACAGAATACCATTTTAATTCCAAATTTAGCCCCCCTTAAAAACCTGCTTAGAAAGTTATATTTAATGCTAACTCAATATGCTAAGTCAGTTCACAAAATGATGGATTCTTCACCTTGGCACATTTTTTTTAATGGAATTCTGTTCACTAGGCATATGTATTAAGGCAATTAACTTATTCAGCATTACCTATGAAATACTTGCCACTATTCCTGAGAAGTGCACCTGAACAACAAAAAAAAATCTGGCAGTTATATAAGTGCCTGGAAAACTGGATGCCTGTGCTTCAGTTTCTGATTATATCAAGTCTCAAAAGTTGATTACTGGGTTCTTGTCCACTGTGCAATGGTTAAAAAAAAAAGTAAGTTGAATAAACTCATTGTTTTCCTATTTCAAACAGAGAATGAAGTCAGTTAGAAGGCTGCTAAACCCCACCTTGATCCTTGGGAAGGTGATGAAGCAACTGATCCTGGAAGCCATTTCCAGGCATATGAAAGACAAGAAAATCATTAGGAGTAGTCAGCATGGATTCACCAAAGGAAAATCATGTTTGACCAACCTGATAACCTTCTATGATGAAGTTACTTGCTTCGTAGACAAGGGGACAGCAGTGGATATTGTCTGCTTTGACTTCAGTAAGGTTTTTGATACTGTCTCCCATAAAATCCTCATAGACAAGCTGATGTAGCATGGGCTGGATGAGCAGTCAGGTGGACTGAAAATGGCTGACAGGTGGGTCCGGAGGGTGGTGATCATGGTAGGCCAGTAACTAGTTGTATACCCAAGGAGTCCATACTGGGTCCAATCCTGTTCAACATCTTTGTTAATGATCTAGATGATAGGGCAGAATGTACTGTCAGCCAGTTTGCTGATGATGCAAAACTGGGAGGGGTGACTGATACACCAGAGGGTTGTGTTGCCATCAAGAAGGAACTCAACAGCCTGGAGTAATAGGTTGACAGAAAATCATGAAGTTCAACAAGGGGGAGTCCAAAATCCTGCACCTAGGGAGGAAGAACACCAGTATATTGTTACGGCTGACCAGCTGGAATGTAGCTTTGCAAAAAAGGACATAGGGGTTCTGGTGGTCACCAAGTTGAACATGAGCCAAGAATGTGCCTGTGTCACAAAGGTGGCTGACAATATCTAGGGCTGCATTAGGAGGAGTGTTGCCAGCAGGTTGAGGGAGGTCATCCTTCCCCTCTGCTCAGCACTGGTGAGGCCACACCTGGAGTGCTGGAACCAGTTCTGGGTTCCCCAGTACAACAAGAGAGACATGGATATATTGGAGAGACTGCAGTGAAGGGCCCTGGAGATTATGGACTGGAGCATCTCTCCCACAAGAAAAGGCTGAGAGATATGGGACTGTTCAGCCCAGAGAAGAGGAGGCTCAGGGGGATGTCATCAATACCTACATATATCTGAAGGGAGGGTATAAAGAAGAGGGAGCCAGCCTCTTTTCAGTGGTGCCCAGTGACAGATAAAGAGGCAATGGGCACAAACCAAAACACAGGAGGTTCCCTCCAAACATCAGGAAACGCTCTTCACTGTGAAGGTAATCAAGCACTGGCACAGGTTGCCAAGGGAGGTTGTGGAGTCTCCACCCTTGGACATACTCAAAACATGTCTGGACATGGTCCTGGGCAACTGGCTCTAGGTGACCCTGCTTGAGCAGGCAGGCTGGACATCCAGAGGTCCCTTCCAACCTCAACCATTCTATGATTCTGTGATAAAACTGACCAGTCTAAGAAGTGGAAAAAATTCTGTTTGTATTCATTTATTTCTCTCTACACAGCTGATCTCCTTGTTACACCCAACCCTATCTCAGTCCATCAAGATTCCTATAAAGGTAGGTGTGTCAAGAAAACATGGTGCTTATATCAGAAAATGCATTTGGAATTCTTCCTCTCATTCAGGTCTGTCCATTTTTACAATTAGATTTTGTCAGAAATTGGATAGTCTTCCTACCCCTTTGAGTCAAGGGTTAGCAGAAAAGTTCTGACTTCCAGCGTATCTCCATTAAACTGCAGTTTTTCCTTCTCTTTCACTGTGAAATAAAAGGTGAGATGATACCATAGATACCTGAAGGATAATTACAATTAGCTTTTTTTTTTCAAACTCTAATTCACTTTTGAAGGGAACTTTCCAGTGATCCCCTTTTTCTTGGCTTTAGTTCAGTTGGATGGAATTGAACTGGAGGAGTCACTCCAGGAGTACACCTACTGCACTCCAACAGGTCATCATCATTCAGTCCACAGAACCAGACTGGAGCTAGACTGTCCTAAACCCCCTCAAATATCTATGCTGCTGGTCCTGCAAAACAAATGTTTTTCTCTACAAATCAGCTCTTAACAGGCCACATTACTTGCTCCACAGTAAAGCAGTACTCCACAAATGTCAAAAGAGTGGTTGCTGCTGGGCTCGGAGGAAAGGTTAGGTGGGTCATGACTCTCAATCATCTATGCATAAAAGGGCAGACTATTCACTCATTTTGTAAGAGCTCCTAAAGAAACATGTTTTATATTACAGTTCAAGAAATGAAGGTTAAAGTTCATTTTGCTTTTACATAAATTTACATTCCTATCCACCGCTGACCTGGACTGGATTTCATGGAGAGCCCTACAGATAGTGGCAGCATGTTCTCCCATTACTGGCCTCTTGGATCACCCAAGGATTCTACTTCTCCTAAACCACAATAATCCAAAGGATCTTCTAATCTAATTTTAGATATTTTGTAAATAAACAATATTTTTCTTTTGGAAACAGATGACCAGATAATCATGCATCTGCTTATTATCATATGTGATATTCCTAACTGTACCTACTACTTGACTGTACACTTGAACTCATCTGTGAAAATACAGTGATCTAATTTACCCAAGAGAACCATTAATTTTAGTCTCCTTAAAATAAACATTACAGGAAGATGCCTGGTGTTTTCCCACTGAGAGTCTTATTTCATTTATGACATATGCTGTTTCTATATGATAAGGTACTGTATACAAGATGGATCAAAGCTGAAATAGTAATGAATTACAGTCTGAGTCAAATTTAAAATGCATAGCTTTATTATGCAAGAATTCTACATGTAATTGTACATACTCTAGCTTGCTCCACTCTCTACTGTTTCCACCTCCTAGATTTAGACCTTCTTACCTTCTCTTGCTAATTGTCTCTCATTTGTAACCAACACATTACTTTTCCAGAGTTCACATATCTTCCAAATGCTCACTTACAATGTATGGTATGAATAAAAAAAAAAAAAAAAAAAAAAAGTGGGAAGATCTTATTTTTTAAATTAATTACAAAGTATCCCTTTCTCACTATCTATTGCTCCTTTTGATACTGTCATTTCTAAAATTTCATGTCAAGTCTTCTGGTGAGATCATACCTTTTTGTCCTATTAAGCATGCAAAACTCCTGTGAAACTTGTACTGAGATGTAAGTGTCTAAAGGACAAATAACAAACAGGATTGTCCACATTTCTCTGTGCTTTTGGGGGGTTTCCTTTTGGTAAGGACTGATAGGAAAACATGGATAATTTAACAAAGAACTGAAATTGTATTTTATGTAAACTCTTTTTTCTTAATTTTTAAAATAATTTTAAAATGTATTTTTAAAAATGGCTTAAAAAATATTTTGCTTCTGTTTCTTAATCTTTCAGAATGTTTCCATAACTACAGGCTATTGCACATTAATTTGATTTTGACTTTAAAATTTATAGTTTATAATAAATCAAACAATAGTACATTATTATACGTCCAGCATTCTTAAAGTCTTATAGTACATATATATACATATATGTACATACATGCCTATGTATATAAAAATATATATAAAAATAACTCCATGGTTTGTAACAAAACTGTTTACTTGTATGTTCTATGATTATTTTTATATACTTTCCGGATGTCTGCTATTTAGGTATATATTAAAATTTACTATTTGACCTTAATGTCATCTGTCAATCCACTCTATAACAATCAATGTAGAAATATACTGTTAGTTTTCAGGTTTGTTCTAGAAAGATAAGTTCCCTTTGTGCTTGCAGTCTAGTGTTACTATGAATTCTGCTTTACTTTCACTTTAGAACTAAAAATACATTGACCATTTTTTCAAGTGTTTTGCGTCCTCTTATTTAATCCCTTTGATGTAAATATTATGTCAGAGCACATACATACCGTAAATTAAATAAAATAGCATACTGAAGTTCTTGTACCACAGTATTGCCCTGTTTCTGAAATTAGGTTTACAGATTTCAAAATAAAGACTATGTAGTTCCTTTTATTAAAAAAAAAAAAAAAAAAAAAGTATATCATTATTCTTTCTAGTGGATAATTAAATTGCACACAATATACTTTTCATTCATAAGATGACTTTCTAGGAACAACTAGGAAGTAACTGTAAGAAATACTTGATATGTATTCAACCTCCTAGGCATTCCTGTTGTTACCTCATTCCCATTTTCCTCTTTATTCATAAAAATCAGAGGAGAAATATATCCTATTATTTGGCAAAAAAACATGGTCTCAGCACTCTAATAAATCCTCAGCGTCACAAGCTTGTTCATTCTGCTGAAAGACAATACACAACTTTGCAATTTTCCCTCTGTGTGCAATAGGGGGGAATGTGTCGCACAGCAAATGCTTTTGCTAAATCTCAACAGAAACTCCCAGAACCAACTCTGACAAATTTGCAAAAAATAGTACAGAAAAAAT
The DNA here is from genome assembly GCF_929443795.1 of Astur gentilis. Classification (NCBI taxonomy): domain Eukaryota; kingdom Metazoa; phylum Chordata; class Aves; order Accipitriformes; family Accipitridae; genus Astur; species Astur gentilis. The sequence continues at coordinate 8,123,931 of NC_064892.1, forward strand.
CACTTTCTGAATCTGCTTTTTGTCTTGTCATTGTTCTACTCCCTTAAGCAATGACTAGTAGCATCACATCTCAGTATGAAACTCTAGCGGAAAAGATTCACCCACATTCACCTGTGCATTGTTGATCATCTCCGTGATCCTTTTCCCAGTCCTTTGGGTGGCCTTGCAGTCTTGAGAAAAATGTACTTTTTTGAAGAGGCAGGTTACAAAGTATCCTCAGGTTCATTAGGGATTCCTCAGGGACTGGCAGAGGTCTTGTTTCCAGTTCCAGAAAGAAGAAAATGGAAGAAGTAGTGAGCTGTGCTCTCCCAAAGGCTGAGTCGCACTTAGTCTCATGCTTAGTCTTAAGAATGTAGCTGAGCGATTTCATGGCCTGTGTAAAAGAGCTTAGCAGGACACTTACAAGTGGAACACTAAGTGCATCAAGCACTGTCAGCCAAGAAAATTGGTGTTGTAAGATATTGGCTGACAAATGCAATGTGCATGATCGCTGCCTAGGCTTGAGGAAAGTTTTCAGGATTGCTTCTGTTGATGGTGCCTATAAGAGAGGGAGACTAAAGAACCAGGGGATCTGCTGCAGGACTGAAGATGAGGAAGGAAGGTGGCAAAAAGACCAGCAGTCTTGCACTCTTCTTTTTCTTGCCATGCTTAGGATTATAAGCAGGGGATTGCTGCAAAGCTTTCTATCATCTTTGTGGCTACATTCAGCCTGTGATGTTCATCAGGTACTTCAACAGTAGAGAAAGGATAAATTATTTTCAAAAAAAGAAATGTTCCTTTTACCTCTACAGTTTCACAGTATCAAAAAAAAAGTATTTTCAATTCAATTCAAAATTACCATTTTAAAAACCAAAATGTGCAGGTGATGGGTTCTTTTTAACCTTAAAGATTTGAAATATTTATTGATGCATAAGTCAAAAGACCCTGAGGTTACCACAATAAAAAGGAATGAAATAGCAAAGAGAATTCTTCAGAGCAATACTTTCTTCATGAAATAGTTTACATGTTTCCTTAGGCATTTTATTTTGGCTGGTAGGACAAACCGTACAAGTGAAGTAAGAAGTGTGATTTTGCAAACTATCTCTAATTGTAAAGCTTAGAAAATGACTCATTGCCTGTCTTTTTGTATAGACGCAATTACTATTTTTACCTTGCTAACTTTCTCTTGCTGTGCTTGATAATGTATCACATGTATTTATCCCTTCTGGAGTTCAGCTTAAGATGTACTGCATTCTTTAGCCTAGTATTATGCTGAAGTGTACTGGATGTTAATGAGATATGCTATCATAATTCATCCAGAGCGAGCTGATAATTATTGCAATGTCTAAATTGTTCTATCTTTGCACTATGCTTTTATCTTTTTATTTTTCATTAACATTATCCAAAAGTGTCAAACAGGGATCATGGTTCTAAATTCATGACTCTGAATTATTTTAGGGGTTTATAGACTGATCTTTTCTTTACCATTAAACTTACATAGAATGCACAAACAAAGGAGTAGTGGTGAAAGCATAAGGTCTTGTCGGGCACAGCTAAAAGTCCTAATTACCAGCTGCAGAAACATGTTGCCTCATGAAGCTTTCCCCAGGATTTTGTGAATCTGAACTCCCTGGATGCAGAGGTTTGGCTTCCACAGGAAACAGAGGCAGTTCCCACCCACTCCACCCTAACCTATAGCAGGAGTTGCTGACTCGGTCAGGATTTAGGCTAAGGAGACCCAAAACTCAGGTCTCCACTCTTGAAAATCTGCCCTAGCCACAAAGTTACTAAGCAACATTTTGGCAGTGTCAGGACCATAAGGCTGCCTTTACAACAAAAAAGAGTGGAGTCAGAAACGGTAACAGAGAGTGTAGCTGTCTGAATATAGCAGTGAGTTTCACATACCTGCAGCTGCAAGTTCAGAGGCTAAATCCAACTGAGCCACCATTTCAGAAATACCCCTCTCTTCTCTCCCTTGTGCATCTACCCCTGTACCATGAGGGTTGCAATGCCATTCCTTGGTTCTCCATTTTCCTGGTTACGTTCAGTATGTTGAACTTAATATAAGGTTGCAACTTCATTTTACATTTTTCACAGTTAGAGCCAGACACCAGCATCTTACATGGTCTTTGATAGGATGAAGGAAGGGAATCAGAAGAAGCAGAAAAGGAACTGATGTTCTTGTGGAACAGTTCTAGACATGAGAGGTCTGATTCTCTTACGGGTATTAAAATAGGGTAAATGGGACTTCAGTGTAGTAAAGAATTAAGGCATACATACAAAGTCATCTTGATCACTGCCCAACGTTAGAAACAATTTTAAGACTCTTACTTCCAAGAGATAATTATCATAATTATTTTGAAGAGATAATGATATCTCACTCAAGAAGCATACTGTGTGCTTCACTGCTCATTTGCTAAAACCATGATAACAGCACAGACCTCTTAGCCTACTTAACAGCTACTCTGGCCTGAAGTTTGCTAGTATCATGCGTAGGAAAATGTTAGGAATAGAATTTAATAAGAAGTCAGACTGTGGTGATCAGGCCTAGGGCTTGGCCAGAAAACAGTAAAATCAGCAGGTTTTTTACATGCACCTGGCCACCTTTATCCTCTCTCCTCCCACATTTGTTGTCCTCAGTCTGCCTTGACCTCTCCTTTACCTTGCCTTTGGGCTTTCCCTTAAGCATCCCACAATAAGTTTTGGTCAGTCCAACAAGCCCCTTCAAATATCCCAGGATAAATTTGCCTTTTCCCATGAGACCCATTGTATTCATGCTTCCCCCTTTTTACCAGTGACAAAGTTGTGGTTAAACCTCCTCAAGGCTTTGGGTGACTCCTTCAAAGGCCCATGAGGCAGTGATCTCAGAGCTCTGGTGTTTTGTAGTGTCTCTGTTATCTCCTGCTTCTTGGAGTTTATGTATGTGGCTGCTTAATTCATTCCTCCTCATGCCTCCTGCCCTGGTTGTTTGTACTGAAAAACCATTCACAAGCCAGCCTCGCAAACCAGATATCCTTATATTGCACAATACCCATACACTCTGAGGTTGCGGATCTCTCTGTCCACCTGTTGAGACTGGATAATTACTCAAATTACATACTACAGGGCAGTCTTCAAACAGAAATGCAATTTAAATAAAACCAAGTCAAAAGAGTTAGTGAAATAAGCAACACTGTCCACAGGTCCAAAACCCATATGACATGGGAAACAAACCACAGCAGGGTACCCAGAAGTGAGTCCCAATTAATTTTTTAATATCTAAACAGTTTACAATTTTGAAAAGAAAAAAAATCTGACTGCTTTGTAAGTGACTGTTTGGGTAACAAACCTATATAAAAGGTCACAAATAAACTTTTCCATCTCATTAATAAAGACAACTATTACTTTGCTTATATCTCTTTTTCTAATTGAATATTTCTTTTTAGTGTGTGAGTATCATTTTTGTGTAGAATTCTAGCAGTAATGGAAATCAAATACTATTCTTCCATTCAGACTTTTGGAGGATTCTAAGGTTTCTGTGTCTTCTAAAAGGAAGAAGCTAGAGTCAAAGACCTGGGAGATCTCCCTGTTATTATATTTATATAAAAATACTGACATGCACATATATATCCAAACAGTCTCATGTAAGAGCACGTAGCTCAACACAGAAGTACAGAATTGACTCTTGGGAGTCCTCTGTTACTATAAAGCTGAAAAAGGCAAATATTCTGTTTTCTCCCATGAGAGAGTAACTTATGAGATATCAAAAGCATAACACACAACAGGAATATTTGTACAGCAGGGCATGTGTAGGAGCAGAGAAAGAGAGAGCACCACTTAACGGTACTTTATTAAATTCATTCTCCCACAAAGTAAGGTTCTAAGAAAAAAATATATAGGACTGAACAGAAAAAAACAAAGTGAAGATGTACAAAAGATTGCATATTGTAGACTAGTGAAAACAAATGCTAAAGGTTGTAAGGATTAACCATATAAAGGAGAATAGTGAAAAAAACAGAAAAGGGAGGCATGGTCTATTGTAGCTATGTCTGTGTCTGTGGCCCTTACACAAAGGGGCATGGGCTGGCTTCTGTCCAAAAGTCTCAGAGCTAGCCGTTGCAACTAGCCTCACTACAGAGACCCCACTGAAGATGTCCAAAATAACATCAGAATCCTAAGAATTAAGCAATGAATATGATCAGGCATTCACCTCATAATACTGCCTAATGAGTTTGGGGGGGGGATGTCTTAGTTCGGATGAGTTTAAAGTTCTAATCTAAAAAGATTCAGAGAAAAAAAAGATGGTGTAGGAACAGAAAAGGCCTTTCAAGGTAACAACACATCTCATGAAACTTACCCTTTCTATAAGAGTCTGAAATTTAAATATCCTATTTCAAAATGAATAAGAGAAATAACAAAAAGGGACCACAAAAGACACAAATATAATACTGTAAGTTCCAGATATATTTTTTTACAATATGGGGTGGAATTTCCAAAATATAACCTGTCTTTAAGTATGCTGACCCTGTGGAACGTGCTGTTTGTTCTTTGCAAAGGTGCAGTAACACTGCCTAGGTTTTTTTCACTGAAGTTGCACATGTAGAGATATGCTTCACCACAATGAGAATTCTTTATTAAAGCTGGTTAAAAATGGAACATTTCAGGTTCTTTTAATAAAACAAGAAGTTTTCCAAGCAAAATTGTCAAGAAACAATTCTATTTTTTCAAGCAGTAACCCATATTTTAAGCCATTAGGAATTACTGGTTCTTACTACCATTTTTTCAAGTAACTCAGTTCCTTCAAGTAGCACATGTATAATAGAATGTGGATCTGTTGATTTATAGTAACTTTGACAATCAGTCTATGACTTCTACCTGCAATATCAATTTTTATGTCTAATAAATAATTTCTAAGGCTATGCAAGCTGCTAAATATTACTAAAAAGTAGTACAGAAATTATATTTACTTCTCCAAAATAAAACCAAGAGTGCTTCCAACCATTAAAACCTCCCCAATATTGAGTATGTTTATATACGTATTTGTGTAGCTAGATCAAATTTATTAGTTGCAGTTTCACTGAAATCACAGTTTCATTTTCCTTTTTAAAATGTGCATGATTATGTGGGAGGAAACTAATGTGGAAAGACAAAGCAGCATCTCCCTCCTGCACATTAACCTTGACTTGCATACCATCTTAAAAGTTGTATGAAGAGAATCTGAATAATACTAGATTAAGTTACAAATTTGTAAAATGGGCAGAAAGTACAAATGCTATAGCTGTACTGCAATTAATAATACTTATCAAATATATGGTGCTCTTATGTAATTCAAATACACAGTTATGGAATTTTAAAATGTGACCTGGGTTTCCCAGTAAATAAATGTAACTCAATAAATGCTGTTCTTTTAAAATAAGAGGCATTGTCTTTCCAGTGGATTGCAGATTTCTGTTCCAACTTTTTGAATTAATCTACGCAGAATACCTGGTCGATAAATTATGCTTCATTGTTTTGCTTCCCACTAAATATAGAAGTGAAATGTGAAGAGTAATACTTAGTTTTAAAATGTTTTATAGACAAATGTAATAATAACAATTAGTGTCCTAAAAATTTTCATGAAAATATACAAGGCACAGGAAATAGTATTATGGGAAACATGCGGATTTGAAAGGCTACAGTGAAACTAACATAAAATGTGGTTTCAAGAAATAACTGTTGCACTAGAGAATTAGCTAGGCAATTACAGTAAGCATTGAGCAATTTATTACCATAAAAGGCACTTGAGTACTTTAATAGATATTTTGCACATTTTTTTCTTTACATAATGCTTCTATCTTTGTTTTTAAAAACTGTGAAAATAAGAAATCTGCTTGCTTATCTCAGAAGCTCCTAAAGGTAACTACAAATACTTTAAGCAGACATAATTCACTGATTTCAGCCCTTCATGCTAAACCATCTTAAGTTATATTACTTATGAGTAATTATCATTTAGTTGGGTGTGGATTGTAAGCTATGTGGTGATAAAACAAACACCCACAAACCATACTTGTTCTCCATCTCCAGCTACTAGTAATCTACTAGAAGGGATTTAAGTGTCATTTACTGCACAGTTGCTCATATGATGTTATACTAATAAAAGAAAACCAGCAAGTGGTCACCTGAAATCACCATGTATTACCACGGATTTTCTCTGAGTGTACGAGATACATTGCAATAGTAGAGGGGATAGCTGTGTCTTAGTGTTAACTCACCTAATAATAAAACAGCTTGGGTACTAATAGCAAGAAAACAAGAAGGGCGTGGAGCCCTTTGTTAGCTAAACTATTGTGATTGTCAGGTGGCTTTTAAGACCGCATAGCCTGACTTAAGGTGTTCCCATATATAAGGTCATAGAATCATACAGTTATAGAATCATAGAATGGGTTGGGTTGGAAGGGACCTTCAAAGATCATCTTATTCCAACCCCCCTGCCATGGGCAGGGACACCTTCCACTAGACCAGGTTGCCCAAAGCCCCATCCAGCCTGGCCTTGAACACTGTCAGGGATGGGGCATCCACAGCTTCTCTGGGCAACCTCTTCCACAGTCTCACCATCCTCATCATAAAAATTTTCTTCCTTACATCTAAATCTACTCTTTTTTGGTTTAAAACTGTTACCACTTGTCCTGTAACTACAGGCCCTAGGAAAAAGTCTTTCTGTCTTTCTTATAACCCCCCTTTATATATTGAAATGCCACAATCAGGTCTCCCCAGAGCCTTCTCCAGCCTGAACAACCCCAACTCCCTCAGCCTTTCCTCACAGGAGAGGAGTTCCAGGCCCCTGGTTATCTTTATAGCCCTCCTCTGGACCAGCTCCAACAAGTCCATGTCTTTCTTCTGCTGGGGACCCCAGAGCTGGATGCAGTACTGCAGGTGGGGTCCCACCAGCGCAGGGCAAAGGGGCAGAATCACCTCCATTGACCTGCTGGCCACGCTTCTTTTGATGCAGCCCAGGATACGGTTGGCTTTCTGGGCTGCAAGAGCACATTGCTGGCTCATATCTGGCTTTTCATCTACCAATATCCTCCGCAGGGCTGCTCTCAATCCATTCACCCCCCAGTCTGTAGTGATACAGGTGATTGCCCTGGGTCATATTTACATTGTCAGTTTAGCAGACTTTCAAACCCAGGAAAATATTTTAAGGCAGTATCTTCATTAGCAAAGACATTAGCCCATTAGAAGTGGGATGTCTAGAGTGTAGATTTGTGGAATTGGTAGTATGTATCCAAAGTTCACATTATACACATTTCAGAGTGGTTTATTTTGGATTAGGTATGGTTTGCCCTGTTTTCCTTCTAGCTGCTGGAGTGTATTAGTTGTGCTCTTGGAGAGTATCATCCAATTTGGTTTCTTCTGAAAAGAATCCCGTTTTTGTATTGGAATACAGCTCAACCATGAGAAAAAAAAGGCCGTGGCTGGGGCAATCAGGAGATATGTTTTAAAAGTGCATTCCTGATCCAAACTAAAATGTTAAATAACACCTTGCACCTAAAAGTACATTGCTTTAGTACAGAAGGCTAAAACTTCAGTGAAGTCAGAGAAAACCAAAGCTCTAGTCCTATGAGTGATTAGTAAAGTCCAATTTGCAGCTGCATTTATTCTACCCCAGCAGAAATTTGAAAACTGTATATTTGAATGCTGCAGCCCATGTCAGGGCAAAACAAACTACAGCAAATGAGCATTTAGGTTAGCCCTGCTTGACCTCCCTGGGAAACAGATAAAAAGCACTCCTACAGTCATGACAGCTGAGAGGCTGAGAACCTGGTGCCTCTCTGCGCTGAGTCTCTCAACCTAGAGGAGGTAAATAACTGCCTAAGTACTTCTACTTTCTGGATCAGGATGAAAGCAAGTGCATTAATTTAAACCAGTAAGTCAGCCTTGCCTTCACATGAACTAGGAGAGCTCATACACTTGAAGAGGAGAGACATTTTCAGAAAAAGTTCCCCACTGCCTCTCAGCAACCATCTCCTAGCTGTGGTACAGTATATGAACATAACAGTGCAAATGGTTTTAGCAAACACTAACATATTAAATAGGGAAATAAATTAGTGCACCAGCAATAAGCTATCATAACAAAAAAAAGAAAAAGAACAAAAAGCATGGTCTCACACATGCCTGGATTTATTCTCAACAAGTCAAGAACGTAAGATAATTAAAATGTGCCTAAATTACAGATGTTGTTCCCTTCAGAGCATAAGAAATCTTGCTACCTAAATTTTCTGTACAATCAATAAAGAGAAATAGCCTTTTCCAAAGATCTCTAGATGACAACACAGCCAATTTAAGTTAGGAATCTCCCTCTATCTATTAACCATAGTATTGACCAAGTAACAGTAAAAATGTCCTACCTTTACTCAAGGTTTAAACCTTTAACTGAGGGTCAGTAATCAATAATCATGGCTGGTTCCTTTAGAAAGAGGAGAGAGCAGCAATGTTCCCTCTCCACAACATATGCACAGCTGTTGACACATTCACTCTAAGTGGGCCACCAGGTCCTCCTTAGCCTCATGAAGCTAAAACTGACCTCTGAAGAGACTCCTTGTATGGGGCAGTTGCCACTCCTTTTGTTGATATGGCCAGCCAAGGGACCAGAAGGAGAGCAAGCAAAAAGGATCTGTGTTTTTTTACAAGGGAATGCACAGAACTAGGACTCCAGTCTTTGCTCCTTGGAATGTGGAGGTGACACTATCCTAGGAGAAGGAAATTGTTGATTTCAATTGGTCTTTGTGCTTATTCATACTCCAGCAACTCAAGACTTGGGCTCTTGTGAGGGTGTCTGCTGTAAGTACTGCAGCAGACCTTTTGGTGGCCCACTGGGGACCCTTAACCTGAACCTAGACTGAAGAGGATTAGGTTACATCTGCACTCCCAGGTAGTGTTTGAAAGTTGGTTTCTGGGACACTTTTGGGGCAATGAGGTAAGTCCCTTCTGATCTGGGTGCTTAAAGGGTTGGGTGCTGCTGGAAAGTAAAAAGACTGAAGTGGTGGCTGGGACCCGAATGGAAATTTAGCTACCCGGTGTACAGGGTCGGCAGGGTTTAAGGGAACCAGATTTAGTCCTTCCTTCCTGTAAACAAGCAGAACAAGCATCCCACAAGTTAGATTTCTCACTTCAGTTTCAACACTTAAAATTGTTTTTTGGCCAGTCTGGGGCTTGTGCGTGTGTGTAAGTGTGTGCATGTTTGAGTGGCAGTCTCTAGAGCAACTAGTTCTTTGATGAGGACCAAACATTTAAGAGCATCTGTCTAATGCACTGGCTTCAGGCTAATTTGGCTGCTGATCACATACAATTATTTGGCGAATGACTAGATGAGGAGGCCTCTCCTCTGATTAAAGAGAGATTCAAGACAGTGTGGGTTTGTGTGTGTCAAGGGTCAATATATAAGAAAAAGCTTCTTATAGCACTCAAGCTGGAACTCATTATGACCCTAATAAAATACTTATGAGGGAAAAAGAATGTATTCAAGTAAAGAGTACATTTCCACAGTCTTTTCAATAACTAAACTAACACATGCAATACAATTTAAAGGTAATACAGAGGAAATACTAAAGAAAGAAAATTAGCTAGGAAAACGACATCTACAAAATTTACCTGTATTCCAGAAAGCATACCTACAAAGATTTAGGGCAACCAAAATGTGCCAAATTACAAGTGACATACTTAGTGAATCCTCATAGGTAAGCCTATTTATATATTTGTGGGTTTTGTATATCAATAGTATTTCCTCTTCTATAGAAAAAGAACTTGCTAAATTGTTCACTGTATTAGAAAAGATGGTCTTTAAAAGTTTGGAGTTTGGAGAAGGAAAATAATATCATGACATAACAGCATTCCCTCCTACCTGGAAGGAATTGCTTTGAGTCTCAGCAGAGGAAAGACTAAATGATTCTGTCTCTAATCCAGGTGTAATCAAGTTCATTCAATCTATGCAGTCTTGTCTTGGAGGACTGCTTTTCTGCTGAAGAGCAGAATACAGCTAATTAGGTTGGAATGAAAGCTGCGTGTTTTCATTTACTAGAGAAGAACTGTAACTCAAATTAATGTGAGAGAATCTGGGACGATAAGTAAAACAAAGCCGGTGTGTTTCTCTGGGCTGGGCAGCAGAACATCAAGGGGTAGGTAGGATCACATGGATATTCATCTTAGAAAGGGTGATCCCTAATATCTCATTTCGTAGCTAGATACGTTCTGAACATGAGAAAGTCATTATTTTAAGGCCAGACAAGCACTATAGATTTATATGTGTTTCTGGGGTTTGAAAAAGTAGAAAAACAAGAAGAATCTTTATTAGCTATATGCAGGACACTGATAATTGCTATGATGTCTATAAAGATGTGGAAAGATTAGTAAATGAGAAGAGAAACTAATTTATTTACAATGACAATTTAAGAGTGCCATTAATGGCTACCTTGCAATTTTAACTGAGGAAATAAGGTCTTTGATTTATTTACTCTGTATTTGGTCTTAACTCACAGGGGAACTGCATCTCATGCAAAAGAAATTGTGATTTAAGAAGTTCTGCCATTCTTTTCCCCACATTTAATGTGCTATTTCATTATTTGGAACATAAAATAAAAGTCAATTAGACACTAAAAAAGCAGTAAGGGCATTGAGAAGAAACATTCATCAGCCATTTAGTTGGCAAGCTGAAAATGCTTAGAGTTCAGACTGGATGAAGTTTATGTTAAAAAATATTTTAATGTTATATATTTAGGAAACCCTGTACTCCAACTTCTACATGGTGGGTTTGTTGTTTTTTGTTGGTTTTTTTTTTTGGTTTTTTTTTACGGGCACTATTTAAAGAAAACAAAACTTCTTATAAATGTATCACTAGCCCTGATTTTATTATAATGATTTACTCTGAATTCGCATCTAAACTGGTTTATTTTTTCAAACATTATTTAACTCTCTATGTTCTGTTTTTCTCACATCAAGGCACCTTTTTTTCTCTGTGTTTGATATTTTCTGCCTCCAAAGTAACAAATGAGAAATGTTCTTCTCCCTTGTTCTTCCACAGCTGTTCAGTATGAAGCCCAATTTCATGAAGTTCAACAATGCCCAAAGACTGAGGATTTTGGTTGAATTTCTGGTACTTCATTACAGGACTTGCTTTTGCTCTTTCTGGCAAGATGAAGTTAGCTGCAAGTAGAAGTAAATAGATTATGAAAGTCATGCCTTGCTACATTAAGAGTTCTAATGAGGAAAGAAAGCTATAATAAGGTTTAACAAGTTAAAATATTGGTTTAAAAAATCCTCTCGGTATGAGAAGAGAATAAAAGCAGAAGACATTAAGCTCTTAAATTTTTCAAAGTTAGAATAAGTATTGAAGGAAAAAACCTGAAGCTATAGTAAGGCTATATATGCTAAGATACAATATATATGAATGAAAAATAACACATGAATTTGCAATGCACTATGACAACAACTGGTTGCATTATGTGAAGTATTAAAAAGTAGACTGATGGAATACTGGGGGGAAATCAAATCGATACCAATTTTTACTGGTAAATGAAGGATTAATCGTAATGTCTTTTCCGTCTCTTACTTCTACAGTCTAACTGCACATAAAGTCAGAACCTAGGTTTAAACCAATCAAAATAAGACATTATAGCCAAATCTTTTTCAATCATTTTTTTGCTGTGCTGATAAACTATGAGGTTCAGTGAGCAATGATTACAGGAAAAAGTCTGCCTAACTAAATTACTGTGGACCATTTATTTTTACTGTAGTAACCAAGGAAAAAAAACCCTAAAAATATTAAGAAGTTATTAAATCATGTCTCTTGGCATTTAATAAGCTCTAAGTATGGCATGAAAATCAAGGTTTTATGAAACATTTGCAACTTGAGCTCTGTTGTAAATAGTGCATTCCTATTTCTTACAGAAGGAAAACCAGACAGTGGTCAGTATAGGAAGCACTGTAATAATGAACTGGCTGGGAATACCTGGCAAACCTACATCTAGTTGGAAAATGCTGAGTTTCCTGGGCCTGAGAGGAAAGTCTAGTTAAAACTAATGAAGGCAGAATAGGAAAGGTGAAAGAGTGAGGCCAGCACATTCTCCTGAGAGCTGGAGGAGGCAGCACTTGGGGCTTTGGTCTCTCATGTCTCCAGTGCCTGCTATGCAAACATGGGTGCTTCCAGCACCGTTTGCCTTACCTACTCTTTCGAGAGTCTCTTTTAAAATAAAATATTGCTCTCCTCCTCTGAAAGGGCTCAAATGCTTACACTAAGGCAAGGAATAAGGGTTGTATATGGTTTGCTGACTCAAGTCCCTGGAGAGGAGCTGCTAACTCTTCTGTTACCCTCCTCACAATTTCTAATAAACTAGTTTCAGCAGCTCACTCTTCTGTGTTGGATTTTGTTAATAGCATTCTAACAACTTCCAAAGGCACAGGCTACTCTGCAGCTGCTGCACCCTTCTAGTTTGCACGTGTGGGTGGAAGCAATCTTCTATCTGTTTGGCTTGGGTCCAGAGGAGGCACATACCATTCAAAGACAGAGATGTGAGGCCCAGATATAGTGTAAATTATTCTTTCTAAGGCAACTGCTTATTGCTATCCCCAGGAAGTTCCTGCAGTGGTGATAATGCAGCTCTAAACTGTGGGAAGGTCCTGTTTGGTTACAAAATGGGACTTCAAGGAACACTACTTTTTAAGGAAAAGTCTTAAATACTAACTACTCTATAGTAGAAGAATTTTTTTAAAATTCTTAAAACTACTGAACCAAAGTATAGGGAGAAAACAAGTTTTAGCTGAAAACTCTGTTTTCTCTTGCAACATACTTTTCAGTAAGCTTCTTGTCTGCTAGACAATATCAGTTGCCCATTAACAAGCATTTTATGATAAACTGAGCTGCACTTGAAAACTGAGCTGGATTTGAAACCAGAGAAACAAGATTACTGCATTCAGCGTGCAGAAAATAGAGAGGAATATCGCCGTGTTTTCTGTGAAAAGATGTTAAGACAACTTATAATTCTTTGCCCAAAAGTAGTAAATGAATGCAAAAAGCTTGACTCATCTCAGCATGGACAAATCAGGTTTTTCAACCTTCTCAAACCATTTTACATATGTTTGCATTTATCCTGGAATACTGATACTCTATGATTAACTCAAAACAAGAAATTTAAACCATAATGGTCATTTTTAATAGAAGCTTGCAGGAAATTTTCTTTAAAGGCTGCCAGCCAAAAGCAACACTGCTGTTATATTCCAATTTGTTTGTTTCTGGCTTTCTGGATTAATTTGATTTTGATTAATTCTGATATGGATTAATGAAGACACTTGAAAAATTAAAATACAAAACATATTACAAATGCCTTCTGTCATAGTCCTCCTTCTTCTATCACTTAGACTATATCAGATCTAGAGAGAGTGCAAAGGGGGATGAACCTTGCCTTTTGGAACCTGGAATACGTTTGGCTTGGATTCAGTTTGAAGGCCTAATAAAGATATTGTTTCTGAAACTGTTCCAAAATTTGTGAATTTATAACTGCATCAGACTTGACAGTATTATTATATTGACATCTGAATAATGTTGATCCAAGTTAGATTTCAGGCCACTTTTACATTGGGGCAAATCTACAGACACTAAACATAATTGCTAAAGAATATACTTAAATAAGCACATCATTAGATGTCTCCATAGACTCATTTAATGAAATTGAATCATTCCATGTTAAAAAAATATTTAAAAGTATCAGTCACTACAGAAAATGAAAAAAAATTGCCCCACTATATTGCCGGCAGCTTTATGGATTTTACCAGTTTAAACTTGTAGGCAGAGAACGTACAACATTTTTTTATCAATTCATGGATGTGCTCAATATTTACATAATGATTCCTCTCCAAAGATGAAAGAATGCATGAACAATAAATAAATTGTGACCTTCCTGAAAAACGACTTTACCTTTAAAGACGGATCATGTAGGGTGATGCTTGGCTGCATGCAATACATGAATATTTATTAAGCTGACAGAAAGTCAATTTCACCATAACTTGTTCTGTACCAGAAAGCAACAGTAAAAGAAAGAAAGAAAAAAATAAAAAGAGGACATTCAGTTCATGATTTCTGTCAATGTCATTGTACATTTTGATAGGAAAAAAGTCTTCATAAACTTTAATGAATAACCTGTACATAAAATGAAAAAACCCTATATATATTCTTATCATGCACTGGTTTAGGAGTTCACTGATTTCCAAGTTCAATGATCGCTTGAAGTCAAGCAGGTCAAGTGTCTTCAATAGCCAACAATGCCTGACAGGAGTATTTCTACAACTCCTAAAGCGGTACTGGGAGAATACAAAATCATATAGTCATTACTACTTAATAAGCATTTAGAAATAACTGATAATAAAGGGCAACCAATATCATTTGTCATGCCATTAAGTTACTGGATACTTACAAGGGTATATGAAATAAATAACATTTGACAGAAAACAAAACCATCATGGAAGCTGTCTTAAAGACAGCAAAAATATACAAATTAGTGTGCTAAGAAAGATACCCCAGAAATGCTAAAACCAGGACATTTTGGACTCTGGAATTGGAAAATACCATACAGATTTACAGAAAAATTGCTTTATCATATTTTTATTGTACTGAGATTAATGTGACTATATAATGAATGTATTTCCAGCAGCTCAGTTAAAATAACTGAATGAACATATGCAGTGCAAAAAGAAACTGTTATATGACATGGTCATCTAATTATCTAGTGTAATATATTAATCGGTTCCAAATGATAGAAAACACAAAACTGAAAGCTACTCCTTAGGCTACAGTCACATATTATGAAGGCATTAAAATTAAACAAGTGATAGCAAGAATCAGGCACTGAAATTCAGATCCCACTTTAACTCTCCCTAAAACTCTAATCTGAAACTAATCCTCTGTGCCTCATCTTCAAATACCACTGTTTTCACAACTCAGCCATCTTGGAGTTGTTTGCTTCTAATGAGATGAGTAACACAAGCCATTCACAGAGATCACGAGAGCTGAGTTTTCTGTATGGTAACTTTAATGCGTAATCTAAAAGCACCTTGGTGAACACTGGCATTCCAGGGGGTCCAGAAATGCCTTACAGAGAAGGAGGAGAGAAGTATTTCTCAATTCAGTATGATTAAGGACTCCATAAATCTTTTCTGTTCGCAGAGCAATGACATTTTTAGAGTTTGAGTTAAAGTGATAAACATTGTCCCAAGTATGTTATTTCATAACTGCTACTTAAAGCTTTACTCTTTCAAGACTGCCTTTTTTGGTCCTGACTTTGAAACAGCTTATGTATTAGAGATATATCCTTATATGGTGACAATTACATTAAACAGAGATTAATAAATTCGTAGGCAAACACACGCTGCAATTGAGTGATATCTGACTTGCAAACAGAACAATACAGGATGAATTAAAAAAGATAAATAGCAGGAAGCTCACTGAGCCAAATGACACACCAAAATCCTGCAAAAACTCCTGTGGGAAGTGACAAATGCTCTGGCCTTCATATCGCTGACAAAAAAGGGCCAAACGGAAATATTTTAAACAGTTAAACAAACAGCTCTTAATCACTGATACAATGTTATAAAGTTGTATTAGGAATGAGATCTGCTAGAAGAGGAAAGCCGATAGGGGATCTAGAAAAAACTGTTCTAATAGAGTTTTCATGAAAGAGCCTCAAAAGAGAGATTAATCTAGAAGTACCATAATAGGTGTAATTCACCTTATTTTAGGAAACACTTTGGTACAGTGTCCAATATGATTAAAAAAGTTCAAAGGTTTGTGAAGCATTACCAGTGTGTAGATTCAAATACAAACCTGTTTGATGAGACCCCTGGAAAGATACAATAAATTCTTTTCACACTGAAATAAGTATAGCAAATACTAACCCTTTGTAAACCTAATAAAAGCAGAACATATTTGTGATAGCAGTTAAGTGCTGTGCATCTGATCTGGTTCTCTGTTACACTTGAACAGAGGTAGAAATGCGTACATGCGGTACCCCATCATTTCTCTGTGTTTTCACCTTCTCTCTGATACAGTGCAGTTGTGATACTGAAAAATATTCTTTAAAGTACATCTTTACTATCACCTAAAATTTTTATTCTACAGCTGGAGTTAATTAAAAATCCATTATCAGTGGCTTATTGGAAATATGAGTACATACCAGTTTTCTTCTTCTTTTCATCTGATCTGTCTAAACAAGTAGATAACACATCAAGAAGACAACTGGGTACTGTATGTATGCAAAGCTTTGCCCATAGGGAAGTGTTTGCTTAAGTTTCTCAGCAATCGTTCTTAGGATTGAAGACATTAAACATTTTTTATTAAATGACCTTGGCACAAAGACCAGGACTGTACTCGTGAGATCTGCTGATGACATTCTCATCTGTTTGGAGAAGGACTGGAATATCTCACAGGAATAACTGGATGTTTCTCGTAACTGAATAACAGTAATTGGATGAAAATCATCAATAGTATAGACTGACTGAAACACTTAGGGACTGAAAAGAAACAATAAAGAAATATTGTATGTATTAGCTAATTGCAAGATTACTATGAACCATCAAGGTAAGGCAGAGGTGGAGAATAGCAAGTATTATTGCAGACGCATCACATGAAGTATTTTTAGTATAGTTCTGCAGGGCTTCTGTAAAATCAGATTTGGAAATGTAAAAGTTATTACTTCAGATTGGATTTAGTACAGAAAAGGTACTTCTCTGAGGAGGGACTTAAAGAATTATTTTAAGTAAAGAGATAAAAAAAGTTTGACTCCTTTAGTCAGGTAAAAGACAGGCTTATATAAAATTTTGTTTTCTATAAACACAGGTAGTGGATAAAAAAAAATAAAGGCAAAAATCTAGTTAAGCTAAAAATCAGTTTTCTTACAAGAACAACTGATTAGTAACTGACAATAATTTGGGAATCAAATGCTTCTAGCACAGCAAAAAAAATCTGGTACAATCTTCCACTATAGGTGGTGGATGCAAACTTGCATTACAAAACCAATGCATTGTGAGTGGAATATAAGGTAGTCTTTGACTGCCCCCAGTGTCTCTAACTGATTCTCTACTTATACATTTGGGAGTAAATACATAGAGACTAGTTCTGATTAGAGCAGGCACGGCACAGCTCACCTACACACAGTGAAATTCTCCTCCCTGCTCCCAAAAATACTTACCTGCAGATAGCCTTTTCAGACTCACCCTGCATTTATGCTAACATGCAAAGCATGCCCAGAGTATTAATTGTTTCAGGCTAAAATTGTGCCATCCCCGTGCTAGCAATTCAAATCATGGTCAGTCAGGTAACAGCACCCTGTCCTGAGCTTTAACTTCATTTAGTGTAGTAACATAGAAATAATGAGTAGACTGTGAAGCTTTATGGATATCACTGCAACACAAAAAGGAGCTCCTACCCCATCTGTGACCTTCTCAACTGAGCGGTTGTAAGACAACACTGTCTGTCCGTTGGGAAACTTATTAAATCTTTTCAGTTCAGCAAGAAATTTCCAGGCTCTAAAACTAAAGAAAACCAAGCAAAAACCAAATTAACATTTGCATATATAAACCACCAAAATTATAGATCCACACCTTCAAAATATCTTTACTAGACGCATGATTCAATAACACTGAATCCAAACCATGGTGATCTAACGTTATATCACTGCATGTTTCCTGAATGCATTACACAGACATTTGACCTATGCTCTTCTGTACTTACTACTTGAAGTTTATTATGCTTGGCGTTTCTTTTGTTAGTTAAAATAATGTGAAGTACACACTTCCAGATTTGGTTATGGAAATTTACTGTGACTATCCCTACTTCTACTGTCTTTTTGGCATAGGAAGTAGCTCTTTGAAATTGTTTCCCTAACTTTTTAGGGGTGGTGTTGAGGAAAAAAATGTGTTCTATATATACAGTTAATTTAGATGAGCAAAGTCTTTCAGACTGATAGAAAAGCTTGGTTTTTAAATAAGTGATAAATTAAGTACAAGAAATGCTATTCTGCACAATAATAGTATTTTCTTTATTTTTGCTCACGGAATAAAAATGTTATTAACAGTAAGAATATTACCTGTGGTAGGGAAAGTAATATTATTAAGCTGACTTTCATAAACGTGAATGCTAATTATAGCTGTTAATCCAATGAGACATATTTCAGAAGTGTGGATAATCACCACAAATTTCACCTTTCTGTGAATACATAATGAAGCATCAGAGACTTATTTCTAAGCATATCAACTTCTGTCAAGAGATTTTCATTACATCAAACATTGATTAAGTTAAACTTAAGTCTACCATGCAATAGATGGCTTTGAAGTGCTGATAGGCATCGTTTAAAATGTATCTTTGCAGAGACCTCTATTAGAGCGTGTGAAAAGAAAAGAAGGGAATATTGCCAACTTGCATAATGTACTTGGAGAAATTTTTTGTGCTTTTTGTTAATTTAAAATCTGAAGACTGGGAAAGAGTAAAGCATAAGCAATGGAGATAATTATAATTAACACTTTTGATGCTTGTTGTCCTTACTAATGAAGAACTTCTACTAACAAACTGGGAAAAACTTGCCATGCTATTGGGATCTCTGTGGGATCTTGTGTGTGGGAACAAGACCTGATACATATACATGCACTGTATATACAGAGGAATGTACATACACTGTACATATATACACACTGATACAGGGCAATGCTTCTGTTTGAAGAGAAAGTCTTCATTAGTTTATGCAAGTTTTATATACTGCAGACATAGACAAATGTTATCCTAGTAATGTAGTCTCAAAGCACATATATAGCACATATGTATTTATATAGTTGTGTGCGTATTTCTGTTTTCAAAAGAATTTTTTTTACATTTATTTCAGTAACTCTTCAGGAATATGAAAATCTCTGCTCCGTTCTGCTCCATGAGCAGCCTAGCAACTTTTTCCTTCAAACATCAGTTATATAAAGTGAATGCATATGTTTTAACTTCTGTGCCATAGCATGTACATTTCTGTCACAGCAATTTCAGTTTATTCATTTACTGAATAAAATATATAAATACATATATTCTAACATGCTGTGTTATATCTTTACCTGGTTCTTCATTAAATCGATGAGAATGGAAGCACATTCTCAGTACTCTGCCATGCTATACATGTAATCCCATCTTTCTATTTTTACATGTGCTGGTTTGGGCTGGGATAGAGTTAATTTTCTTCAGAGTAGCTAGCATGGGGCTATGTTTTGGATTGGTGCTGAAAACAGTGTTGATAACACAGGGATGTTTTCGTTACTGCTAAGCAGGGCTTACACGGAGCCAAGGCCTTTTCTGCTTCTCCCCAGCGAGCAGGCTGGGAGGGCACAAGGAGCTGGGAGGGGACACAGCTAGGACAGCTGACCCCGACTGACCTGAGGGATGTCCCACACCATATGGCGTCACGGTCAGCATATAAAGCTGGGGGAAGAAGAAGGAGGACGGGATGTTCGGAGCGGTGGCATTTGTCTTCCCAAGTCACCGTTAGGTGTGATGGAGCCCTGCTGTCCTGGAGATGCTGAACACCTGCCTGCCCGTGGGAAGTGGGGAATGAATTACTCAGTTTACTATAGATTTCACTATTATATTCAGAATAAATGAAAAACCCAAGGTACCCAAAAATCCTATTCAATATTTCATTAATGCCTAGAGAACCTCCTGTCTTCAAATGCAATAAATCTTTTGGAAGAAAACAGATGAACAATCCTTCAGTTTGTAGGAGGATCCTGTAGTAAGTGAAGCTCATTTCTCACAGCACCGAGAGACCCTTTTCTTTCACTAATTCCAGTAGCAGTTCAGAGCACTACGTCTTGCAAAAGCCATTGCCGCAATGTTTATTAAAAGTCTTTTCAACACAATACTGTGCTCTGAGGAGTCTTACAGCTCTCAGTACAGTCAAGGAAAAAGTGAGGTGCTCAAAATAAAGTCTTTAATGCAGTTATTATCAGGTTGGGCCTCATACTTTTTTTTTTTTTTTTTTTACAATTAATAAGATTAATAAGATTAAGATTAATAAAATCCTGTCACTATCCTGCTGAACATCCACATCACAATAACTACAGAAGTTTTCTAGTACTTGGGGTTTGTCAGGTTCCCATGTAGTCCAGCCACTGGTACTCTTACAGTCCAGCTCAACTGTCAGGGGCAAATGCAAAGGTAACTGAGGAATACGAGGCCTATAACTGGGGAGTTACAAACTCCAGGTTAACATGAAGTCCAGCAGTGTTAAGCAAAGCCATTTTGCAGCTTCCAGGGAGGATTCATCAGATCGAATATACATCCAAGCGAACTCCAAAGGCTGCTTCCACAGACAATGGAGAGAAATGGACTCAACTAGGAAATTACTCACCTCAATTCCAGGGACTCAATTAAAATGCCTAAACACATCTAGTGACATCTGGGCTAGGGTATAGCACATGGCCTTCTGCTGATGTGTCTGAAGTGAAAAAATCTGTTGAAGAACCTAAAATATATGGGTTTTTTTCAAACGTCAGGAAAGCAGTTTCAAACATCTGCTAATCTTAGAGCACCTCAAATGGCTTTCAGTCCTTGAATTTAGGCAACTGAGTGCAGCCCTAGATGTCTATATCAGAACAAGATGTGCCCTAGGAATGCCTATTTCTTTCCTTAGCAAAGATATCAACGGGTAATTAGATCAGATACAGATGACTGCAGATAAATAAGATGAATACTACTCTCAGTGGTAGTTAGATACTGCTTTGAAAAGTACTGACCATAAAAGGTAGAGGAGCACTTCTATTATTACTCTCTTACTCTGCCAGCAGCTACACTGTAGAGTCTGAAACTGCAAAACTTCAGGTCTTTGTACTGGGGAAATCATGGGGTGTCTGAATAAACCAGCTTGGGGGCAATTTGCCCCTGATATTGTATATTTCATGATAATCGTACCATAAGGTGTGTAGTTACTACACACTGTTGTTTCTTAAGGAAAGGTTTTATTAAGCAAACTGTATTTGCAGATATGTGAGAATAGAGTAGACAATTTAGTAGCAATAACAAAACTATAAAAATTTCAGTTAGAACATCCCTTTTTTCTTTTTCACCCTTTCCTTACCTTTTTTTAATTTAACTGTAAATCAGCAAGCAGTAAAGACAATGCTCCTCACTGTTGCTTTGAATCAGTATTGTATTTTATTACAATTCTGTTGATCTAATAAGATTGTCTGGCCAGCCATCAACAAACAATATAGACAGGAGGAAAAAAAGGAAATTAAGTCAGACACAGTTTAGTGGGGCTAATTACCATACTTACAGATAATAGTGGAGTTTTTTCTTTTCTACTACTTTTTAAGACTATATTAAAACATGTGAGGGGCCTTTGGTGTCTAGGAAAACATTAGAGGGTGACCTGGAGTGGTACATTTATCAGGTCTGTTTGTGGAACTCTGCAATACAAGAATCCATAACATATGCCCTTCAGAAACTGAAGCATGCCAGTTGAGCACTGTAATGGAGTTTCACAATATGTATTATGTTTTGGGGATGTAATTTCAGGTTATGAAGTTTGAATGGCAGAACAGGTTACTGGAGAGGTCATGTCTGCTCCATGAAATGTTGCTACAGCTGCAAGAGAGAGGGTTGTTCAAACTGAACACTAGCTTTACTGTAGCAAGGCTCCTGTTTGACAGGACAGTTTCTGGAGCTCCAGAACTGTTGCACATAATTCACAAAGGCAAAATCAAGAGACTTACAAAGGAAATTTCCAAAGAATATTTATTTCCTTGGACTTTTGCGGGCTGGGGCACCCATGAATAATGACTATATCTTGTTTATTTTATTATTTTTTATTTTTTTTTAATTATGTCCCTAATGTGGGGAGGTTGCAACCACATCCTTACATGCTAACTTTGGCTCAAGTTTTGCTGATGAATTGCTTGCTTGTTTCTATCTTCAGTCTCACCAATCATGATCTGGAATAAGGAAGTTTATATTCTTATGTAAATCTAAAAACACAATGTAAAACTAAAATTAATCAAATAATTTCCTCTAGTCAATCAATAATACACTATTTTACTATGATTCACATAACAATTAAACCACTGAAAAGCCTCCTGAACGGTAAAATGGATTTCTTTTTTTCACTGAGACAGTACCTTAGAGGATAATAGCTCTGTTAACAAAAAAAAAAGGAGATAATTAAAATCTTTACAAAGCATCTGTCATCCAACTATACTGATTAGGGATTATAAAAGACCACAGATTATAAGAACATTTAAAAAAAATATATCAGAAGTTCCCCAACAGAAACTTTAGAGGAAAAAATAGACAATGTTCTAACCTTCACATAAATGCACAGATGTACTAAACAAAAACAAAAAAAAAAAAAATCAACCCCTAACTTTGAGTACAATTCTGATGTGTAAACAAAACAATCACTGTGTAACATTTGCTGAGAAAAATCAGAATGATGAGATACAGTGTGGATCACAGATTATTGCACTTTAATTTCTAAATGAGCTTAGACATCTGTGAAATTAAAACCCCAGGGCGGACAATTTATGTGACACTATGTTGAGAAAGGAACAAAGCTTTGAGATGCAAATTCCAGCTTTCCATTGCGTCAGAGCAGGTAACCTTGCAAACAACCTTCACACAGACCAGTCTTCTCCACTCTGACGGATGTCTCCCATATGTATCTATTTCTCCTCTCCATTTTCCAATCAAGTTGACAGCAATTCCCAGTTCATTTTCTAGAGAGACTGATAAAAGCCAGGCTGGACCTGTACCTGTTATTAACCTCTCTTGTACCATTATTACTTATTTTTCTCCTTTGAGATAGGCAGTTACATTGCACTTGCTGATCTTTGCATGTGATGTGTTATTACATAAAAATGGTACTGCAAATGTCAGCCTATTACTGGGTCATTAAAGTCAGGTCATGATATTTGAAAATTTGATGTTCTTAACCTTTTCAGGAGTTAACCAACATATATTATGGGTTTATTTGTTTGTTATTTTTGTCATTGTTGTTGTTGTTGCTTACATTAATTATTCATGAATACAAGGGTGTATATTGTGCTATAAAAAGCCATGAAATTTATTTGATTTATTCATGTTATTGAATAAACTATGATTTAATCATTAACAGTGTTTACATAATTATTTTCACTGGCCAGTTTGAGACTCCTTCATTATTTCAAAGGAATAATTTTGAACTTTATACACAAATAATTATTCAAATATCTTCCGTATATACTACAGGACAAGATAGGATGAGATAGGAAATGGCCTCAAGTTGCACCAAGGGAGGTTTAGATTAGATATTAGGAAAAATTAGGAAAAATTTCTTCACCAAAAGGGTTGTCAAGCATTGGAACAGGCTGCCCAGGGAAGTGGGGGAGTCATCATCCCTGGAGGTATTTAAAAGACATGTAGATGTGGCACTCAGGGACATGGTTTAGTGGTGGACTTGGCAGTGTTAGGTTAACAGTTGGAGTCAATGAACTTAAGGGTCTTTTCAAACCTAAATGATTCTGTGATACACAAACAGAAATGCCACTGTTTTTTTCTGTATGGAAATAGGGCTTTCCTGCCTACCAGCAGCATTACTGAACCTTCTTTTCAGTTATGTACACCTTTATATTTGTTAAAAAGCAAGGCTAAAGAATGTTAAGCTAAGCAGAAGATTGATATTTCTCATTTTCTGTTATAGATGAATGTAGCGTTCGCTACATATCAAGGTGCCACGATTAGATCACTGGTTGGCCCGGACCAGGGGAAGAGACAGATAACACACACAGTGTGAGCGCCAACTTCCACCTTTTATTGTGCAGTTAATTCCTTTTATACTAACAAGGGTAGGCGGGGTTACAGATACGTCATAGGGCTGCGACTAACCCTCCGTCTTTCCGTAACATCGCAAGATCTTCCAAACGTCGAACCCTACAGATGAAGATATTTGATAAAATGTATGTATGAAAATGGGCCACCATGATATTTTGCAGATATGAATTAACTGCAGATCTTGGCTAGTGGCTGAAACATATCATGTGTCAGAGAAGCATTCTAAGATGCCAAAAATTGGGATACTTTCTTATATAATTGCAGCCCCCAAATACAAATACCTCAAAAGTTCATTAGTTTTTGTAAGACTAGCATCACTTTGTGCCAACAGCTGGGGGAAAAAAAATAAATTAAAAAGATGATGTTCAAATACTTGCCATGTTTGATTTGAAATGGAACCAAAATTCTTCTGGGAAGCCATTCAGAACAGAGTTTATGAACTCAGACTCCATCTTCCACTCACATACTCAAAGTCAGATTCTCTAAATAAATCAATCCAAGAATATATTTTTTTTTAATATCTTGACTTCTCTACATACCACAAGAGTCTACAGTTTCTGCAGACAACATATTAATATGAGTTATCAGGTGCCTTCTTTTAGGTATCACATTGAAATTATTCTTATGTAAACAACATACAGAGAATATGTTTTCTAAATGTATACCTAAAAATATGTTAATTTATATGTATATATTAATTTGTTCAATATACTTGATGAAAAGAGGTAATTTAGAAAGTCTTCTATGAGAACCTTCTTTGGTTGCTAGTATAATAATTTTAGAGAGGTTACTGAAGAACCCTGTGTATTTATTTTTTTTACAAGATTTTTCTAGATGTTTTTATAGAGGAATAATACCAATGACATGTTGGCCATCTGCTGTCCGGCTTTAAGAAGTGAATTGTCATTCCTCAACACTAAGAAGATTTTCCTGATATATCTTTCACAGACAAATGCTCTTGAAAACTTAAAACAACTCCCAAATGTACAAGTAATTTTTTACAATGACAGTATTTACACTCACTTAAAACATACAGTTGCCAATACCACGCTAGAGAAAATGGTTTGTGTATCTTTTTCACACTGCTGAGAACCACTACTTAAACAAAATCTCCATAGATGGAACAATATAAGAGGATGGTTTTACAAACTAATGGTTAAAACAATCAGCTGTTATTAAACTCAAAATATAAACTGCACAAAATTGTCATATTACTATAGCAATCGCTCTCATTTATGAGAAAAATGGCAGGAAGTTCTAAGCTCCAGAACTGATTTATTACCTTCTTGGGAAAGTGAACGGACACCATGTGATAAACTGAGTATAAATATTTTTTATGGAAATCTTTTGCTTCATGTTAGCACAACAAGCTGTTGCCTCAGTTCCTGGATGTGACACAATCAACCAGGAACAGTGAGCTTTGCATCAGAAGGTCATTCACACAGTGAAATAAATTGTTCTACCTGGTGGTACTGGGGTGGAGAAGTTGTCTCCAAAACGCAAGCAGTTTGGCTTTTCATAGAAGGCAGATTATGCCTTTGCTCATTTTTTTCCAGGGAATTTTCTATAGTAAGCTTCTTTTGCATTTTCTTATTGTGTTATTTTTACCAAAGAAATCCGATGTCAGTGGAGTACTAATTAGAGAGAATCTGATATTTGAACTGTTTGGCATTTTTTTCTTTAAGAAATCCTCATCTTTTTTGTGTTGTTCTTAGACCTATGGACCAAGGCTATATAGTTCACTGGTAGCTTAATCCCATCCATCTATGAAATCTTTTAGACCTTTGAATTTTTTTTAAAGACAGTGTGTGTCTTCAGTTTGCCTTTGCTAGGACAAGGCTGCATAATCTACCTTTACTTCTGAAATAAACATTTCTCCGAAGTTTGGACCATTCTGTCCCCTGCCACACTTGAGATATAAATTGTCTAAATGAACTTTCTAATAACTTTTACACAGTATCTAATTGTGGACTAGCCTAGCAGGCAGCCTCAGCAGGTGCATTTCTATCAAAAATAATTTCACTGCATCTTCTATATAATTGAATTGAGTAAGTTCTGCTGCATCATGGTGTTTTCTCGCATTATAATGACAGCTGTGGTATACTGCAAGTTAGTTGCTTGAGTAGAAGCAAAAAGTGAGAAGAAAAAATATACATTTCAACCATAATTCTTCAAACCAAACATCTAAGGGGAAAAAAACCCAACCAAACAACAAATCATTAACCCCAAAGTAAGTGGCAAATAATCTGGAATATTAAATATTTTTGTTCAAGAAGTACATAGACTGTTTTTGGAACATTCACCATATTAGGAGTCAAAAGATTCCTTTAACGTTACTACCAGCCCTCAAAATATTATTCCTTGTGGGAAAAGAAAAAAATACTAATACCTTAAAAAAATTCATGGTGTTCTTCAGTTTCTTAGCAGTGAAAGGAGCTCTGAAGTTCTGCCCAGTAGCATAAATGGGTTTTTCTTTCGCCTTTCTCACCAGGAACACCCATTTCAAAACATTCAGTTAATATAAGCAGAAAATATAACATATGAATCATCTGAGTGTCATACTGTAAATGCAATTTGCAGCCATTTAAAAAGTGTCCTAAGAATAACTTACTTTTTAAAAGAGGGAGTTTATTCACTAAAAAAAAAAAAGTACTGTCATTGAGAACAGTGACTATTGAATTAAAGCAGTTCCATATAGTGCCAAAATTATAAGTAGCTTTTATACCCAGCTGTACTGCAGTGTGTTCAATTTTCTAATAATCAGAAATAACCTTCCTCAAAGAGGACTTATTATACCACCATAACTGTGATTTCTTAGTCTGAATATTACTTTCTCTTTCTATTTGTAAGCATAAGTGGCACAAGTTATGTACAACTAATAAAACTAGTGGGCTATTGAGTAACTAGTTCGTCATTACCAGTTCTCAAAGATTTCACCTGAATTAAGAAATTGCTATTGTTCCAAACATCTTTTTAATGCTAATCAGACAAAGTATTTATATGATTATATTATACCCTCCCAAAACATGTTGCTTTTGGCAAAACCTTTTAGATACACAGAAATACTGTTTTTTGCTACTTAGTGCAGTACCTTTCAGAAACAATGATGAGGTCAGATACTTAAGGAAATAATTTAGTCTTTGCAGAAAGGCAGGCTCAAAGAAGAAAACCGTAAATTAGCAGCATGCATCTTATGTGGGGTCCTTTGCATACACATGGTGGGGGGTAGGGGGGGCTTTTATAGTCCTTCATATGAATGACATACAGACCCTATGAACTGCTCAGTGGTCAACAGCCTGCTCCCAGCTGCTTAGTGCTCCTCTTTGCCTCTAACGTCAGCTAAAGGTTCAGGCATATGATGGTGGAAGGCTAGAGAAACCCCTCAGGAAATAAAATGCATGCTTGTAGGGATGTTGCTGCCCCAAAGATAATTAATCAGATTTACTGCTTGTTCATGGCACAGACTGAATTTTTTTAGAAAAGATGACAAGCAAGAGTAGGCTTCAATATTTAGGCTATAACACTGGCTTTAATGGTGAAGCCCACTCCAAGCTGGAGAGTGGACTGAGCCCTTGAACTCCATTGACTTTGATAAAAGTTTATAAACCTAACTCATACATCGACAAAAGCACCAAGTGTCATTTGAGAAGCCAGGAGTATCCAACACCTCCATTGGGGTTGGCATAGATTGCAGAAGTTTTACAAGAGGTCTGCGTACTTCTGGACCAGCAGAAGGAGATACTCCAAGAAAATCAATTGAATTTCAAAATGCATTAAACACCAAAATTACAGCAACTGAACCATGTCATAACTGTCTGTAGGCGAGTTAGGTATAATAACTGGTATAGTCAGTGGATTCCCAGAGCTCAGTTCAGTTGCCCACAGAGACACTGTGTATGGGCACTACCCGATTTTCTTGGGACAACTGAATCAAGGCCCTACATTTAGTTATTTCATTGTAGATGTCTACAATCTGGAGTTTTACTTGCGGCACAACTTATTAAATTACTTGACTGATAACTGATCTTAGTTTCAAAAAACATGAGTTCTGGCTAATCTTTCTTAGAAAGCATTGAAAAGAAAATTGGAATACTGTAGAAAAGAGGAAGACAGGTATAATGAAGGAAAAGAAGAACAGCATTTTCAAAGGTTTTAGGAATTATTTATTCAGGTAGGTAGCCATTCTTTTCCAATCATATATGAAATGTTTTCACAGATTTGTGGAAGGACATTGCATAGGAATCAGTACAAACTTCAGGTTGTTCTTCATGGGCATCATTGTTCATCTTTTACAGACGAATTTATAAAAGTTACCCATCAACACTTACTGTAGCAGAACTTTAATGCACTTAAGAAGCAGAAAAATACATTTAAGTCATAACACAAATCTGATTTAATAAAGTTTTGGCACAAACCTTAACATTATACATAAAATTTACTATAATCAGATAAAATATAGAATAAAACCAAACCTCTATTTTCTAATGTCAGACAGGGTATTAATGTAGTAGCAAACTAGCTACCAGATTCTGAAGCTTTTCTGGTATGTGCTATTATTGCTGAATCTTGTAAAGGAAACTATTGGTCTTTCATTTTTTCTTTGCCATTGACACTCTTGCTGTCTCTATTTCCAGCTATTACCACAATGAAAATGGTATAATCTCCATAAATGTTCAGAATAATTTGTATTAATTCCTTAGCATTGCATATAAAATAATCTCAATTAAAAAGAAATGTTTATTTAAAGGCAGTATTTTATTTCTAGTATCTCGGCAACTAATTTTGATTCTTGGATAATAAAGGCATTATCTGAAATATATCAGCTAGTGTCATATCATCTTGGAAGATATTACCTCAAAAATGCATGATCATTTACTACTTTTCTCAAAAGTATTTACGTCGTAGCAGTCCTATTACAGATATGCCTTTACCTATGTTTCATGCAATTTCTAGTTTTATATCTTCTGAGGATTTGCAGAGTTGAAAAATCCCTGCAAAACAGCAATTCGACTTTACATGAAAATCTGACTTCACTTAAGAGTAAAAGCTTTGCTTGTCCTGCAACTTACTCAAGACCTGAGGAAGTGAATGGATTATGGGAATTTGTTTGGCTCTGAGGGACCTAAACATCATGATCTTAAACTGGAAATGGGTTTATGTAAAATTCATTAGTCTAGAGTTCAAGAGTTCACCTTCACCTAACCTCTCAGACAGTAAATATGTGGTTCATCTGATCTACAACAAAGGTGTATACATCTGCTTTTACATGCTGCATTGGGGAGCTTTTGGATGAACAAGACAAAGAAGTCATCATGGGAAAAGAAACAAACTCCTAGCTTTTCCTTCTCCCATGGGAATACTCACTTTATCCAGCTGAACTGTCAGGACTTCTGTTTCTTGATGTCAGTTTTGTCCCTTCTGCCTAACATTGCTGGCTGTGCAACAGCGTGACTTTAACAGAAAGCCACCACGTGCCTGGGGAGTCCGGAGCTTGAGAACTGTCAGACTCTCACGAGGATGCAAACTTAAACCCCCTGGGGACGAGAAGAAAAATGTTTCAGATACTCCAGTCCTGAAGCTCTATTGCACCACTCAGATAACAATTGTTTGTTGAGAAAATTTTGGCATGTCAGCATACGTTATAATGCCTCCTAAAATGCAAATTATGTCAAAAAAAGCAAGATGGTGATGAAACTCCCTAAGTGGAGATAGGAACAAGCTGATCTATGTGACCCTATCAACCTATCTTAAAAGGTGATGCGCAATTTCTTTTCACATTTTGCCACAGACCAGATGTGCTTTGATATACAACATGTTTGAACAGCTAATTAATATTTTAAAGTGTCATTCTGGCATAATCTGTATAAACATACATTTGGAATACACAACATCCTGTCAAATACAATTTAAAAAAAAATCCAGCTAACTGGCTCTTGTTCAGTGAAATGGCTATGAAGGTCTATATTATTGCATATGATGCAAATACTTCTGGCTTTATTGAAGAAAAAAAATTTTTTTCTGTCATTTTTGCTATTTCCTCCTTCAGAAAATTAGACTCAAGTATTTAAATATAGTGAAAACATATTTCCAATTAAAAGCTTTTGGAAAAATATCAGTTACATCTTTTTTCTTTAAAATAGTAAATTTACTCTTCAAAGTCAGAAGTCATGCATAAAAACTTAGAATGGTTTCAATGTTTTAATTTATATATAATTTTAAACATTAAACAAGCTGTCTTGCACTGAAGATAAGGAATGTAGTACTAATTTAGCTCTGTAGAAAAGAAAAACAAAATTATATCTTCAATTCTGAAATAGTACTTAGTTTGGATAAATATTTAAAATTTATATAATTATATTTTGAGTAAACTATAGTTAAATGAGGAATTTATAACCTCAATGGTACTGTTTTCTTAAAAGGTGTTTGTTAGAAGTGTTCCATCTACCAATTTTATTAATACTTATTCAGAAACAAATTTAAATTTCAGTTTATTTTGGTGTTGACAAAAAAAATTGGGCCATCTGCAATGAAGTCTTTCAAATAGTTCAGTTACAGACAAAATTTACAAAACAGAACCATTCAGCTGCCATACAATTCCTAAACAACAGCCTTTAAATCATAGCTGCAGCTATGATAACAGAACCACAAGAGCATCAAGGAAGCACGCATGATTTTCTCTGAAGCTGATACTGTTTTTATCTGAAATTGCAAAAGGGTAGGCAATTCTGTAATGCTCAGCAGTTGGTTGCCGTTCTATCTTTACCAGTTCCTTGAGTTTTTACAGTTCACTGAGTGGAAGAATGTGGAAGTTCAATAACATCTTAACTTTTATAGCCAACATCTTCAGGAGCTTTCCCGCAACACTGGATACAGTGCAGCTACAATCAAAGAAGATCAATGATAACAATTCCTTTTTAATTAATTAGCTAACCTTGAATATGATAAGCCATTTATTCCTTTGTAACTTTTCTCAGACAGCTATATTAAAAATTTCAGAATACATAACAAAAATTTATGTACCTATATGTAAAAGTGCAATCACAAATAACTTTGTGAGCAGTAACTAAGCTGAGAAAACATTTTTTTAATCCAAAAGTACCAATTAGTAATAATAGTAAATTACAAAATCTGAAAGATAAGGCATCTAGTAGCTTTTAATTAAATTACAGTAGTTTGTGAGCTGCACATGTGAAAAACATACTTTGTAATGAACAGATCAATGGTGTGGGAAACGGGGTGGTCTGACTATTTTAATCATAAATTGATCTTCCTTATTCAGGTCATGGACACTGGCATTATAGCTGAACAGTGTTGTAAGCTAAATATTTCCTACAAAAGACCATACAAAAGGCATTGACAAAGTAGGATGGAGATAAATTCAAAATAATAGTAAACAGTTGTATTTTAACTACTTATCCTAATAACAAACCCATACTTTGCTAGAGTATTTAATGGTAGTAATACATAGCACATTTTACAAAAAGGCTAAGTGGCAAGTAGTGATGTATGTTATATTTTGTAGAAGAAAAACTAAGGGTCCAAGTAATTTGCCCCATATCACACAATATGTAAGAATTTTAGATCTTTGTTTCTGAGTAATTTGCTAAAACTTTGTCTTTCTCTTAAGATGTTAAATAGGTCAGATCATTCTCTAAATTGCATATTTATGTCTATAGATTACAAAATAATCTAGTTTATTTAAAGTATAGACATTCTATATTGCAGGGAGTTGCTTAGAGAACTAAACTACAGTCAGTTTTCTCAGGTAGTGAGTCTTATTTAGTCAAAGCTTCCCATTTTATTTTGGTTGGAGTTAGCTGTGCAATCAGATATTCCCTAAAAAGATCTTGAAATCAAACAGGTATCCTCCTTGGCATAATTTCAGTATTTTCCAAAGCCCTGCTTGAAGCTGGTCACCTGGTCTATAGTTCTGTAAAGGTACTGAAAGCTATGCTGTTGAGTCTTTTTCCAAGTGTATTTCAAAACCAGGTTTTTCCTACCCAAAATATACTGTATCTAAACAACTTTGGGCGACTTCTATATTTAATAAAGAATCAGTTATATATTCACACAATGATCAGCAGCAACTTGTTGATTCATTAAGAATCACACAGTATTGCTGACTTTCAAAGATTCATTCAGTTATATTACCGTTCATTAAATATTTAATAAAGTCTCTACCATCGACTTTTCATTATTTATCTAGTCACAGTTTAAAATAATTTTTTAGGCTGCAGTAGAGATCCTGCCAATCATGGGGGCTTTTTTTTTACTAATTTTTTTTATTGTCTTTTAAAACTCACAGACTAATTCTGTAAAAATAAGCTTCATGTCCCAGATTACCAATTGCTTGTTCATATGAGCTTCATATTCTGCAATTTGTATCTTTCTTATTTTTTTCAGTGAAGAAGGAAAGAAACAGGGGAAACTGCTAACATACATCTGCCTATGGGTTTGGGTTCTTTTTACCCAATGCATCAGTAGGAAAACTTCCAACAAAAAAACGAGGATAACATTTTCCTCCATCTAAAGAGAAAAATATATATATATTTTGGTACATACACACATGAGGATACATCCAGTCTGAAGGAGCTATATATATAACTATATATATGGGTGAAGCAAACACCACCAGTAAATAAAATTCTCTTAAGTGACACAAATCTATTTTCTTACTGGCTCCAGGAACTCCAGGTGCAAAATGGCTCTGAACTATAAACAGAGCAAAAAAAAAGTTGAATAACATCTTTTGTAGAAAATACATGATAAAGGAAGATATGTTGACGTTCAGTCAACTCTTTTCTCTCTGAATCTGCTGTTACAGCAATGTAAATTATAGCATTAGATCATGAACTATTTCAAGAGCAGTCTTTCAAAGGAGATCACTTGTGTTTATTAAGGACATTGACACTGTTCTCAAAATATGGTTTGCCCCACCAAATTATGATTCAAGTAGTTTGGTCATTGAAATAACTGTGTTTTCTGTAGTAAATAGTTATGCATTGCTGGATTGCTATGTTGAAAAGTTTATACCTTTCATCTTTGATGCACTTGCATTTCAGAGAAACATGAACTGTTTATCATATGAAGTTTCTAAAGCCCTTCCCTGTGGAAGACTGATTGTACATAAAAATAAGATGCTGTATCACAAACCAGGAAATTTTTTTCCTTTATTCATATTCAGCTCTTATTTCTGGGGAAACCCCTGACTCCCAGTAAAGTGAATGGGAATGTTGCCATTGACTTTGGAATTTGACTCCTCAAACTTGTCTCCTCTTATCTTCAAGAACCTCAATAGACTCTTGTGCCTTTTTCTCAGACTGCTACTTTACTTATTGTCCTTCCTTTACAAATTGCCCTTCAGGTAGAAAGAATGCAGTATATCTGCAAACTCATTTTCATTTCCATTAAGGCACCTGGTAACGTCGCTGCTTGTCTGCATCACATGTAACTCTCAAGCTCCTGCCCTCAGTAACTTACAGCCCTTAGCTAGCTTTTGAGTTAAAAACTTTTCTTTTCTGTCTAAATTGCTCCTTTGGGAAAAGAACTGGCTCACTCTACTGTGATTAAAAATAGGTGGAAGAGCATTCTCATTTTTTTTACGTTATCCCTTTGAAAATGCTTCATCTAAACAACTATGGCCATATTACAACGTAGACATTTCTGCAATAGTCCCCTGTACAGTCCATGGGCAGAAACAGGTATTGCTAGGGTCCAATTCATTCTTCAATAGGTGTCTCAACTGGGTCACAAGAGTTAAGGAGTCTGTATCAGACTGAATGAGGTAAAGGTGAGGAATGGTGCTATACACCAAATACAGTAAAGCAGAGATGTGGTTTACTCAGTCCTGTTACTTTAGAGCTTCTGTAGCAGTCACTTGCAGAGCTGTAGCTTACACTTTTTTTAAGTATGCTTGTTTAAGTATGCAGAACATCCTCAGAATATCTGGAAAGTGTCACATATAGTAATATGACAAGATTACCTATCATTTTATCAAAAGATGTGCAATAGGTAGGCACATGGCAGAGCTCAGCCAGAACTCAATCCTCTTTTGTATCCTCAATTTTCCAACATTGCTGTAGACTTCATATTATGTTTAGCAAGTTTCATATTAAACTTTAGTTAAGCTGTTGGGGTCTAATTTCATGTTACAAAAAATCCTGGGATACTTCAGATAAGATCCTGGAGACATCGGGCCTGATAATTTACCGTATGTATCCGGTACCTTGAGAAATCCTTTGAGTGATAGAGGCCAATAGGCCCTTAACACTGAAAAGGAAATAATTTGTGTTCCTCCATCACCAAACACATGCTGGATGCCTGGCTGTGGTAGTCAGACTTTGTGAAAACTAATTGACAATGAATTCTAATGTGAGATATTATTTAAGGAACACATGTTGAATGGTATAGGTAATGAACTTCCAACTCCAAAGAACATGAACCACTTCAACCTCTTCTATTACAGATGAGATTACTTCTGTTGTAAAGCAAAGAGCAAACTCCTTTTAATTTCTTGCAGCCCTTGAATTCTACCTGCATTATTAATATTTGCCCTTTTTCTATTAAAGCAAGTACTCCCAATAAACATTCGAGCTGCTATAATAAAATCCCTATTAAAAGGAGTATGAAGTAATGAACAAACTGACTTAGGTAAAATGCATGCTGAAAGATGCTGGATATAATATATGCTTGATATTCTTCCTCCCATTATGCACTCTACTACATTTTGCAATATCAGTAACATAAGAATATATGAGTAAATCCCTTATTCTATTATAGTGTACTATTCCACTAGATAAATACAAAAACTTAAATTTGTTTTCAAAACATATAAGGCAGACCTGTGATGGTTGTAGAGAAAATAGAGATTATTTTTTTTTAATAGATGTGTATTAAAAACGAAGCCAAATCTTGCAGGATGAATTGTTTCTAAATTCTACCCGTTTCTCATTTATTTTCACCCTTCTTTTCACTGCTACTTTTCCCTCCTGATACTTCCGTGATGTTCAATATTTTCATACTAAATGTTTCCCCCCCCAAGAAACAATAGTCTTCCAGTTCTAAATTCTGTAACATACTTCTTGATTCAGTTTATCTGCTCACTCTCACCTCAGGGCACCTTAGGTCACTACTGCTCACCTGCCCTACCTTGACTGTGAGCTACCGCAAGAGCCTCACTTACCCACCTTACTGGCTGTGCTTCTATTGCTAGATGAAACACAGACATACATGGTTCATTTTCTAACTCTGAGGCCAAATAAATGGCATAACTGCGCCATGTCCAGTTATACTTGATCCTGCCTGTCCTATGTGTCACCCTCAGAGTTATCATAGAATTAGAACTTTCTCTATATTTGTTTGGGTTTTTTGTTTTTTTGTTGTTGTTGTTGAAATGGACAAATTGGTCAAAATAATTTGATGGCTCTGCTGAAGCCTATGGGCACAGCTTTCTCATAGCCTGAAACTGAGTATGGGGGTGAATGCTTGTAGGGACATTCCAGGGTGCAAAGCCCACAGGCACAGCACTTGAGCGAGCAGGCAGGCTGCACTGCAGCTGGGAGCTGAACTTGCCTCCAGTCTCCACTGCTCACGCTGCCCCGGCGAGGCTCAGCACAGCCCCTGCCCAAACCCGGCCCGGATGGGGTGCTGGAGAGTACAGCAACTGCTTGCTTCCCAGGCCTCTTTTAGAAACATAGGTATACTCCCTGAATCCATATAATTTCAGAGCTGATGTTTGTGTTCAGGGAGAATAAGCTGGGGTTCTCTCTTTTAAAATGTTCCAGGATTTTTTCCCAACAGATATGTCATTTGCAAGATAAAGAGTCTGTCCTGCAGGAGGAGAGGAAAGGACAACTCTTGAAAACAGATAGGAAGACTGCTGGGAACTGTCAGCTTTCCTGATGCTTTGCACCTTCTCTGAAAAAACAGATGGCTCTAAAATGCAAACCCTGCTTATAAGATAAGAGATTAACTCTTGTTCCATTCAGGAAATATACAATTTGTTCAACTTTATAAATCACAAGACAAGACATTCTCTTTAGATCTCCTCACTCAAAAAAAAAATCATTACCTTGCTTTCAGATACAAAATTAAAAAAACCAGTGCAATATATAAATAGCCACAATCTACAAAATATCATATTACAAAACAGAGGTGTACCCCAATTTCATATTTAGATCGCCTAAATTATTGAACATCTGAACTTCAAATTATTAGAATAACCCAAGGTTCCTCTGGCATTGCTAACATACCAAAAATATTGAGCTGTCACTTCCATACATGAAGTCAAGTCACTTCTACTAAATAAAAATTTTAATACACAATTGTTTAAGCCATATAGAGGCCAGCATAATCACAGCAAATCTCACAGCTCTACTTCTTTTTTTCTCCAGGTAAGCAGAGGTAAACCAGGTTGATGTTAAGTACTTCTGTAAATCTCTTGGAAGCATCATGGTTAATGATTTTCAGGCTTTTTCAAGAACTGACATTAACGGTGGTGCAGTTTTATTAAGGTCTATAAAGCACATATACAAACCTTTAAATACAGATCATAATCCTAAAATTTCACTGGCCTACCTTATTCCTCTAGCACACTCCTCTGTACCTAAATAGCCATTGACATCGGGCAAACAAGTCAGAATGCAGAACTGAAGCTGAAAATGCTATGGAATCATAGTAGTGAAGACATCATTTAATGCTGCCATATGTACAATCCCATACGCAGGTTTTGCTTGTTCTTTAAACAAAATCATCACCATATCACAGGTGGACAGAAATACGTACCAAGAATTTTGTTGCATTTAATCTCAGCTGCCTCTATTTTCTAGCTTTTGCTTATCTATCTCCATTTTCCAGTATTCGAGTGCTATTATACCTCACCAATTTAACCGAAATGTGCAAGAATATTTAGTGTGATGGAAAATAAATTATTCAGCTTGCACAGCATGTCTGTTTTATTAATAGGGAAGCAGTTATTAGAAGATATATACTCATAATTTATCCAGGAACATATAAATGTATGTGAATCATGGAGGGAAGAAGGGATATAGTTCTCATTTCCACATTTTCTATATAGATAATACTTTATCTGATTTTATAAATCTAAGCTGTTCCGTGTTTTATTTCTGCTCAGCTGTTCATATTTTCCTGGAATTAAGTTTTTATTTATATATGAACCTCACAGCAAGTTTTGTTAATTTAAAAAAAATAAGGGTTGCCATATGCTCTCATAAACAGAATTAGTCACACTTTTATTTGCTTTTATTAGTTTGCTGCATCAACACAGAGTAGATTATTTTTGAAAGGTACAGTGTCATACTGCCAAAGAAGCTCCAGAGAATATATAATTTCAAAACTTCAGTCCATTTCATAAGAAGTTATTCTTTGAATGAAGTTTGATTATACAGGGCCAACTGCATTGTCAAGACTACAATCTAGAAAGAGCTAGGGCTCTTTTATTACCCTTTTTAATATTTTTTCAAAAATTAGCATAACCAGAAAAAGATGCATGTATTCTAGTAATAAGCATATTGAAAATTATAGTAACTAGCATACTGAACTCTCTTCCTTTTACTTGTTTCCTTCTCTGTTGCCGTACATTTTTATTTGCAATATATGGAACATTGAGCTCAAGTTCTCTACATTCTGAAAGTTACAGAAAGTTGCTCAATACAGTATCAAGATAGATAAAAGTATATGCATTTGAAATGGATATTTCTAACAACTAGATTAGTTTTTCTATGATCTCACATATAACTATGTATTCCAAATGCAATAATTCATAAAACAAAACACAGCTTCAGTAGTATTTGGACTGATGAATATTCTAATCTCTCTCTCGCAGGTAAATAGTGATAAACTGTTAATGCCATTTAGCATTCTGAGTTGCTAATTTAAATTTCTTTTCCAGTACTTGCAGTAATATTTTCTTTATTATTTTTGCTTCTTTGCACAACATAATTTTGGTTAATAACAAAGTAATTCAAACTTGGATGAGCAAGATATGATATGCCTTATTATCATTCCTCATAATACCTTATTGTTTCTAAGTTACTTAAAACAATCATTGAAGAGTTATGCTTTTTTATTTTTAAGTAATCATAAAATTAGAGTACAGAAATGGGAATGTTTAAAGCTCAGGGATAATTATATTTGTTATGCTGGCTGCATTGATATAGAAGTAGCATGAAAAATCACAAGTAATACAGTTTTAAACATTCTCAATACATTTGAATTAGACAAAAGCAAGACAATTTAACAGACTAGTCAGTA
Source organism: Astur gentilis (assembly GCF_929443795.1). Taxonomy (NCBI): domain Eukaryota; kingdom Metazoa; phylum Chordata; class Aves; order Accipitriformes; family Accipitridae; genus Astur; species Astur gentilis. Next base: position 8,162,014 of record NC_064892.1, read on the forward strand.
AAACATCCTTACAGAAGAGGAATATTCACATCATACCATTATCGCAGAGAATAAACTATATACCAGACACTGAAAATTTTAGTGCTGCCAGTTAATGAAAAGATAAGAATTAGTGTACCCGATCTTCTACAACTTGGATGAATTAATTTAAAAATCAGTGATGAAAACTAATGTAATAAACTTGAAATGTAGTGGAAAATAGCTTTTTGTAACCAACAATTTTATAAATTAACATTTTCTGAACATTTAACGAAAAAAGTGTTTAAGGAGTTTAAAGATGTATATGTAACAGTAAACAAAATGTTGATCTTGGTTTAAGAAAAATTACCAATTTTTTCATTTCTGAAATGAAGTTTTAGGCATTACACCATATTGGGAGTTAGTAAAAATACAAATAATTCAGAATTTCTGTCTAAAACAACAGTATTTTTTAACCAAGCCTCTAGAAGTGATATCAGTCAAGAACAATGAAGAATACAATAAAAGTGAGTGCTAATAATGAACACTTATGATATTGGCACATTTTATCTTTACAAATCTAGGAATTCAGAATTCTCTAGATATATTCTAGGTGCTCCAAAAACATAGGTTTACATTCAGTGCTGGTTTAAATAGTTGGCCCTTAGTCCAACTTACTTGGGTGAAGTGTGTTCGCCTGGAAAAGCTGTTTGTGTGACTGCATAGAAAAAACACAGGTTTGCACAGTTTTCATCTCAGATGAGTCAGTTTCCCAATCTCAATCTCCGCACAGCTGCAGAAATGACCATGCTAGCACAGAAGTGATGCAGGGACAGGAAGAGGTAGCTGGGGTGGGACAGAAATTCACAGGATGAAAGAGACACCAAAAAAAGATAATGAGCCACAGCTGGAATCACCTGAAAGCCCCATCAACATTACAAGAAATTAGGGTTGGTAATTAAGGTATCCAAGTTAGACACATACAGACATGTAGTGTCATCTTTCCTACCCCTTGCTTCCCAAAGTCTACACTTGGTGTAAGTAAATAGGGTAAAAGTCAAGAAATAGTCTAAAATTCTTGCTGTTTGTATGAACTAAGAATTTTACTTCTAAGAAGCACTCCAGAGAAATCAAACAAATGTTTTCAGGTATATCTACGAGCAGGAATAAGAACAAAAGATGTTTCTTTTCTTCTCATTTAATACCATAACAGAGGCTGTACGTTTCCCCCCCGTCTCTTTTTCAGTCTAATGATGGAGCTCATTTTGAGGTTCCTTTCTAGAAAGTAGCAAATAAGAACACAGTAACATTTTCCTCAGTTTTCTGCAATGTTGCTTGGGGAACTAACCATGAGCCTTCTATTTAGACCCACATCTCACATCACTACTATGAAAGTCTTCTGTTTTGCATAAAGATCCTCTGTTACAGAGATGCCTTTTCCTCCATGATGTTATGAGCTTCTACTAAGATGTAAGCAGTTAAATTGCTATCTTTTTTTTCTGGTCCCTGTACTAACAGAAAAAGCTACCTGTATGCCAAGCAATACAAAATACATCATGGTTTAGGGATTCAACTTGCATTTCCAATAAAACAACATATTACTGTTATATATGTGAAAAGTAACGCTGGGGGGGGGGGGGTGGGGGGTGGGGAATGGGGTAAAGGGACTTTTAAATTACACATAGGAAATGTTTGCTTTTTTCCTGAAAGAATAAATGCTAAGAAATTGCTCTAAAAATCTACATTATAAAAGCTATGCAGCACAGGGTAGTAAGTTGCCACCTTATGAGTTTCCACAGGATCCCAGCACATTCAAGCTCATTCAAGCAAATAGGACCAGAATTAAGGCTCACCTCCAATTTCCTAACTTCCAGGTGCTTGACTTCGCAAATCTCAATTCAATTATTTTAATTTCTTTTTTATATACAATATATTATAAAGGAAGTAACTGGATCAGAAAGGAATTAATAAGTACATCATTGCAACTTGTTTGCTCCTGGGCACTCTTCACACGTAAAAGTGGAAATAGATTAACTTTTTTTTCATTACAGCAGCAGGGACAGGTCATCCTATTACTGAATGAAGTCCACTATCAATGAACAATTTAATTGATCAAATTATCATGCAAGTATTTAAAAATCTTTAAGTTTGAATGATATAATGGGGGTTTTTTAGTTATCTTCTACTACTTATAGATTTAATTTATTTTAGCTTCTCCTGATAACAGTTAGAAGCTTTATTTCCCCTCCCCCTCACTTCAGATGAAACTGATTTTCTCATGTACCCTCAGCAGAGAGAGAGAGACTAAGAAAATTCCCAAAGTCTGTGAGATCTGAAATAAAATCAACAGCAGCAATGACTGGTCTTTTTTAGTGGTAGACTAGCAAGCTGTATAGACACATTTGGGGCAATTAGCTGGTTCTGTGACAGGAAATGCAATAACCACATGACTTCTGGATGGGCACTGATCCATCACAAATGAACCATTAAGCAAAATAAAGTCTTCACTAGGCTCACAGGTTCAGCATGTTGACCTCAGTTTGCTCCCTCAATTATCTGAATGCAAGACAGGCACTCAAACTCCAGAGGAAAAAAAAAACAAACCCACACAGCTAGTAGCAAGATGGGACCCTATGTTACCATGGATATGTGAAGAAGGAAACTTTCTGTCCTCACCAGGTAAAACAGTACCAAGGTCTGGCTACATATTAGTGTCAACAAATCTGAAACTACTACTCCTTGGAAACACAGTAGGTCACAAGCCAAGTCCTTGCTTTTGCGTTATCATCCACATGCAAACTAATTCATAACTTACAAAATAGATCAAATTAAAGACATATCTACCTACGAATCTGTCTTTCTTATGCCCTTAGATCATTATGGTTGCAATAAAACCATGCCTACAGAGATAAGCTTTCCTTAAGTCTGGATGACAGCACTTAAGCAGGTTATCATCTGGGCCCAAGATACTTTTGGGAAAAAAATAACCTGGAATAGTTATTCAGACACACTGGGGTTTTTCTTTTTCTTCCCCCCACCCACCCAATCTGGTCAGGTAACAATTGGGTTACTTTTTTTTTCCTCCCTATGTTTGGAGGAAGGCTGCAAGATCTGCTTGAAGTCTGGATGCCCTGGGAGAGAAAGTAAGAATATGCAATGACCAAGGTATGGTCAATGCCACCTACTTCTTTAAAAAGTTGGGGTACAAGTAATCTATATAAAGAAATTGTGTAATTAAATTATAGATATTCAAAAAGAGCATATGTGATTAGATTTAGATTGATTTAATTTAATTAAAACATATTTTGACAGCCCTGTGACTGAAAATGACAAAATGAGAAAATATAGTTCATAGGAAGAGAAAAACAGACACGTAAAGCCAGCATTGCACTGCTTTAGCACTCTGGAAATGCAGGCACAGGACTGCCTTAAACTTACCTCTTTCAGTTTTGCAGCCAAAAATTCTTACCAAGCTCCTTTAATTTTGGGCAATGAGAAGGCCAGAATCTGAGCTCCATTCCAATAACTTGTCACAGGCAGTTATGCTGGGTTTTGATGGTTATTTTTAACCTTCTAACTTGCTGGCCTTCTGGTCTTTCTTTTCAGTCTGCTGCTCTCTCTTCCACTAATGACTTCAGTTGTTATTTGTGTGAGGAAATAATGTAGGATTTGATTCATGGATATTAAGGCTTCAAAAAGAAAGCCTCTGAAATGAAACATTAAATTATGATGATCTAGCAATTCAAGTAGTGAAAATGCGAATAGCATTGTTTTCGATCAAGTTTCATACTTTAAAAAAGCTCACAATCTCTGCTATGTGTTTAAAACAAACGTAGACGTTAAATTCTATGGTGGTATCTGGGGAAACTTCTCACTTTAGAGTAGTGCAATACAGGAATGAATATATAGGTAAAGTGTAATGCTGCACACATTTTGATAGAAACAGATAAATATGAGGTACAGTCCACAATGCTCTCAAGGGAAATCATTGTAGTCATTTAAAAGTAATTAGACACTATACTGAGGAAAATCTGAAGCAAGGACTCAAGCCTGAAAAAAGAAAATAGGTTGTGTGGCTTTTTGAATCAAAATGTCAGTTGAATTAAATGAACATTTAACATGTTTGTTTCCTTCAGGAAGCCCACAGGACTTCACAACATCAGAAAAAGAAAGAATGAACTTCAGAAAAGTAATGACTCTTGCTTTTTTTATATCTCCTCTTCATTGTGTCCAACATCTATGAGGTAGAAGTGAAAATGTGTTCTGTAATTTAACTGGTGAAACAGGGTCATTACCTAAGGATATCTTCCTTTCTGTACATCATATGTAAATTCATTGATATTCTAAAACTAGAAACTTTGATAGAAATCAGAATTTGTCAAAGAGGTTTATTTGGTTCTAAAAAGGAATATAATCAATTCATACTCTAGAAGATCCCGAGCAAGCATTTTCATTTCAAAGGTACTGGGGGGGGGGGGGGGGGGGGGGGGGAAGCCTCTACTACATTAGAAATAGGGTTCTATTCCTATACTGCCAAAAACGGCTTTCTACTAGCACCAAAAATTTATAAAATGGGACACTGCTACTTGCCTACCTCCTCAAATGAAAGAAGATGAGCTCTGGATGAGTAGTAAAAGGGAGAAATTAACATATAATTTTCTTACCTTGTATCTTGTTCTAGTCTCCTGCTTCTAGTCCAACAAGTATTTGCCTAGATCAAAATTTAAAAGTATTTCTACTCAAGTTGCACCATGTTCCATGTGGAGAATTAGCTTTGCACCTACATCTTAACAGTAGACCACCAGGAAACTCCTACTGTGTTGAAATTTAATGGTTAGGGACTAAACAGGTGTTAAGGGTTTAAGGTTTTAAATAGGTATGATCTGGATGGGTTGACAAACAGAATCTGCTGATAATCAACACATGAGCTGTTCCAAATTGTGGAGAATCATTAAAGACATCTTTAAGGAATAAATGAGAGAAACAAAAATTCTTATTTTTTCACTGTCTTGGAAATGACTGAGATGTTTCTTTTTCTTTCAAATTTCCACACACAGAAAAAAACCCCAACCTTAATCAGAGAAGTAAAATGTTTGGCAAAGCTATAAGCAGGTGAGAACAATGATTTATAACAGGAATTACTACATAACCTTGATTACCTACAATTTGCCAAAGTGAAAACTGTGGAGATTTGTAAATAATTGAGGTTGATAAACTGTATTCCTCCTCTTCCCCCAACATGTTCTGAATTAAGAGTATACATTAAAAGCAACAAATTGTTTAGAAAGTTAAAAACACCAGTTGTAACTTGTTTGCATAGGACAGATTTTTCATTTTGAGTAACACCTTCCTCTGCAAATCCTTAAAATGATTTCCATGGGATTATGGTGGATTAAATAACTTTTCAGGGTAAGACTGGCAGAATTAGGTCCTAAGAGCTTTCCTGTGCTACACTGTGATCCCTGAAAAGAAGGAGTAGGAATTACACTACTAAAATTATTAAAGCTAAACAGGATTTATCATTTAATATATACTTTAAGAAAAATTCCTACATCGGCATGGGGACAGACAAGACAATTTAGAACTACATATTTTTCTCATGCCTAATTCATTTGATACTTTCAACTCAATCCTTGTCAAAGGTATTGCTGTTTATTTTTAAATCCAAGAAAGTATAATCATGTCCATTACTGGCATATATTAAAATTATCAGGTCATACAATAAACCCATTTATAGATGGGTTGGTTTTTTTTGATTGCTTCTCATTTGGGTTTTTGTGGGGCGAGTTGTTGGGGGCAGGGAGGCAGGAGAGTATAAAACCATGGACCATGTGATGGGAAAAATTAGAAACTGGAAAATTATACTGTGATTTATTTCATGAAAAGAAAATCTAACTCCTCATCGTACACTGAAAATGAGACATTTGAGACACTGAACAAAGTGAATTTGCTTAATAGATCACATCAATAGAGAAATAGCAAATGAAATAACTTGATACCCCATCCACTGTAAATATTTTCAGTGTTCAGTAGCTTTCATTTCCTTTTATCTTATCTGCTTCTGCAGTACACAGTTTCTTACTGAAATATTACAGTATTAAAAAATTATTCAAAATGCTTTCTGTAAGATTTTTTAGGAGAACAAGTAAAGCATTGTAAGTGTGCATGAAGAGCAGCACTGTGGGGACCTTTGACACTATAAATACTCTACCAAATTGTCTGTGGTCCTGATTTCATTCATATTTCTTCATGATTATAGTTAAAAGACAGAACAAAATATACCTTGCAACCTGAGATATCTGCAAACAGCAAGTCTATGAACCTAGGTGATCTAAAATTCCCTTATTCTTGCCTTCTCTTACTTACTTTTCCTTTATGTTACTGCTTTTGTTTTGCTTTGTTTTGGGTTTTTTTGTTGTCACTGTTTAAATTAGCCTATTAGTGTTTGGGACTCTATTATGGGGTTTGTGTCTGGTTACATCTGATATAAAAACATGCATAATGTATAGCAACATACTAAACCACATTTAAATGGAAGATGGTGTTGAAGGGCAGCATTTCTGGAACCACTGTAAACTGGAGGGTGTTACTTACTGAGTTTGGTACTGTGACTGAAGAAGTGGAATCTGTGCCTGTGAGGAGCAAGAAGACTGGCATGTTAAAGGGCAAATCCTTCTTCAGTGAATAAAATGACAATCAAGAAGCACAAAGAAGCTTAACTAGGAAAAGCTAACCTCAAATCACTTTTCCTTTTACTTCAATTTCCTTTATTTACCTTGGTCCAGCTCTGTTTTCCAAACAATCTCAATAATTATATCTAACTGAGGGAGATATGTATAATACAGTTCAAAAACATGATGTATGAAATAATTTCCTCTTGCACAAGAAGAAAGTGTTCAGAAAAACCCAAGAGTTAGTGCATCATCCAGCTAGTAATATAGGTAAAATATTGCCTATAATCACAACTGTAGGCCACCTGGTATATGTTCAGAATCACTGTTACTGCATGCAAATCAGTCGTTATCATATAAACATACTCCTGAGTATGCAATTTCCTCATCTGCATGGACAAACTGGGGTCTCAAACATACAAAGCAAATTTTTTTCAAAATGCAAATTGGGTTCCCACACCTGCTTGAATCTCTGACCTTCTTTAGAGACCTATTTCTTTCTGTTTATAGCCTCTGCATTTGTTCATTTTATTCTCACTGCTCATTATTTATATTCTTTCTCTAGGTGTCTCTTTCTGGTTTTTAATTTTCTATGCTTGTTTCTCTTGCTTGTTTATTTTTGCATCTCCTTTCTAAGAGCTCTGCCATCCCATGTAGCTTCTACTGATTGTGCTTCCTACCTTCTGTTAAGCATTGCTTGAGGCAAGTGGGATATCATGTGGCTGCGAGATGTTTTAGAGGTATTAGCCAGAGCCCAGGCTATGGGAGGTCTTGCCCCAGGCTGTCCTGTTCCCAGGATTTATTCCGGCTCCTCCTGCACCTCCAGGGCATGTGATTCTCTTACGTCTCCTGACATCCACTTCCTCCCAAAAAGCCTATTATTCTTCTCCAAAACTTGCCCTTCTCTGAAACCTGCCCAATAGATGATAGTGACATTTTTCAGTTCAGTTTCCCAGTACAAAGCTGCTCAAATGGCGTAGGCACAGAGGCAGGGTCTTGATTCAAGCTGTCCTACTCAAGGAAATAAGAAGGAAGAATTAGCTGGATCAAAGACCTGGTGGAAAGATTTATGAAAGCCATACAGGGCTGAGAAACTGTGATCGTAGTAACATCAACCAGTCACCAATCTTCCCATGTGTTTAGCTGCTTATGCAGAAAGTGTATGTCTTTTTTTTGGACCACAAACACTTTGTCCTCCTTCCCTTGGACAAAGTCATCAAAATAGACGCAGGGTTATTGCTACCTTAATCTAGATCAGTCTTGTTCCTTTAAGCATGAGCACGTTATGCATATATATATGGTGACCCCGACTTCACCAGTAAAGGTTTGCCACAGCAGTAAGAGAGCTGGGGGTTTTTTAAGATTAATTTATCTATTTCTGAGGAAGTAATACAAAGAAGAAGAGCTGATAGTTATTCCAATGACATATATGTGTTTCCCCAGAAAAAAAGCTGTTATTCTTTCTGCAATCTATTACTATACTTTTTCTTTTGAAATTAAGTTAAACAAACTATACCTAAAATACTTTTCCATAGGTTAATGAACTACAAACAAGTGTAAAGTGGCCTAAGTTGTACTGTAACATAGTACTATTTCAGTAATAAAATTAAAATCCTGGCAAGGGGAAGGATGAGTAAAGACAAAAATTATCTTTGGACAAATTATGCAGAAATTGGGGAGAAAAGTAAATTTTAAAACCTGTGAGGAGAGTCACTAAGCAGATGTGAATTGCCGCTATCTTATATGTACCTTTTTCTACATACCTATGTCTTTGTGTCCCTCTGATCATCAGTGTCCTTTGGACTGTACTTTGAAATATGTGGACAGAAACAGTAATGAAGTATTACTGAAAGAAATGCTTTGTACCAGTCCTGTGATTGATCATATATATCACAACAAGCTCAAATCATCTACCAGCAATGAGGTTTCCCAAACCTCATGCTTTCAGGAATGGAGACATGGAAAAATTAAAGGAAATTAGTTCTGTTTCTACTTCCAGGACTGATTGATAGGATATCCAAAATCTCCCACCCAACATCAAACAGATTTGCAACTTTATGGCTCATTTCCCCTCATCTTTCTTCGCTTCTCCCACTCAAACACCTTACTGACCACACAGTTCCCTCCAGAACTCCCTCCTGGCACTGTTCTCATTTTTCTTTTCTTTCTAATTTTAGTTTTATTTGCCTTTAGAGTACCTATTTGGAATGAGTACATATTGATTAATACAATAGCGTGCCTTCCAGAAACCAGAAGAAAACCAGCAAAACATGTGTGAGAGAAAAGCAGAGTAGTTAGGACAAAACTAGGGTTGTAAACAACTGGCAATGTATAACTAACATGTACCACACTCTAGAATCCAAACAGGTTATTAACTCTGTAACTTAATAAAGTAATTAACATAATTCTGAAATACTAAGCATGGGTGGTGATGGGATATGATAGCCTCTTTTATTTAGGCATTGAGGATACAAATCACCACCTCTCTGTTAGGTAGCTTCACCCTTGTCCAAATTAAAAGATCAGTCAAGTTTTGATAATATGTCATCCAGGATGATATAATGCACGTCTCATGTTAAAATAGCCTTTCCTACCATGACAACATGCCTTAAGTTAGCCAAGTTACCATCTATAAAGAGTTTTTTTCTTATGTCCCATAAAGGCAAGAACTACAGACATTCATGTTGTGGTATTCTGACCAAGCAAGCAGATGTCAAGACTTCTAAGAAATCTCATTATATAGGATAACAATTTATTTATGGTCAAAACATGCAAGAAGTTTAATGATTAGGAAAAATAATTATAAGGAAACAATATAAGGAAAGTAATCATTTAAGCAAAGGTGTTGCTGCAGTTTGGAAGAGCATTAAGTTCATAGCCTCGGCCCACAGTCCTTGATCTGCTACCTTTACAAATGTCTTAGGAATACCTTTAAAGGATTTTCATCATGAATAAAATTATAATGAAATTGTTCACACTGCTGTAGTTAGCGTTGCATCAGCAGTTTTACTGCAACCCTTGGTTTCACGGGTTCATAACTCTATGGTAAACATGTGCTTCAGACTGAAGCTTGGCATACCAAAGAGCAATCATGAAAACAGTAATTCAAGTATCAAGACAAATGTGTTCATTCCGTTTCAAGTTTTGAAAGGAAAGGAGTTCAGATAAGTATGGTAGTCTAAAAATTATTTTAGTCTTTGAAAACTAAGAAATATGTTAATTTTTAGTGTGCCTTTTTATGGTTGTCCTGGTTTTTAATGAAAACAGGTTCATCATGACACACTGATGGTATTTCAAAATTTTCAGAAGTATTTTAAGTTGTCCATAGTCCTCTACACATGTCCCCAGCTTCATGTCAGCAAAATTCTGCAGTGATTTTTAGCCTGTTAATAAATGCCCATGTGTTCAAAGGGTATTTTTTCAAGGCTGACCAAAACAGCTTAAGTGTCAATTGTATATTTTGGTCAATTATCCATAAAATATGATTAATAACACTAAGTAAAGGCAAAGATGTAATGCTTTATAGAAGGAATAATGGCTTTTCAAAATTAAGGCTATTGTTTTGCCATACTACTCCTCACAGAGCTGCTAAAGCTTCATCATATAATAACTGTACCCTACACCAAAACACAGAACTCAGCATAAATAAAGTCAATAATTACCTTAAAAGGAGTTAGATATGGCCTTGAACACTCACTGAGTCTGAGAAGTGGATGCCTTGGCTGCACTAGGCAGCTTCCACTGGGCAGGAGGTGAAGATAAAGGGTCTGGTCCTATTCCGTACTCTCTGACAACTATTAAAGGACCTTTTCTGTGGCAAAGAACACAATTCATCAAAGCAAAATGCATAGTAACTTCTCTGTTGTGGTCAGTAGCACTGGGGAACTTCTTTCAGAGTGATGCACCTCTGTCCTCTTGTTCATGTGAAAGCCCAGTGAGTCTGTAGCTCTTATTTAAGCACTTGCTACCACAGACCTGTGTCTGCTCCTGGACTTCAGATGAGCTCCAAGCCTTTTTTTGCCCACAGTTCAAAGTCCCATATCCTGTGTGTAGGACACTCACTTCTGTTGAGATGCCATATCACAACACACTAGTCATTGCATCCTCAACTAGTTTTACATTGCACTGTCCCCAAAGAAATGAGGGGCTTCACAGTTACAAACTGGCTCCTTTTAGTTTATTTATGCATTATATAAGAGCAAAGAATATTTTAGGCACCTCACAAATTTTGAAGAAGGGACATTGCTTAGAGTAATTCTTAATTTCAGGCTACTTTATAAGTTTCCATTTAAACTATTGCATTAAACTAACTGTTCAAAAATCACCCAAAAGAAAGGCCACAAGACTTTCTTTCTGCTAGCAATACATACAAAAAAAAAGTCATAAAATACAAAGTTAAAAGGACGTTACCGGGATAAATGTAATATTTTTAAAGTGGATGTCATTTCCTTTGCTACTAATAACATTAGATTTATAAGACTGAGAAAGGAAAAGGTAATTTAATTTTCACCCTTTGTGTTGTCCATTGCCAAAGGTCAGTCTCTTCACAGTGCAGTCGCTACCTGCATCTGATAGTATGTGAATCAGCTCACAACCAACTCCACCAAAAGAAACAAAGAAAAATAGCATTAAAAAAATCTAATGACAGAACTTATAAGTGACAGAAAAGATGCCTTTTTGTGAAGCATTGAGCTTTGGAATGATACTAAGCAAGCATACTGAGTACAGGGCAATATCCACAAGGAACGAGCAGAGTTACATATTTATTAATAACAAAATAAGGCAAACTGCCAAGTTTTCCATCTCAGCAGAGCTACTACAGTAGAAGAGCTACTAGAGCAAAAGAAATCTTCCTTTTTCCCACAGCAGCTGGACGTCTCTAGACAGTTTAGAAATCCTGGATTAATGATTACTAATTCACCCTAGACTATCTTCTCTGGTTACAACAAATGCATTTGGGGCTGAAAGAAATCTTGTTACTATCTAGCTACTTATAATTATTAGCGTTACAGTACATAGGTGATACTAACGTAATACAAAGAAAATAGTTCACTTTGTTGTTCAGTGCTTAAATAGTAACCCTGAAGAGAGCAACTAAAATCTATTATAGCAACCAGTAAATGTGTATTATGCCTCAGATCATTGTCCAGAAGTGTTAAGCTACCATAATATTAAATATTCCTTTTTCCACTGAAGAGTTAAGGCAGTCACTAAAAGTAGCAGGAAAGATGACAAGACAGTTGTGAGAGCTCTTGGCAGCAGGTGCACTTGGCTACAAAATGGAAAGAATGAAGAGAGAGAGACCAATGTCGCTGGAGTGCAGTGAGAGTACATATGCAAGGCATAGACACATCAAAGTTGTTTACAAATTTGTTGCAAAGCATAGCTGGATCCAGGCAAAACCAGAGGCATCAGAACAGAGCAAATCCTAATATAAGAATACAGAAGATAAAGCACTGCACTAAGCAGGTGACAAACTAGAAGTCCCGTGCTCCATATAGTTTCTTGACTTTTCTACAGAGCATTAAAGTTTCTAGTAATAAATATATCTACAAAAAGACACTCTTGGAGAGCATGGGCATTTCAGTTCAGTTGAACAGACCCTTAGATTAATATACTTAAAATGTGATCAGATTTTTAGAACTTTATTAAATGTTATCAAACTTCTCCTTACAATAATATACAGAAAATTGGTGAGCTACAAAAAGTTTTGAGAATAGCAATACAGGTGGAATCTTAGCAACAAATCCAAACAAAGTTTCATGAAGAAACACTGAAGTTCCAAAGGAAAAAAAAATGCATGTATATATTTAAGTTGATAAGCTTTTTTCTTACAGGTGACTAGAAAATATTCAGGGCAAAGGAACAAGATTCCCAGGTTAATTGTTGGCTAGTTAAAAATGAGAGTTCTTCACTCCACAATAAACCGAGCAAAGCCATAATCTCCACTCTCCTCACATTCCTCACACAAAAGCCAGTCAGATTCCTGCAGGTTACAGGTCACTGAAGTTGTTCTGACCCCTAACAATGCTATAGACTTCCTCAGAAGGGATGAGGGGCTTCATGCCTTTATTCATTTGATAGGACCATTGAGAAATTCTGTGACCAGCCCCAAGGAGGTGGGGCTGGAGGACTTCTGTTAAGTGCTTGGGTGTTAAAGAGCACCTAAGTGAATACCTCACTTTAAAACGGAACACTCAAGGAAGGTGCCAAGACTTCGACTTAGAACAATATCCTCAGAGCAATGGTTTATGAAAGAGTAAGTTGCATCCATCCAGAAAAAGACACTGTAGCAAACATTTGAAACTACAATAAAAATTAAGCTTCTATCCAAAAAAACCGCTCTGATTCTAAACACAGAGTCCAATTGCTGGTTACAGAGCAACAGCTAAAGAAATCCGACTACAGTGTAAATGACACCTATAAATGTTCTTTGTCTCCTAATGTCATAGTATGAAATTATGGTCTGAGATTTTGCATTTAGATAGAGATTTCAATAGGAAAGAAATTTCTAAATAGAAAAATAATATATTGCTGCTTTGCAAAACTTAATACAAAAATTTTTCAAGACAGTAGAAGTTAATCATGTCTATGTAACTAGAGAAACAATTTCACTACAGGCTAAGTTTTGCATTCAACAAAAACTAAGTTAAAAAATACATGAAAATAAATTAAATCCTATGGAAAAATAAACACATTTTAAAAGATTATTTCTTTCACAGCTCATTTAATTCACGTTACTAAAGAAGGCATGTTTCTTTTTACTGTTTCCATTGGGCATCCTAAGTCTTAAGTATGAGACAGATGTTTTCTTTGAGGAACTATTTTAGATAGTGAATAGTCTGCAGGTAATTGACAGGTCAAGTCTGTAGGAGCCCCTCAGTGGTTGAAAACATTTTTCTACATTTGTAATATTAATGCATAGTTTATCCTTGCAAAGAAGTAAAGACTATGTTTCCTGTTAAGTTACAAATCTCTTTTTCAATCAATTATGTGATCATTTTGAGTTCTGAGCATGGACTGGCATTGTCCAGAATAAGAAATAGAACAGACTGGATTTGATTGATTAGGTTCTTGTAACAGTTGTACTTACTGGAACAGACAATATATGCATCTTTACACTGGGAAACTAGCCATGAAAAATTATACTAAAAGTATGAAGAAAATGACAGGCAGTAATTATTATACTACATGATACAATCTTGAGATATTAATAATCTTCCATCCGTTTACTTATATTAGAAATTTCCTCATGGTGTACTAGAGATTCAGCTCTCCAATGTTGCTAAGAAAATTCACACAAACAGTGAGTTCTCAAAGGAATGCTCAGATGTTGCTAATGAAAACTTGGCAAGCATGCCCACTATCATAGTTCAGTAAAATAAATACATTTTCTAAAAAAAAAAAAAAAAAAGTCATGTGCACAGTTATGTAATGCATTGCATGCAAGGTATTAGAGTCATTATTTTTAAAAAACAAGAATTGTCTTTGACCAAAACACATAGGTTATTAGCTGTACTGTCTCCACTGACACAGCAGACAGTGCTTTTAAAGCAAGTAGTTTTCACCAACATCAACTCCTTTGACAAAAAAAAACCAAACCAGTCATATGTACTGCTAACTTTGCCATACATTTGGAAGTCCAAATGTCCCAAGTCTTTTCTAAAAATGAATTTCTATGTTACGTATCTATAATCTGTGTTTATCAGTCAAACTCAACCTTTTCACAGGTTAAACTTTTATTAGATTCCTTTGGCTCATCAGAAATTAAAATATATTATTTCTTGTGCGTTCTATTATTTTGCTGTACAGTACATGTTAATTCACAAAAAAGTTTTCAGAAATAAATTAGATTCCTTTCCTGAAAAGTAAATAACGATTAGGCACATAATTATCTCTGAAGATGTAGTCTGAAAGAATCCTAATTTCCATGAAGAAAACCAAAAACTTGAGCATTTAAGAATCAAGAGAAATTTGGTTAAAGTGCCTAAGTTATTTTTTGAAAATCAGGTTTATTCCTGAGGATGGATTTTCATGTGAATATATTTAGATATCTTCTAGTTTTCTGAGTGATCTAGAATCTCTGTCTTGTCATCATAGAAAAATACTTACATATGGAGAGAAATTCATCCTGGTTTTCTTAATTACATAAGTTTTGATCAAGAAAACTTTACTTGGAGTTATCCAATTTTCTTGATAGACTATAAAGTGAATATAGATTGCTCTATATTTAAGAAATAACTTTTAAAGTGAGACAAATCCCACCTTATATCACTTATATTCATTGTTTGAACATGAAAAGAATAAAGAAGAGGTTTGCACATCTTTCACACTTGAACTGAAGGTTAATTATACATAAACGGGCTAATAATAAAATTTGGAACATGTATTTCAGTTATATATTTTGAAAAAGGATTAATAAAAAGGTTGGTAAATGAAAAAAAAAAATCAAATTTATCTCTGAGTATAAATACTTTGGACTCTGAGTATAAATAGTGTGATGCATTGCAACTTTGGATGTTATTTCTACAACACAGGGAAAAGGTCTTTCTCCATATTGTAGGCATTCATAAAGGCATAGTATCTTAAAGTGTTATCTCCTGCAGCTACACAGGTGTCAAGAGTGACATAACACATGGACTTATTTCCTTTGTAAGCCAAATAAAAACTGCAAGAAAATTATCTTTTCCCTGTAGCCAAAGACATAGTATAATGTTAGGTAGGATCTTAAGTCACTCATTAATAACCTGTGCTTCATTATTAATACAAAAATATCATGCAATAAGAATGTGTTGAGCTCATGCAAAGTAGGTCAGAATTCTTCTTGTGAGACAAAGGGCCTTACAAGCTAAGTAGTAGGCAAGAAGAATTGATTAGAAATGTCATTGGATTGGAGTTTAGAGATTAAATTTAGAGTGTAGTATTTATAACTAGTGTGTATAGGTATAAATATCTGTCAATGTATATGTGGTGGGTTGACCTCAGCCAACAGCCAAACACCCTCCAAAACTCTCATTCACTCCCCCTTCTCATGGGATGGAGAGAAAATAGAAGGCAAGAAGGCTCAGGGTTCAAGGCAATGACAGTATGTAACACTGGTTTCTTTGAACACACTGTCTGGAGAAGTCTACATGAGTCTTTAATCAGTAAACCCATTTTTTTCTTATTTCAAATTTTAGGCAACCCACTCATTATTGACAGGAATGACAGCAACTAAAAAATGGAAGCACCATCAGTAAGAACAATGCAATAGAGTGGCAAATACTAAGCTATTTGACACCCAGAAAATTCTGTTCTAGTAAGGATTTATTTTTATTTTATTCAGAAATATTTCTTTTACATGAAAAGTAGATTTTGAAATATATTTACATTATTTTGGTTTCTTTGCAAGTTAATGGTGCTTTAAGAGCTTGGTAAAAATTTAAAAAAAAAATTTAAAAAATGTAACCAGTTTGTTCAAAGACAAGGATTTTAGAAAATAATCTTGACAGATATTAAGCAGCAAATAGAAAACTCTCTATAATAGAATCTGAGACAATTATTATACTAGTGATTGAATAACCTATCCATTTACACTTTTAAAGGATAAAGAGAAAAGAATTTTACAAGCTGAACACTCTTAGATATTAAGTGTAGCAGATTAGGTCAAGATCTCCCCTTTCAGACTCCAAAGCACTCTAAGGCAAATGCTCCATCTTATTCATATTTAAATTATATGGGTTCATAGCAACCCCAGAAAAATCAGAATTAAGGGTTAGGGGGTTTTTTAATGTTTGCAAAATGCGGGTTACATCAGGGTCCTTAAGTGTACTAAGTCTACAGGTCAGCATGACTCCAAATGGCAAGCAATCTATTTATACCAAACTTTGCAAATGAAAATATATACTTCTGTCACTGACTTCAGTTTGTTGTATTTTTCTAAGTCTGCTGTTACATAATCTTTCCTTTTGCACTAGCACCTGTAGCTAAAACCCATTATGCTATACTCCAGGCAAAATAGAAACAAATACAAACAAAATATGACCCTTTCTTCAAAAAGCCTACTAAACATTTTTCTTGAGCTGTGTCTTTAGGTTTAAGAATGAAACATAGAATTTATAAAGTCTTGCATGAAAACAAGAGTACTGTTTGTCACATCACATTTCTATAATGTAATCCATAGCGCCTAAAAACAGAAGGAGGTAAAAACCTAAAATAAAAATATGAAAAATTCCCCATTTATGATTTTTGTGTTTCTGATATCCACATACAAAATACTTACATAACTAAATTTATGTTTATTTATAGATTTGTATGTACTAGTTTATATATTTTATAATTTAAAAGAATATATTTAATCATTATTTAATTTCCAGTTTTCTTCTGATGGAATTCTTATGCTCAATTAAAAAAAGAGAAAGAAAGATTGAGTATATAATGCTCTTCAAGTCATAAGGTATAATAGGACTATTATGTCTGATTACAATTTTGAAAAGTAATGATGTTTCTTTTCAAATAATGTGAGTTGTTTCATATCCATATGGCTTTCATAAATCCTTTCAGATTATCCAGGCTCAAGTAATTGTTTCATTCTAAAAATGTTTTCATACTTCTTGATATGATTGTCAACATATTTTTTTTTTTCTGGAGTTTGATCACTGTAGAAAAATATGTTAGTGGCACTGTATAGTCTGGGATTTCATTCAGGTCTCCAATAACAACATTTATTTGAAGACCTTTCTCTGTCATATGGATAGATAATAGAATTTCTGTAGGGATAAAGCTATATAAGAATGTACAAAAATAGGATAAACTCAATTAATTTTCACCTATACAATTATATTTAGGAGATCGCTGCCTCTCAAACTGATCTATCTGTCTAATACTCTTTGGGCTTGGTGATGGGCAAGAGGATTTTACTATCATACAAACATGTATTCAATCCCACATCTACTAAATATTCAAGATATTAATCTTGAAAGTTCTGGTATAGGGGAAAAAATTCTTTTAAACCCACTTTGTTACCAAATACGTTTTCTGGATGTTCTTGTGAAAGCATTATCTTCATGTTTTTTAACTATTTAGCACCATGAGCAGGCACAAAAATGCTATATCTTCACTTTCCAAAATTACAGAAATAAAATCCTGCTACTGAAGTTCACTGTATGTTTTTTCTAGAGTGATATAATTTAGTTTATCTAATCAAGGATATTTGAAAGATAGGGTTTTTAGCAGTGGTTCCAGTCCTTTATCTGTTACTTCTGATTAATATGTAAAGGCTTCTTTCCTTCCTAGGATTCTCTAACTAGCCATGCTTTAGCGAAACAAAAATGTCAGAATGCCAAAAGCATGCCAGTCACCATGAAACAAAGACACAGAGACTTAGGTTCAGGAGAAGTCTTTCAATTGGATTTAAGAATAAGGGCTATTTTGTTAAGAGTAAGCTGGGACATAGAAAAGGAGGTTATAGACAAGGAAGGTAGATAAGGAAAAGTCTGGAAAACAGAGAAATTTATTAAGGATAAGGCAGAGTAAGATAATATAAAGGATGAAAGATTTTGAAGCATTAGGTGATTCATAGAAGTTTAAAGTAGAAAATATGAATCAATACCATGGGAGTACAAGATTTGTACTGATTTACTGTACTTGAAAGAAAACGAAGGGGTAACAGAGAAGGCAGTACATTTATTTCATTTTTATTTTGAATGTGTTCCTGTATGCATGCACAACAGTCTCTGAAGGACCAACATGACTACATTGTCAGATACTAGAATTAAAGTTGAGATGGTGAGCTCCACGGAGTCCATAGCAATAGCCTATGTTCTGACTAGAATGTTGTTCACAACAGTGAAGTACATTGCCTCACTTGTACCAGTGCTGTGTTGCACATCCTGTGTTAACTAAATGGACTGAAAATGCCCAAACAAATAAAATAAATAAAAAAGGAAAGGCTAAGAGACCTGATAATGCTGGTTGATTAACTTTTGAAGACACTCTCTTATGTGGTGGGGCAGAGAAAAGTTATTGCATTCTCTAGAAAAAGCAAAGATTCCTCCTGAAAAGCCAGAATTTCTGGTCTTTTTAACCATCCCTTACTGGTAGCATATCCACATGGAAGATTTCTTCTTGATTTATAAAAGATAATGAGTCAGAGGAAGAATGTTTCTGAAACTAGTCTAGGTTCAAAACAAGTTGTAGTATCTTGTAATTGGGAAGGGCTTAGAGACTACACTAACAAATACCTGCTGAGACTCAGTTGGGAAGTGATAACGTGTCAAGCTCCTAAAACTCAATTGTGGCTTATAAATTTCACTAAAGGAAAATATGTACACTGATTTGGTTAAAAAAATCCACCACTTACTTGATTTAACCTCTTCCGTTTCTGCACTTTCTTTCATGGGCATTTTATTTCAATTATTCACCAAGGAAATATCAGCTCTTAATTTTATAGGCAATGAATGATAACACTTGTGCAAGTGAAGATTTGGAAATCTCTCCAGATCTGCTCAGAAAAGATAAAAATAAATCTAAAATGTATTATTCAAGACTGTATTTCTTTAATTATGTACGTTAGTCAACTACATACCACACTGCATTTGAGGGATTTGGTTGGGGTTGGATTTGAATAGGAAATTCACTGGCAGGAACAGTCATTTCACTGAAATAAAATATTGTGTGGCCTTAGTATTTCCTCATATCCATTTTTACCCATTCTCATTTCTAATGATGTCATCTGAATGTGATTTTTCTCTGATCATCTTTCTGCTATGGGAGAGTTTAAAAACATATGGGTAGCTTCTGTTTGGAAGCTAAACTATACACTGGACTTTTTTTGGTCCTGTGAAGAGGTGATGGAGAGCATGCCTTAGTATACTTCAAATATTTTTATTTTAAGCACTGCATACATACACTGGGATAAGTATAATTTTATCTTCAACGGAGATAATTGCACTAAGCACATACTTCCATTGAAAAGTTCTCTTTAATTGCAACCCAGAGCAAAATTACAAACCATGCATTCATTCCTATCAATCTTTGAGCTTTCAAATTATCCATATAAACATTGAAGCTAACTATGGAAGATAACTGAAGATCATTATATTCACTAAGGGAGTAAATAGCTAAAATTTTATACAGGTGGTGTGGTCTAACCCTGGCCAGCAGACACAGCCCCACACAGCCACTTGCTCACTCCCCCTGGTGGGACCAGGGAGAGAATGGAAGGAGTAAAACTGCCAAAACTCATGGCTTGAGATAAAGACAGTTTAACAGGGAAAGCAAAAACTGTGTGCTCAAGCAAAGCAAACCAAGGAATTTATTCACTGCTTCCCGTAGGCAGGCAGGTGTTCAGCCATCTCCAGGAAAGCAGGGCTCGAGCACACGTGACAGTTACTTGGGAAGACAAATGCCATAGCTACGAACATCCCCACTTCTCCATCTTCACCTCCCCCCAGATTTTATCACTGAGCACAACTTCATATGGTATGGGATGTCCCTCTGGTCAGTTGGGGTCAGCTGTCTGAGGTGTATTGCCTCCCAACGTATTGTGTATCCCCAGCCTACTTGCTGGTGGGGCAGGGTGAGAAACAGAAAATGCCTTGACGCTGTGCAAGTGCTTCTCAGCAATAGCTAAAACATGGGTGTGCTATCGATATTGATTTGGTCACAAATCCAAAACAGCCCGTAAAAGCTACTATGAAGAAAATTAACCATATCCCAGCCAAAACCACTATAAAATGTAACTTTTTTTTATTCTGGTCAGGGAAGAGATTTGTTAGAGGGAAATACACAATTCTAGTTTGATCCCTCAGTAGCATAGATCTTACTGGCATCATAGAATCATAGAATCATAGAATGGTTTTGGTTGGAAGGGACCTTAAAGACCGTCTAGTTCCAACCCCCCTCGCCATGGGCAGGGACACCTTCCACCAGACCAGGTTGCTCAAAGTCCCGTCCAAGCTGGCCTTGAACGCTGACAGGGATGGGGCACCCACAGCTTCTCTAGGCAGCCTGTTCCAGTGTCTCACCACCCTCACAGTAAGGAATTTTGTCCTAATATCCAGTCTAAATCTACCCTCTTTCAGTTTAAAACCATTATTCCTTGTCCTATTACTACACTTACTCATAAAGAGTCACTCCCCATCTTTCTTGTAGGCCCCCTTTAGGTACTGGCAGGCTGCTATAAGGTCTCCCCAGAGCCTCCTCTTCTCCAGGCTGAACAACTCAACTCTCTCACCCTGTCCTCACAGGGGAGGTGTACCAGATCCTTGATCATCTTCATGGCCCTCCTCTGGACCCAGTCCAACAGGTCCATTTCTTTCTTATGGTGGGGGCCCCAGAGCTGAACACAGTACCCAAGGTGGGGTTTCATAAGAGCGGAGTAGAGGGGCAGAATCACCTCCCTCAACGTGCTGGCCACACTTGTTTTGATGCAGCCCAGAATGTGACTGGCATTCTGGGCTGTGAGTGCATATTGCTGGCTCATATTCAGTTTTTCATCCACTAATATCCCCCAGTCCTTCTCCTTAGGGCTGCTTTCAATCCACTCATCACCCAGCCTGTATTTCTGCTTGAGATTGCCCCAACCCATGTGCAGAACCTTGCGTTTGGCCTTGTTGAACATCATGAGGTTCACACGGGCCCACTTCTCAAGCCTGTCAAGGTGCCTCAGAATGGCATCCCTTCCCTCCAGCATGTTGACTGCACCATACAGCTTGGTGGCACTGGCAAACTTGCTGAGGGTGCACTCAATCCCACTGTCCATGTTACTGACAAAGATGTTAAAAAGCGCTGGTACCAGTACAGTCTCCTGAGGAACATCACTGGTTTCTACCTGGACATCTAGCCATTGACTGCAACTCTTTGAGTGTGACCATCCAGTCAATTCCTTATCCTCTAAGCCATCAAATCCATGTGTCTCCAATTTAGAGACAAGGATGTCATGCAGAACAGTGTCAAATCCTTTGCACAAGTGCAGGCAGATGACGTCAGTTGCTCTTCCCTTTTGCAGAAGGCCACCAAATTTGTCAGGCATGATTTGCACTTAGTGAAGCCATGTTTGCTGTCACAAATCACCTCCTTATTTCCCATGTGCTTCAGCATAGTTCACAGGAGGATCTGCTCCATGATCTTGCTGGGCACAGAGGTGAGATTGACTGGCCTGTAGTTCCCCAGGTCCTCCTTTTTTCCCTTTTTAAAAATGGGGGTTATGTTTCCCCTTTTCCAGTCAGTGGGAATGTCCCAACTGCCATGACTTCACAAATATGATCAATAGTGGCTCAGCCACTTCATCCGCCACTTCCCTCAGGACCCATGAATACATCTCATCAGGTCCCATGGACTTGTGCACCTTCAGGTTCCTTAAATTGTCTCAAACCTGATCTTCCTCTACAGTTGGTGGTTCTTCATTCTCCCGGTCCATGCCTTTGCCTTTTGCAACTTGGGCAGTGTGGCTGGAGCACTTGCTGGTGAAGACTGAGGAAAAAAAGTCATTGAGTACCTCAGCCTTCTCCATGTGCCGGGTAACCATGTCTTCTATTTCCTTCCAGAGAGGGCCCACATTTTCCCTAATCTTCTTCTTATCACCAACACACCTATATGAGCTTTTTCTTATTGCCCTTGACATCCCTGGCCAGATTTAATTCTATCAAGGCTTTAGCTTTCCTAACCTGGCTGCTTGGACAATTTCTCTGTATTCCTTCCAGGTTATCTGTCCTTGCTTCCACCCTCTGTAGGCTTCCTTTTTGAGTTTGAGTTTGTCCAAGATCTCCTTGTTCATCCATGCAGGTCTCCTGACGTTTTTCCCTGACTTCATCTTTTTTGTGATGTATCGCTCCTGAGCTTGGAGGGGGTGACTGTTGAATGTTAACCACCTCTCTTGGGGCCCTCTTCCCTCCAGGGCTCTATCCCATGGTACTCCACTAAGCAGACCCCTGAAGAGGCCAAAGTCTACTGTCTTGAAGTCCAGGGTAGGAAGCTTGCTGTGCACCCTCCTCACTGCCCTAAGGAACTTGAACTCCAACATTTCATGGTCACTGCAGTGAAGGCTGCCCTTGAACTTCACATTCTCCACCAGCCCCTCCTTGTTGGTGAGAACAAGGTCCAGCATACCACCTCTCCTCATTGGCTCCTCTATCAGTTGGAGGTGGAAGTTATCATCAGTGCATTTCAGGAACCTCCTGGATTGCTTATCCCCTGCTGTGTTATCCCTTCAACAGATATCAGGGTGGCTGAGTCCCCCATGAGGACCAGGGCTAGTGAACGTGAGGCTGCTCCTCTCTGTCTGTAGAGGGCTTCATCCGCTTGGTCTTCCCGGTCAGGTGGCTGTTAGCAGACCCCCACTCCAATGTCACCTGTCCCTGCCCTCCCTTTAATCCTGACTCATAGGCTCTCGGCCGGCTCCTCACCCATCCCCAGGCACTCCATGTGCTCCAGCTGGTCATGGACATGGAGGGTGACACCCCCTCATCACCTCCCCTGCCTATCTTTCCTGAAGAGCCTGTATTCTTCCATTCCAACACTCCAGTCATAGGAGCCATCCCACCATGTCTCCATGATGCCAGTAAGATCATAGCTCTGCAAGAGTGCGCACGCCTCTAACTCCTCTTGTTTATTCCACGTTACATGCATTTGCACAGAGGCATGTCCTTAGCCAAGCCAGATAAAGATCATCAGAAGCACAGCTTCTTGCACTTCAGATGTAATATGTAATTCTCTGACCTTGTTTTGTAGCGAATTAAGAATTCCAGTGCACACATACTTCTTCAATGAGGAGACAAGGGGAAAACAAACATGATGTAACAATTAGTCATGTTGCTTAAGATGACTAGTGACCCTGTGGTGATAACCATGATACAGAAACCTTTGTAGAAGATAAAATCATAGCAAGTTCTCCTTTCAATAATCAGCTAGTAGAACAGAATTATCTTTTATCTATTTTTAGTCAGTTTCCTCTCATATAGCTTCTTCAGACACCATGCATTCTTAGATGATCAAAACTAATCTACATAATTTTTACAGTACGAAAAAGGCAACTCTTGTTTTCAGTCTTTGACTGCCTTCCCTTACAAAATACACTCCTGTTCAGTGTAGGTCTATTTCATTTGAAAAAAACAAGGCATTGTCTTATTTTTATTATAAGGCAGCATACCAATTATTTCTGTGTGTTTAACTAAGCTATATAAAGCAAAAAGAAGGGTGTACATAGTTAGTCAGTGTATGCTATTGTATATATGCTGCAAAAACATTACTATAAATAGGACATAAATTTCAATGTAAAGAATAAAATAATTCCAATAAATACAGTTTATTCAATTAAATATTTGGTAGTTTATTTATTTATATTTTTATTGGGCCTTATAGTTAAAGAATCAAAACCTGGTAGTTGGAATGGATTTAGCAGTGAAATCAATATTTGACATTAAATGTGCTTAAAAAATTAATTTAATTGCTTTTTATACAAATAAGTGTACTCAGGCCAAACAAGCTAACTATGTTCATTCTCCATACTGTACTGCTCACAGCTGAATACTCTACTAACAAAAGAAAAATACAAGAACTGGTCATTTTTACAAAAACATAGTCAGGCCTCTGACTGCTTTTTCACTCTTCATCGCCTCAGAAAAGTATGAAAAAAAGGAGCAGTAATCTATTTGCTATTTCTTCAGTTCTTGAACTCTTGGCAGAAACCTGGTATTTTGTTTACACAGATTACAAGAAGGAAGACAGCAGATGTGTGTGTTCTGTAGTCATTGAATTCATCAATAGGATCAATATAATTCAACTTTTAAAACCAATAATTACTGAAGCTGGAGATGGTCTCTCTGGCTTAGGAATGGGCCTTGTTGCCCACAAATGAATGCATGGTAAGTACCACAGTATGTAACATCCCCTTCCTCCTTTCTTGGCCTTACTCTTACTCATTGTAGGAGAAATCTTGGGAATGGGAATAAATACAGTAAGGGTTATGACAAGGACTATACTTCTCTATGATCCCAAAGCCTGAAATCTGTTGAAAGGATTAGCGTAGCTAAAGTTGCATCAGCTGTCTTAATTTATCACAGTTTCTGGATATTTGCTGCCCTTGTAAAAGCAGAGCTCCATGGGTCATGGGTTTACATGAAAACATCCTTTAATACATTTTTGGTATTCCTTGTAGTTGTGGAGAAAATTTGGAAAATTTAACAGCTTAAAACAACAAAAGTGGAATAAAAAGAAACAAAATGAATTCAAATACTCAGGAGGAAATTCAAACTTATTAGAAATTTGATTTTGAGCTGTTAATTTTTGCAATGTATATTCAATGAAACCTTGTTAAAGAAGCGTGAGGGACTCCTTATTCCAAACGTAACAGCAGTGAGATTATGTGCAAAGGAGAGCTGGTAGCTGGCTTCAGATAGATGAGTGAAACTGAAATGTTCTGTGCTAAGAACAAAGAAGGCAGTAGGAAAGCAAAGGATATGGTGAGAAAAAATACTGCTAAGGCGCTCCAGAAAAAGAACCAAGGGATAGAGTACTTTTTAGCAGATGTTCTGAATTACAAACAAAACAAACAAACAAATCTGCTATTTACTTCTTACTATACTCAGGAAAACAATGAGACACATGATTCCATTAATAATAAAAAACCAGTTGATTGCAGTATCAGTTTATCTTCCTTGTGAAAATGAACTAACACAAACCTGAAGACTCACTAAATACTTAGGTCCCAGTGAGGAAAAAAGCACAGATAATATAATGAAAATTGACATGTCAAAGATTGCAAGACAGATTTTCCAGTTTTCCATGGTAAGAAAAAACCAAAAAAGATTCACATTACTAGCAAGAATAGATAACTAGAGAAAATTTTTTTTTTTTCATATTTTAATATCAGAATTGTCATTCTCAATACTGACGATCACATGACCTACTAATTGCTAAATCTGCTAGTATACTAAATATACTAATCAATCACTTTGTTGATATTTACAATTTTTAATCTTGCTTTAATTAATTCGTGGATTACAAAGACTGGATACAGTCTAAGTACATATTAATAGGATATCATTCAATGAAAAGAAAAGTTCCAAGGAAAAATACATTCTTGGTGAAAATGAAACCTTTTGTAAACCAAAAGTGAAAAAAAAATGAGAAGGACCACAGTCTGAAAAAACAGTATGCTTCCCTACATAATTCCATGATACATTGACCACACACAACCTTAATAAAATATGCTATATGCCCCTTTCTCTTTGTAGGATTCTTGTATTGATGTGTTGAAAAACTTTTTTTCAGAGAGTATAATATGTTAATACTTCAGTAGGCGTCCTGTATGTAAATTACTGGTTTAGCTGTAAAATGTCTCACCATTGTGGCTATTGAGAATTAAAAGGTTGAAAAAAGGAACATGCAGAAAAACTATTCATTTTTATTACTCTTTGCCTTTGGTAACTGTGATTAGATTGAGGTAATCATTTGTTTAAAAACAGACCTCTTGGCAGTTAAAAGGGTTGCAATGATAATCTGCTTCCTGTTTCCCACATCTATATTACCTTTCATGAGGCAATAGGTAAACACTGGAATAAGAAACAAAAAAGGCTTCATAAAATAAGGCAATTTTTTTTTTCTTCTTTTAATTTTAACCACCTTAGCCTCACTGTTTGGGTCTTCAGATGTTCTGATTTCAATCTCAGTTTTGACTTATTTTTTTTCCCAGTGACCTTTAAAAATTATCAAAATATGTGAGAGAAAACACTCCCACTCAAATTGCAAAATGAACTAAAAGTACATGTATGTTCTCTTGCTTTCTGCTTTGTATGTCTGTTATAATTTCATAAAATATGAGTGTGTATTGGGTTTGTGTGACAAGGTTTTGGTAGTGGGTGGGCTACAGGGGTGGTTTCTGTAAGAAGCTGCTAGAAGTTTCCCCCATGTCCGATAGAGCCAATGCCAGCCGGCTCCAAGTCGGACCCGCCGCTGGCCAAGGCTGAGCCCATCAGCGATAGTGGTAGCACCTCTGGGAGAACAGATTTAAGAAGGAAAAAAAGTTGCAGGGCACACAGAAACAGCAGCTGGAGAGAGATGAGTGAGAACATGTAGGAGAAACAGCCCTGCAGACCCCCACGTCAGTGCAGAAGGGCAGGAGGTGCTCCAGGTGCCGGAGCAGAGATTCCCCTGCAGCCTGTGGGGAAGCCCATGGTGAGGCAGGCTGTGTCCCTGCAGCCCAGGGATGACCCCACGCTGGAGCATGTGGGTGCCTGAAGGAGGCTGTGACCCCATGGGAAGCCCACATTGGAGCAGGCTCCTGGCAGGACCTGTGGCCCCATGGAGAGAGGAGCCCACGCTGGAGCAGGTTTTCTGGCAGGACTTGTGACCCCGTGGGGGACCCACGCTGGAGCAGTCTGTGCCTGAAGGACTGCAGAAGGACTGCAGCCCGGGAAAGGGACCCACGCTGGAGCAGTTTGTGGAGAACTGCAGCCTGTGGGAAGGACCCCACGCTGGAGCAGGGCAAGAGTGTGAGGAGGAAGGAGCGGCAGAGACAACGTATGATGACCTGACTGCAAACCCCATTCCCCATCCCCCTGCACTGTTTGGGGGAGGAGGTAGAGAAATTGGGAGCGAAGTTGAGCCCAGGAAGAAGGGGGGAGTGGGGGGAAGGTGTTTTAAGATTTGGGTTTAATTCTCATTATCCTATTCTGATTTGATTGGTAATAAATTAAACTAATTTCTTCAAATTGAGTCTGTTTTGCCCATGATGCTAATTAGTGAGTGCTCTCTCCCTGTCCTTATCTCAACCCAGGAGCCTTTTGTTATATTTTCTCTCCCCTGTCCAGCTGAGGGGGGCGAGCAATAGGGTGGCTTTGGTGGGGACCTGGCGTCCAGCCAAGGCCAACACACTTCATAGTGAAATGTAGATAATTTCATTAAAAGGAATAGTCAGGGGTGGTCCATCAAAGTGTTTAATTACTTTCAACATTTTCACACATTATTTACTAGTGTCGTTTTCCAAAATGAGAAAAGACTGAGAAATGGGCACAGCTGTGACTACATGCTTCATCACAAATTATTTTGGGTCCATTATACTTTTTTATAGATAAGCATAAAGATGAAACCAATGCAGTAAACACAGAAATAAGCAGTTTATCATTGCAAAATTGATGTGCACAGTGACATAATATTCACTAGCCATATTACTTGCCCTACCTATGAGTCATCAAAAATTCTCTATTTCATACTAAATGCCTCAGCCACACAGTCCTCTGACTCACACAAACCTAATATTTGACACTTCTGAATAATACATGGGTCACTGAACACCAGTAAACATGGAACCCATGGGTTATGATAGAAATTGTGTTAGGTGTTTGCTAGTATCAAAATTAGTTTTGGGGGGAGTCTATCTTATTTCCAAATATATCTTTATTCACAGACATTTTTAGCAGTATATAAGGTAGAATAAATCCTATTTTTCAGATTTTTTTTTTTTTTTTTTTAGTTACTGATAAGAAGACCCTGTGTTTGAAACAGATGGGCTACACGATTTATTTACTTTACATTCTTTGCCAATGCAAAGAAGTTTTGTGCATCAAAAAAATTCTGCTGGTGCATTTAAGCCATAAATTTGCCTTTTAATTATATAAATATAACTTAAAAATGTAAGTGTATTTTATAGCCTTAGCTTTAGGGCATATGTTTAGTATTCACAAAACCAAAAGATGCAAACATGAGATGCTATGGAGAAGTAATCAAAAAGGAGTTACAATGATACTAAGCAAAACAAAAAGACTCAAAGTGTAATTACTATATAACATTTTTATGGCGAGTCTGGTAAGAAGGCCAACTTTCAGTCTAAAGAACTGCCATAATATAAGACCATTTGCTATTAGACTGATTTCATAAGTGTATTTAAGTCATTTGACTGTTCCAGCAAAAGCATTTTATATAAGAATATTTAATCAAAATTATAATAGGCAGATAATATGTGAATTGTAGTTGTGTCTCATAGTAATCTATTGTTCAATATCCTGTCACTTGATTGAATATCCTTTCTGGTTCCTCCGTACATAGTCCTTCACTAATTTGAAAGAAAGGACAGAGTGATCAGCTAGTGTTTCACGAAGATAGCTAAAAAGGCGTAAATTTCAGTGGTGTAAAAGGCATCCCCAACTTCCCCATCACCTGTCTGTGCTCAATGTGCCTTTCAAGACCATGGCACAGAGACCATGCTTTTATTCCACATGGTAAGTTCTGAATTCTGATGACAAATTCTGTTATTGCAGTTAAGGAGTTGAGAGGCATTTCTAAGAGTGGACCTACTAAGCACACTGAACAGGCTGAATAGATGTGCAGCATGTGGAAACACTTATCATCACTTTTGACTAGTGGACAAAGGGAAGGCAGTGGACATGCTTTTTGGGGGATTTTAGTAAAGCTTTTGATACTGTCTCTCACAGTGTCCTTTTGGATAAAATGTTCAGCATACAGCTAGATAGGCACACAATATGATGGGTGAACAACCAGCTGAAGGGTTGGGCTCAAAGAGTTGTAGTAAACGGGGTAACACCTGGCTGGCGGCCACTCACTAGTGGGGTTCCCTAGGGCTCAATTTTAGGGCCAGTTCTCTCAATGTTTTTATCAATTACCTGGACACGGGACTTGAGTGCACACAAAGTAAGTTTGCTGCTGATGATAAATTAGGAGGAGCCGTTGATTCCCTCGAGGGTAGAGAGGCCTTACAGAGAGGTCTTGGTAGAATAAAGTGCTGGGCAATCACCAACTGTATGAAATTTAACAAGGGTAAATGCCAGATTCTGTACCTGGGATGGTGTATTCCTGGATGGATGTACTGATTCAGGAACAAGAGGCTGGAGTGCAGCCCTGAAGAAAGGGATCTGGGAATTTTTGTTGCTAGTAAGCTCAAATGAGTCCACAATGTACCCTGGCAACCAAAAAGGCCAACTGTATCCTGGGGTGCGTTAACTGCAGTATAGCTAACTGGTCTAAAGAAGTGATTGTCCCACTGCACTCCTCATTGAGGCAGCCTCACATCAAGTACTGTGTGCAGTTTTGGGCTCCAGCATATAAGAAGGGTATAAACATATTAGAATGTGTCCAAAGGAGGACAACAAAGATGGCGAAAGGACTAGAGGACATGACTTATGAGGAGGAGCTGAGGATATGAGGATACTAGGTTTGTTCAGCTTAGAGAAGAAGAGACTGATGGGTGACTTCATTGCTGTCCACAACTTCCTCACGAGGTGGAACAGAGAGGGAGGTGCTGATCTCTCCTCTCTCGTGTCCAGCAACAGGATGCAAGGGAATAGCTTAAAACTGCATCAGGGGAAGTTCAGATTGGATATTAGGAAAAAGCTCTTCACTGAGAGAAGTGAAGAGGGTGTTCAAGCACTGGAACAAGCTCCTCACAGAAGTGGTCATGGCCTCAAGACTGTCGGTGTTCAAGAAGCATTTGGACCAGGCTCTTTAGATACATGGTTTAACTTTTAGGTTGCCCTGTGTGGAGTCAGGAGTTGGACTTGATCATCCTCATGGGTCTCTTCCAACTAAGGATATTCTATAATTCTATGACTGACTGAAAATTCCTTCCTCTTTCCCCCATCCTCACAGAGAGTTAAGCTGGGCCTGCTTCTCATGAGGCAGAAGTATCACAAGCTCTAAATGTTAGCTGATAAAACTGCTTGACCTCAAAACATGAAGTCTGTATGTAACAACTAAAAAAAAAAAATTTTTTTGACTGATAATACATATGGCATAGGATTTGCATTGTTTATTGCTTGTGATTAATATTTTTTTTTCCCACATTTTGTAGCAGAAAACCCTGCACAGCTTAAATTTCAAAAATGCATTCTGGTTGTCCATTTGGTGACACTCACATTTGACAGTGGATTGCAGTGTCCCACTGGAAAGCATACATGCACACACACTTTGATTATATTTGCTTGCTTTCTTATGTAGGCACCACCCTATCTCTGATGATAAACAATTAATTGAGAGCCTGTTCAAAGGAATTGCTTTTAAAGTGCTTCCACCTATTGTATTTCTTTATAGATTACCAATTTGAGCTTTTTTTGACCATCAGTGGGGCTCCACAGTAACCTTCCTCCCTCTTCTCCCCTGTTACCAGCAAGTAGCACAGCTGTCAAGAGGTAAAATGTTCAAATTGCGCCTAAAATAAAAATACAAACCATTTTTTTTAGGCAGACCTTTTGAGGGAGTATTTTTTGGCTGCCCTGTTTCTTTATTGCCTGGGGAAAAGCCTAGTTTCTAAAGCTAGTGACGGACTGCTCACTACCAGCATTTTTCTAACGAAAAATAAAGAAAGAAAAAAAAAGAACCATGACACTGCAGTAGATAGATGATATCAAACCTCTCTGCGATTAACTGGATGTAGAAGAAAATGAAATAGTAACCTAAGGAGACTATTTTTTTAAGTGATTTATACAGTATACTAAACATTGGGGAAGTCCTTTCTAGAAAAACCCTTTGGAGAAAGAAGATGTAGTCATATTGATGTTTGTTACAGTGTTGTAGCACATAAATATCCAAGCTGGCAAATACTGTACTAGGATTTCAGTTAATGAAATTATGCCATAAAGTAACTGTTTCCTTTAATTCCCAATACTTAGATGCATTAAATTCTTTTATGTAAAAATAAAAAATATTTCAGAATCTCATTCTCCTACCAAATTAAGACCATGTACTTTTAGGATATTCACAGTAATAACTGCTCAGGAGCAATCAATCAGATGCTGTACCTGATAATATTCATACCCTTCTCCCCTGCCATCAGTTTTGGCTGTTTGTCAGCGAGTGCTACAGTGGCATCTTCTGGCATACAGAAGAATTAATTGCTTCTCACTGTGAAAGAATATTGCTATTAAAAGGGTAAGTTAAGAAACAAGCTTAAAGAACTGAAATAAAAAGCACCTGCTGTTCTTCAATTATTTTGTTTAGATCAGTTGAAACTTGTAATGAATGATGAGAAATTAAAATCTAGTTCTTTGGTAAGTGGCCATTTGGGCATGAGAGTTTATGTGTGAGGCAACTGCTTCTAGGGATATTAGTATCCTAAATAATGACTTATAATTGTATCAGTTGACATAAGATGACAAATGGTAGTTAATTATAAAAAGGAGGAGCAATAAAAGAGGAGGGGAAAAAGGCAATAGATAGGACTGACTAGAAGAGAAGAAAAATCTGATTATTCTCTTTTTTAATCCATCCCTCTAAACACTTTTACGTTTTATGACTTACATTTTGTAGAAATTGCTGCATAGTAAAATCAATTAATGTTTATGGATTTGGAGATAATGACAGTTGTTAATGAACTGAATATTATATTTGATATTTTACTAGAAAACTACTTTATAACTTCATAAAAATGTTACTGAGTTCACAGATTTTCTCACAATCTCTTTAATTATATATTACATTTTCCTTTTTTATGATATATGCTATGACATTATACATCACACATCTTGCTTGGTGCTTTCAAAGAAGAAGTGAATCTTGAAGAAGCAGAAGCAGCAACTTCCTCAGTCCAATGACAAGACCCTTTAAAATGCGATCACTGGCAGCTCAGTCCTGGGCCATGGCTGGTCCAGGTCATGAGAAGTTGCCATTTATTTCTATCATCTATTGAATTTTTCCTTCTTCTGCGGAAGTTGTTAATATTTGTGTCAATCCTGGGACCATTTTTCACAATGTGAAGCTGCGGGGATTTTGGTAGTCGGTAACTGTCTCAAAAGAACTAGTCCCGAATCTATCAAAAATACTTTGCATAGGATCTAGAACTGCTGAAGTCCTGACTGTACCTAAGCAGATCTACAGGCAAGAGGTTACCTCTGATTTTTACTTTGAAATATCTGATCAAATTAAATTAAAACAAGAATTCATGGAGCAGCACACTTGTTAACTTAGTGCAAACAGAGCAGTAAAAAAAACTAACAGTTTTTTCCATCTTACAGGCCAAACCTTCCAAATTTTGCCCTTTCTGCAGTGTGAGTACAGCAGTAGACTCACAGTTGAGCCCACGGGGCTGTCCAGAATGCTGGCTCATGACCAGTGCTGGATTAAACAGCAAGTAATTAAGCTGAGCTGAGAACTTCCTCAACCTGTCTGCTTGGCCCCACTTCCAAAAGTTATTCCCCCTTGATAAGGACAGAGGAGTCCCCCGTGATACCTGACACACCAGTGCCCAGTGTGCTGTTGCACTGTGTTTATGTGGCCAGGTGCCAGCAGCGGGGGGCCGCTGGGGGACCTCTGTGAGGAGAGATCGGGGCTGCTTCGTGCCAGACACAGTTCAGTTGGATCCAGTGGACCCACCTCAGGAGATAGCTGAGCCCCATCAGTCAAGGTGGTGGTGCCTCGGGGAAAATGTATTTAAGAAAGGGCAAAATGCTGGCTGGCAGTGTGAGGGGGGGGGGGGGGGGGGGGAGGGGAGGGGGGGAGTGAGAGAAACAACCCTGTGAACACCAAGATGAGAGAAGAAGTAGAGGGAGGAGGTGGTCCAGGTGCCAGAGCAAAAACTCTCCTGCAGCCCATGGAGAGGACTACAATGGAGCAGGTTGTCCCACTGCAGCCCACGCAGAGCACCACACTGGAGCTGATAACCACACCGCGGCCTGTGGAGGACTCCACACTGGAGCAGGTGGACGTGTCCTGAAGGAAGATGCAGCTTGTGGAGAGGAGCCCATGCTGTAGCAGGGAAGAAAGTGTGAGGAGGAAGGAGCAGCAGAGAGGAGCTGTTATGGACTGACTGCAACCCCCATTCCCTGTCACCCCTGCACCACTCGGTGGCGGGAGGAGGTAAAGGAGCTGGGAATGAAGCAGTGAAGTGGAGTCAAGAAAGGTGGGTGGCTGGGGGAAGGTCTTTGTTTCTAACCATCTTACTCTAGTGGTGACACAGGGAAGAGGGTATGCTGCAGTACAATCATCAGAGCACCCAGACTCACGTGTGCGCTGGGTGCCGTCACGGTGGTTGAAACCAGACCTCAGTCAATAACGATTTGTTGTGAGTTATTTTGCAGGATGCCGTTCAGAAGATCATCTGAGTACCTGCACTGTGGTCGTTGTGACCCTTGGGTGCTTGTCAAGTATGACCGCTGTGGACAACAACTCTGGAGACGCACCAACCGAGCATCAAAATGGTGTGACCGATGTTTTGAACACCGCAGATCCACTTTACAGCAACCGCTGTGTGTACCCCATAAGCAGGGGACTATGATATGCTTTTAGACAAAGCCAATCAATTACAGGAGGCAGGTGACAGTGGCTTGACAATCTCCTCTCGTCGACCTGGCAATGGCTCCTGTCTTTGATTGACTGAAAAACGTTGACCCTATTTGGAATCCTTTTGGTGGTGGTTATTATGGTTTGTTGTGGGATACCAGCACTGACTGTTTGCGTGCGGAAACTCTTTATACAGAGTGCGGGTACCCACCAGTACACGAATTACCATGAGGTGGTGGGATCGATTATAACTGTAACGCCAGTTTGTACCGTCGGTCATCCGCCATAGTGAGGGGGGACTTGTAGGGATTGGCGCTCGGAAGATCTCGCGATGTACGGAAAGAGAAGGGTTAAAGGAGGCGGGATGACCGACAGACAGTATATAAGGGCGTGACGCAGTTGAATAAACGCCATTTGCAGCATCCTCATATTGGTGTCAGTGCTCTGTGGCCCAGGGTATGGTGGACCCTGTGCCGAGTCCCACGGGGTGATCAGACGAATGTCTACACTCTAGTTGGCAAGAAATTAAATTAATTTTCCCCAGGCTTAGTCTTTCTTCACTCGTGATGATAATTGGTAAGTGATCTCCCTGTTTTTATCTCAACACATGAAATTTTTCATCTTATCATATTTTCTTTATCATTTGTTGAGGAGGGGGAATGAGAGACCAGCTGGGTGGGTAGCTGGTAACTAGCCAAATCAACCCACCACATCTATATTAACATATAACAGAAGCACATTCAGTTTGCCTTAAGGTGTTGGTCTCCAAACAGTTACGGTGGAGGTCCAGCTTCATATGTCGTTCAACTATACTGGCTAGAGAAGATAGAGCTCCAGAGGATGGGCAAGGCGGGCAGCAGAGCTACCTTCTCAACTAAATCAATTTGCATACAATAGTTGGTGTTCTTAGTTTGCCTATATTTAAGGTGTGTTTAAGTCTTGGAGCTACCAGAGACTAGCACATCGTAAACTGGAAACCTATTCAAGTTCCTTATTATCTTCATTTAAATATATGAGCACCCACATTTAATTATTGAATATAAAATCCCCGATGTGCACTTTTAACTAGCCAACATTTAGCAAACAATAATTGTTTTAATAAATCTCAAGTACTTCTGCAAGTCACAATTTATGATCAATATTTTTGTCTATAACTACCTTTTGCTGAACAATTTGATTAGGAAACCCTCATCTTAATTAATAGTTCCTTCTTTTTTTTACTAATGACTGAATTTATCTATATAAGGTACTGAAACAATATGTACTAAGTGGTTATTTTGCAGCTACTTAGCTCATACATAGCTTCTTCCTTTAAGAACAACTGTCATATTCTGGTTTTGTTTCCTGGTATGTCAGAAATGGTATTTTTTAACAGGCAGCTGTCTCCACTCTGTCTAACAACTGACATATTTTCCAAATGTCACTGTTGCAGTCTGTAATACTCTCTTAAGGCTGTTATACTTTCTACATCACTATCACTTGTGTAAGTGTCCTGAACTGTGTTTCTCACATCCTAAAGCTGGTCACAGGCTCCACCCTTTGGCCTTGGAGATGGAGTCTCACACAAATCAGCATTTCTATTTAAGTCTATAAAAATTGGAAAAAAAAAAAAAAGAAAAATGGTGGAACGGACAAAATAAAGTTAGTGAGCAAGGACATTTCTGCCTATTTCTCATACATCCTGATCTGTCCATGATCACAATGTTCATAACAAGCCCAGATCATGTATCTGAATAAGAAAGGTACCAGCTACTCAGGGGGCCTTTAGTTTAACCTTGTGCTATAAAAGCAGTTACCTGGGACGACTGCATACAACATATACTTAAGAAAGCAAGCCAAATGGGAGAAAAGATCCATGTTTAGAGACATAATGGATTTGACATGAAAAATACTAGTGACTATATGGTGCTACAAAAGATGCCTTTGATGAAGTCTGTGTCTCCTGAGCTGTGGCATAACCCTCTGTTTCTGTAACTGGGTAAATCACAATGAAGCAGGAGATTTTCCCTTCCTTAAGCACATCTGGCCTTGAGCACAATCTGCTTAATGGGGCTCCAAGTAACAAAATTACTCATGTTAAGCATGAGTTAATCTCACTGTTAATCTCAGTGCTGCTGGCCAACATCTGGCAGACAGTTGTTCTAGTTAGCCAATCTCTGAAAACACAAAGAGTGGAATTTATCTCCAGATTCACTTATCTAATATAGGTATCTACAAGGTTTAATGTGAGCTAGCTCCTGCTATAGTCACTGGAAACACAGCTCATACAGTCAAAAGAAACTAGTGACCATGTACTGAAACAGACTCCTGAAATGATCTGCTAAAATGATAGCATGTCTAGGCAACTGAGTTCTGCCCTTACAATCAGGTGTCTGATCTAGAGGGGAATCCTTCCAAGAGGATCAGGGTACAAAGAATACTTTTTTCCCTTGCACTACCTTGGAATCATAGAATCATTTAGGTTGGAAAAGACCTTTAAGATCATCGAGTCCAGCCGTCAACCCAACACCACCATGCCTACTAAACCATGTCCTGAAATCTTTTCCATACATTTCTTCCTAGAAAGTAAAAAACAGTACTTGTGCCTATTAGCAGACTAATTGTAGAAAAGAGGCATCACACTCATAGGCCAGATTGGAGTTATAGATGTCTAACCACTTCCCTTTAGAAGAACAAAAGAAAAGGAAACTCAATTGCTGCCTTGCAGATACATTGCTTCAGAGAATACAGGTCATAATTGAGCATTTTAGAATAGCTTCACCCTTCTTTGGGAAACTTTTTCTGATTTATTTTTTTTTATAGTCACACACATTTTGTAGATTTTAGGAACTAGGTCTTGCATAGTCACATCTCCCATATACATTATTTCTAGGGGAAAAAAAATAGTGCTAAGTTTCTGTAACAAACGGAAATTAATTGATTCTCTTTTAAATAAAAGTTAAAAAATGTTCTGAACATGAATTACCAAGAAGCAGATTATTCAAGGAATTGGAGTTATAATCATTAATAGTGGAAGACGCAAATATGAAATTAATCTAATTTAAGTCTCAGCACAGGTTGCAAAGGGAACTCTCAGGAGATCACACACTTTGATTTTTTTAAAGAATATAATGAAGACAGGAGACAGGTGACAGGCAGAGGAACTACCTTTGATTGTAAACTACCTTTGAGTATACAGAACTGTGACATTTATTATCATTACAATCTGTTTAAAAAAATAGATTGAAAGATAAAGGTCTGATGTGATTCACAACTTTGAAAAAGAAGCAGATTCTTTCATAACCTGATTAAAAAAGTGTTTTACAGTTCCTTTTCAATTCAGTGAAATAATTTCTTTTTAACATAATAGTCATGAAAGTTTTGGGTTGTTGTAGTTTTAACATTTGTTTTTCTGTGTTCCCAATCTAAAAAAGAAACAGATAAACCAGGTACCAAGACAGTTTGATAACCAAACACACCATGGGATTCACATTTCTCCATCATTGACGATGGAAAAAAGGAATGATTTATTCTCCTAGCAAACGAGGCTTTTCAGACAACACGAATTCCATTTTACAAGGCTTATTAGTTTTATTTGCAAGTAACACCTCTATTTTATGTTTTAACAAATCTTTAATGATCTTGACATTAAGACTGTAAAGTACATTGAATAATATTTAACCCTTACCTAAAAATAAGGTTTCAATGAAATGAAAAAAATGAAATCAAAACCACAGTCAAAGCAAAAAAAACCTGACTTAGGTAAGGTCTTGTCTAACTAACTTTAGATATCTGTACTTAAGCTATTGAAGCATGAGTCCTTTTACAATTGGTTGAGAGAAATAAGGGTTGTAGGGCACAATTCTCATCTTAACAGAGATGCTTGATATAGGCCTAAGGAATTATACCCTTGTGTTCATTCATTTCCAGTGATACATGTTTATTTGTTTACAGTGACTATAAAGAAGTCTAAATTTCTTAGTTCAAGCACAGATGTTTTCATTATAAATAGCTGACATGAAGAAAAATGCTGTCCCTGTATTTATTGTTATTAAAGTAAGATTACATTCTGAGGAAAATAAAGAAATGAACAGTAGTCTATAGCTACTTTCCAACATTCATGTTTAGATTTTGGGTGGTGAAAAGGTAGAGTTTTTACCATAACATTAAAGTAGCTAATCTGATCATTTTAGGGAATTGTTACTAGAATATGATAATCCTTTCAAACTGCATAAAGGTTGGCTTTTTAGTTTCTTTCCCTCAAAGTAATAAGTAGAGTCAATTTCTACCAAAAAAAAAAACCCTCTTACATTTTCTTTGAGGGTTTATGTCAGTACAGTGGAAATACACTGGAAGAGTAAAAGAATCATCAAAAGTGGATAATAAAAGCTATCACAGACAGTATGAGAAATGTGACATCAACTGTGGGACACCACTCCCCACCCACCCACCCCCACCCCCAATAAAATTATATTAAAATCTGGAATAAAAATACAGAGCAGGCCAAAATTCCAAATAAAATATTCAGATCTTTGCTAATTTTGTCTCCAAACCCAGCCTTTCCAAAACATGAACAAGAGTTTTAAAATAAACTCATTTGTGACAGACTTAAAAAATTCAAAATTGTGAGTTAAAGAAAGATGTCTTAGAGATAATAAAATCACATAACAGGCCAAATGGAGATGAAAGTGACTCTTCAGAAGGTCTGTTTTTCAAAAATATCTTGACTTTTGGAGGCTTATTTGAAGCAAAAATTCATAGCTTTTTGAGGATTAGACATCACCACTTAGAGAAAGGGATTGTTTTAAACACGTTTGCTTGAAAGAAACATATGTTTGTGGTAAAACTCGTGCTCATTTTTATTTTGTATACAGGAAAACAATGTAAATTCTCTTCTACTGAATTCATGGAAGGATTTGATAGAACAGTAAATGTGATTTGAACACAGTGATCACAAGAGTTATTAAAAAAATCTTATCTTCAGATTGTCAATACATTTTAATAAAGCACATTTCAAACAACACATTAAAATAATAAAAATATTGATTGAATTATAATTGATTAATAATAAGAAATTATTAGAAATGTAATTATAATATTAGACATTGGTTCAATGAAATAATACATGCAGTAAAAGGCTCCAATTTTCTGGTAACTTCAGAATTAGTGGTATTATTATAAGGTAACTCCTTTTAAAATATAATTAGAACTTTGTAACTCCTACTAAAGTCATTATGTGGTCCCTCTGGAAAACACAAGCTCCTATGAAGTCAGTGAAATGATGCCTACTGACTTCAGAAAAACTTGATCAGAACTCATTTAAAAGGTAACATATATTAGCCTTATTGTTTTCCAGTTAGCCAGACTTTGCATAAACAAGCAGTGTATTTTGACTTGGTTTTGCATATCTCAGATGCACACGCAAAAGTAAATAGTACATAACTTAATCTAGAGTAGATAAGGAATTTTAATGTTTTGTATGAAAAAAATACATGAAGATGCACTTCTTTTTTTAAGAGTTGTACACAATATTTTCTTTTCCTTTGGTGAAATTTTGAAAGTTCTTATCTGTTAATGGGATGAAATATAAACCTTTTAAAAGTTGTTTTAAGAAAACAAAGACCTAAATTCAGGTCAGACACTAGTAAGGTGGTTATTCTGTTTTTCCTCCAAAGCTGGATGGCTTTAACCACAGCTCTAGAGACTTAGCCTGATTATTATCTCCCTCTAGTTTTTTCTACTCTATCCAAATAACTGAAGAGTCTTTGGACCAGAGAGAGACAGACTTATAATAGATAAAGATAGGAGACAACGTATTTGGGCATAATCTGCTGCTTTTTGAAGGACTAACCTTAACCCATTTTCCACTGGCTCATTTGAGGGGATTGAATTAGCAAATCACACAACTTTGATGATACCACATAAAACATCGATAATGTTCTCATAGGATAATATTAATTGGGAGGCTAGGGGTATCTCACTCTTCCGTCTCACAGGAAGGCTGTCATAATCTGAGCTCTTGTCTTTCTTTCCCTCGTCTTTTGGGGAACTGAAAATCTTTCGAAGAGGAAGAGTTATTGTAATCAGTACATTCCTGTGGAAAATTTGCATTTCAGTAAATCAGTATTTTCTTTCAGCAAGAAGATACATATTGTCAACACATATGAAGTTCAAAGATTTTTCTGTATGCATGATCAAGTGTTGGCACAGAAATACATAATGATCTCAATTACTGAAGCATAAACAAAGCCACAGTGATACACAAGTTCCAATGATTTCCACAAAAAAAAAAAACAACAAATCACTTATGCACTCCTATGCATAGACCTTTACCAGCCTATGAAGTTTGCACAGGTAAAGTTGCTGGATGTATAATGACCTGAAGCAGTGAGAGAAAAAACAAAGCAATTCTATTTGAAATGCCATGTAAAAACTGAGAAAAGTTACAAGACAACTTCTTTGTATCTTATTTTGCAAAAAGGTGTGACCTGTATATTCATATGCATTGGGAAACACCAAATAATGACTTTTCAAGTTTTAGTTGTTTCCTATTTAAAGAGTATCAACTCTCTCTCTTGAATATAATCATTTGTCAGGAGTCAACATTTGTACTTCTTGAGTGATGAATTTAACCTGAGTAATGGATTGAAGCTGTACTGTCAGGTTGGACTGTTAATTCAAAAACAAATAAGGGAAAGGGTTACATAAAATTTGCTGAGGGAATTCACACAGAGGCAGAAATAAAGTCAGCTAATATAAAATTTTGTACTTTTCAACAGCGCATTGCCTGGTATTAACGTGTTACTCTCCACATGAAGATTGTTATGACAGAGCTTACCACAAACACAAACAAAGAAGCACAATTATTCTTCAAAGATTTTAAGTTATCAAAATGCATTTAAAAAGCATACTCACTGGTCTAAAACACAGCACATCAGAGCAGTGTAATTATTACAAATTACCTGCATTAATAACATGAGGTTATATTTTGATGGGAATTAACTTATAATAAGACCACTAATTTTGAAGTTACCAGAAAATTGGATCCTTTTACTGCATGTATTCTTTCATTGAACCAATGTATAAATATTAACACTCAGAGTTACCAGTAAAGAAACAAACTTTCCAGCAAAGTACCAATGTATATTGCTTTCTTATTCATTCTTTTCTATTTCCTGAGGAAAAGGAATGATAATAGATGTTATAGCTTGTCGTGGTTTAACCCCAGCCAGCAACTAAGCACCATGCAGCCGCTCACTCACTACCTCCCCGCCCAGCAGGATAGGGGAGAGAATCAGAAGAAAAAAGTAAAACTTGTGGGTTGAGATAAGAACAGTTTAATAGAACAGAAGGGAAGAGACTAATAATGGTAATAATAACAATATTAAAATTATGATAATAATAATAATAAAAGGATTGGAATATACAAGTGATGTATAAGGAAACTGCTCACCACCCAACCAATGCCCAGTTAGTTCCTGAGCAGCGATCGCCCCCACCCCCACTCCCCCCAGTTTATATACTGGGCATGACGTCCCATGGTATGGAATACTCCTTTGGCCAGTTTGGGTCAGCTGCCCTGCCTGTGTCCCCTCCCAACTTCTTGTGCCCCTCCAGCTTTCTTGCTGGCTGGGCATGAGAAGCTGAAAAATCCTTGACTTAGTATCAACACTACTTAGCAACAACTGAAAACATCAGTGTGTTATCAACTTTCTTCTCATACTGAATCCAAGACATAGCACTATACCAGCTACTAGGAAGACAGCTAACTCTATCCCAGCCGAAACCAGGACATAGCTATTTATATGGATAGAGAATGGCCTAAATGCTTTCTTATTGCCACAGCAGCAGAAGGGAAGTAGCCAGTGCCACTCTTGCAAAAGTGTTAGAGTCCACCAGCTGCCTGTTGAACAAATTACAACTTATTACTTCTCAGTTTTTAGCAACTTTCAAAAAAAACCTGGTGCTTACTGCTTTATGCCTCCCAAACTTAAGCACAGAGGATATACTCCAGTATGTCCTTTTCTGATCTGGGTTCTCTTGTGAAGATTACAGCTCTTCAGGAGCTCCTTTTTGGAATAATCAGAGAAATGCAGAATATGGTATTGTGTGGTCAAGGTATGATGGAGGTTGTGTATCATCTGAATTGCCTCTAGGCTAATGGGCTATACATAGGAATAAAGTTGGCATCCTGGAGGAGATAGTTATTTCATGTGGTAATGGAGTAATAAAAGGGTAATTTATCAGCCTGGAGAATACTGGGGCTCCAATTAACAGGGCAGGAAGGAAAGCTTACTCCTCTCTGTGGATGCATTCACTTCCTTCTAACTTTTCCTTTTCACCAGCAGAAGCATCCTTCAAGATGTTTCCTTGGACAGAGAGGGGAAAAACCCCCACAAATTCTTCTGATTGATCTTCCAGATATGTAGACACTTTTGTGCTG
Source organism: Astur gentilis (assembly GCF_929443795.1). NCBI lineage: Eukaryota > Metazoa > Chordata > Aves > Accipitriformes > Accipitridae > Astur > Astur gentilis. The sequence goes on from NC_064892.1 coordinate 8,204,269, forward strand.
TTTGAACCAACAACTTACATACTGAACAAATGTATGTATATGTATGAAGTAATACACCATTGACTTGTTTCACCTAATTTTAGGCCAGAAAGCATGGAAGTAATTACAGAGGACCAGAAAGCCAATTACAGATACAGTCCTTGCTCAAACAGTCCTGACAGTGAATAATACATCAAGTCTCCCACTGTGGACTATAAAATTAATTCTGAATGGTACTCCTATGAAACAGGGAGGGTAAAAACACCTTCTGTGTGAAAGCGTGTTTTTGCCTGGAATTAGTGCAGAAGTCATAGCAGGTGCTGGAGTGGGGCAAGGCACTCTTCTTGCATTTCAAAATGGGGTGGCTTGTTCTGTAAGATCCCTCATTTTCTGCTCCTTCTCCACAAGCATCTTTCAGACATGTTTGCTCAAAGACAAACCACCAACTATAGACAGAATTATGAGATGGGGAATACACACAGTCTGTTTCTGGAGAATTTTGTAAGGTTAAAAAAGTCTGCATTCAATTCCATTAAAATATATCAAGCACCATCATTAAATGTCAGTTCTTCTAGCTAAACAAGAAATGATTAATCATACCCATTCCACAAAACACAATATAAAAACAAGTATTAAAAGTTAGTGCAATTTTTAGACCAAGTTTGGGGTTCACAGCAAGAACTATTTTTTTAATTCATTTTTAATAGAATTGAGATGTTCTGAACTGAGTGAACTTATAAGCAGTGAAGACATGTAGCCCCTCCAAAGACACCTGAATAAGAACACTTTACATTAACAATGGGGGATTAGGAAGAACAGTGTTGCGTGTAAACAAAATAAAGCCTGAAATCCTACTCCAACATAAGGGATGTCTTCCTTTACTGAGGTAACACAGAATGCAGATGAGAGTTTAAAACAATATAACAGATGGCAAACATCATAACAGAGATTTTATTGCCAGCTTGAAGTAGTTTTGGTCACAGAAGATGCCATCAGAATCAGATTTTAAAAAAAAGAAAAAAGCAACTCTACTGAAGTGGGTGAAGGAGCAGAAAGAGGAGAAAGGATGTTTGAGACCTGAGAATGCAGTATAGTATAACATCAGATAAGAGACACAGACTGGTTTATTTGAATCATAGTACCCTCTTTTTATAGGGAGATGACAACATAAAGCCTCTTCCAAGTTATATTACCTCTATTGCAGAGTTTGAACAAGAAAATAATAATCTACAGATTAAGTAGTCCTAGCAATAAAACAGTTTGGAGACTTTTTTCCTCAGACAGGATGAATATCAGGTGAGATAAAAATCTAGCAAGTGAGAGACAAGGTTTGCCTGTATATACCTTAAGCACAAAGACAAGCCTGATATTTCTACATATATGAGCCCTGAACTAGGAGATCTCTGGCTGTAGTAAAGAAATACCTGCATTGCATGTTAAAATGAGAAAAGAAAGACAAAGCAGTGGTAGACTACTTTTCAGAAAATTGTTGGTCTTGTTAAAAATCTTATGAGAATTTTGATAGATGGTATTGAGTGGCTCAGAGGAGTGATATCAGGATTAGCCCTTCCTCACAGAGCTATTTGAAAACAGATTCAAATCAATATATAGGTGAAAAGTATTTGTTGTTATTACCTCTTCCATTCTGCAGGGTTTTTTGAGGAGGTAATTCATTGTGACGCATGAAATAGTCCTGTGGGAGCTCCTGGGTTAGAGTAGAATAAAACTAGCAAATGAAGTGTCAAGACTTTATACTACTGTTTATTTTATACATTTAAAGTACACTACCCTTTCTAGTACCACTCCTTCAAATAACTGCACCAATTTGCTATATTTTAAAAATACTTATGAAGACCAAAGCAGTCAGCACAATTGTAGGGCTTTGAAACACTGAATGTAATGTAAGGATTGACTGTTTGATATGAAACCCAGAATTTTTCAAAATACAACATATTTTAAGCACTAGTGTAATGCTAGGGCTATCACTTCTGTGTCATAAATACCAAATCTCTTCATTGGCCTTCCAAAGCCTAAACCCTGTCACCACACATTTGTCAGTCTCCGACACTAAATGAAAACAATTCTCACATCTGTAGCTCTGAGTTCAGAAATAAGTCATCTTTGACTTCAGCGGCTATGTGTTCACATAAAATTGCTAGAGGTTTGTCTAGGCAGAAACATATCTCCTCCCTTCCCCTCTGCTTCTTCCAGGTTTGGGGATCACACACATGTTCAGAGGGCAATGACATGGTGTCAAAAAAAAGGTGGATGTGTCTTTACACTTTATTTTTATACAAAGCAATGTACTTAAAAGGGCTACTTCTGTATCATACTTTATTAGCTTATTAAGATTATGAATTTGTTGCAGACAGGATCATTTCCTTGGTGAAAATGTCTAGAATAGCTAACAAAAAGGAGCCTGGGCTTTGGCTAGGACTTCCAGACTCTATTATAGTACAAAATAGGTAGTAATCCCCCTTTCTTTCCTGGCTGATTATAAGAGAACACAAAGTTGCCCAGAAGAAAAAGACTGTAAAAATCTTCTTTGGTGAGGAAAAAATAATACTGTCTGTATGTCTCCATGTATCAAAAAAGTATAAAGTAAAATGAATTAATTGTGTGCATAATGGATATGGTTAAAATTTGTGTGTTACTAAACCCCATAAATAATCTTTTTTCACCCATTTTAATGTGACACATTAAAAGGAAATAATTATTAAATAACTTACCCATTGTATAAGTCATAATTCTTTTTTGAGCTTCAAAAATCATAAATGCATTGTAAAGTCCTATAACAATGCTTACCTATAACAAGAAAGTATCTGGTTTCTAGAGCTTGGTAAAACTTCTTGAAAGTGCTTTTTTACTTAAAAGTTCTTCTTAGACAAAATGACTGTAACAAGTATGTGTTTAAAACTGCAACAGTAAAGGTTGAGTTCATACTCACATTCAAAGTATTTGGTGCTTCAGTTCAATCCTGGTGTCATTTGTGGTTTTTACATGTTTGTCACCCATTTATCAATATAGATGGAAGACTATTTTTCTGTACTATAAAGAGGATTATGACCCACATTTACATTTTCTTTACCCCACCTTATTTCTACCTTCTGTCTTTATGGTTCTCTTACTGTTTTTCACAAACTGAAAGTTAACAGCAATGAAATACTGTGCTACTGATATTTTTAACGTATGCCATTTTAATTCTGCCATGATTCCTAAGTTGCTATGTGGACATTGGCCAACTCAACCCATTGTGTCTCTACCCCTCCAGTTCTGCTGCAGCTGAGGTTTGGTTTTCAGTCTAAAAATGTGGTCATGTTACACTTACAAGCTAGTATTTTATAATGCATAGAAGCAGCATGAGTGTGGAAAACCTGAAGAATAGTGTTATACAGCAGAAGAAACAAAGTAATATTGTACAGATGTACAGCAATTCTTGAGCTTGACTTCTGAGTAAGATCACAAGCATATGCAGATCAGAAGCTTGTGAAGGGTTGCATTTGAACAAATCTAACTTGTTGATCTTGCTTACACTGCAAGTGTGGGGTTTTTTTCTTTTTTGTATCAGTTTATTTAGGACTACAAATATAAATTTCTACATAACAAATCAAGTTTGGTTGGTCTTCCATAACATATATGATAAAATGCAAACCATATCTACATACAGAAGAGTACTCAGACATTTCTAGCTATTTTTATGTGACTAAAAAAAATAATAGGATGCACAAAAAAGCACTACAACTAACAAGTGAACACTGAGGATCAAAGATTCTGTAGTCAACCTCTAGGCTTAGCTGAAGTTCAGCCATGCTTTTCAAAAAGCAGTAAGCAGTATCACCAGAGTAAATCTAGCTTTTCAGTTTAAAAACAAGGAGTTTAGGATCTGACTTAGCTTGAAGTTGATACCAGTCATCTGAAGGTAAGAAAATTCAACCAGCTTAAATCATGATGTCGTTTATCTTTTATTTTTTTTATTCTAGTTCCTCATGTAAAATCATAAATCTTAAGAAGACAATTTTGTTTGCTTACTAAAATATATTTACTTTTTTTCACTTTCAATTTCACTTTTAATTCCCAAAGTCCTACTCATATATCACAATGATGCAAAAGAATTGTTCAAGCTCCTGTTCCATTTATCTTAAATATACTCTTAAGTGACTTATGAAGAAAAATATTTTCTTGACCTATATTATAACAAAATTAATACTAAATGGAACATTTTAACAGTTCTACTGGACAGAAAGTCCACGTCAGTAAGCATGTATGATACCCCAGAACAAAGTAGTGTTGTCTAGGACTCCTTCTGGTATACATTCAAGATGCATTTTAAGGTGCATTCCAAATAATAAATGCATGCCAGTATAAATCCATAAAATCACAATGGCTCATTGAAGGTACTAATAACTCAACATATATGCACAAGTCTTAATATTAAACAGTATGGAGTCATATTTTTGTTCTATAATATCTTAGAAAAAGTTCAAATGAAACAGCACTACGTGCAAACTTCAGTATGCCTAATACATAGTTTATAATTCTAGAGATTTATATTACATGTAGTATAAAGAGAATATGAGCTAATTATATTTTTAACATTTTGAAAAGATTACACTAAATATATCAATATGAAGAGAATTCTAATGCACTAGACGAGGGCAAAAGAAAATGTACTATTCTTGCAATTCTTTTGTCATTTAATACTTTCTTAATAGCCCTAGTCATATTTTAAGACTATTTTACAGTCTTTTGATACCATAGAATGTCATTATCAAATAGATATAATATATCCAGTATTCCAAAGTACATCTGTTTTTAAATATTTGATCTCTAACTTCTTTTTTCAAAGTTAAATCTTGAAAGGCACTCTCAGGAAGTAAGTTTCCAAACCTTTTTGCAGATCTTTTAAAATCCTATCTAGAGAAGCTATAGCAGGACTTGAAAATGTATAGACTAGGTAGTAGTGCAACAGCATTTTAGGCTGATTCCAAACTGACCTGCTAAGGCATGACCCAGAATGCTCAGTGTCATTTCTCCAGTTGTTCAAATCAGAATTGTGCAAGCATATACTACAGTTTCTGTATGGACATATTTCTAAATTGCCTTTTCACTGTCAAGTCAAGAAGGACCTGGGGTTCTCACTTAAGCTTGGAAACATGGAGCACACTCAAATTCAGTAAATATAGGTAAATTCAGTGACTGACACAAACCTTGACTTCCTACCTAGTGGTACTGAATTTTGCAATGCAAAATGCAGAATAATGCAGAAAGCAGAAAAAAAATTATGCAAAACGCAGAAATGTAATTTTGATCATACCAGGCATCTATCCCCATCATTTCTGCCTATATTTCTACACTGGGAAGAGAAATAAGAGATGCAGAATAATGTTCTGATTCAGAGAAGTAGTTACCTTACCTGTGCTTCAATACTATTGCTCGTGCTTCCAGTTCCATGCCACTGAAGTGCACAAACAAATGATTTTTTGAAGAAAATTGATACAAATGTGTTTCAGAAAACAAAAAAAAAAAATCAAAACCAAACAAATAAAACACCAAACCCCAAAACTGTAACAAAAGCAGAAAGATGTGCAAGAAGTAATAATGGCATTGATGCTGAGTGCTACAGTACGTTGGTTCCAACAGTTGTCTATGAAATTCAGCTACCACAACTAAACCTTTTATGTCACCACAGTTCCATGAAAAATTAGAACAATTTCTCTGCTTAACTGCCAAATCTTTTATGTTAAAGTACTAACTCACAGGGACATGTCATTGTAACACCTTTCATTTAACTAAAATATTGTGTTGAGGTCAGTCTACATTATGCCAAATATGTGTTAATGTGTTACGATGAAACTGATACTCATATTCAACCATGCTCATAGAAATCCTGTAATTGTAGTCCTATTCCTGTAAATCTTGGAAATATTGTACAGACAACTTTTCCATACCTTTTCCAAGATAATTTAGTGGTATGTATTAGTGAAAAATATGCCAATTCACTATTTAAATGCATGAAGGAAACAGAATTGTGGACTTACAGTCTGTAATTTTCAGGATTCTTTTGACTTCTCCACTTCCTGATCCTTTGCAACCAACTTCATCATCACCATCTCCACTGATACGTTCATCTATAACTCCACCACTGCCTGTTTGTTGGAGATCCCATTTATCATATTTAGGAAACAATTTGCCCTGCAACAGCTGAAGACAATATATGGTATGCAAGTTAGCAGTACAGATGGAGAACTTCAGTGAGTACCAAAAATTTCATATATGTTTCTCTAGTAATTATCTTTAAAAGAGTGGTATCTGGAGATGTATACGTCATTTTTAATTTTTAAAAAAAATATAAAATGTCTGTATCTTTATTGCTACATAAAGAAAGATCAGGCACCAATTCCTGGCCCAGAGGCCAGGTGGAATGGAGAGGGACATAGAATCATAGAATAGTTTGGGATGGAAGGGACCTTTAAAGGTCATCTAGTACAATCCCCCCTGCCATAGGCAGGGACATCTTCAACTAGATCAGGTTGCTCAGAGCCCCGTCCAACCTGACCTTCAATGTTTCCAGGGATGGGGGATCTACAGCCTCTCTGGGAAACCTTTTCCAGCATTTCAACACCCTCATTGTAAAAAAATTTCTTCTTTATATCTAGTCTGAATCTACCCTCCTTCAGTTTAAAACTTTTACCCCTTGTCCTTTTGCAATAGGCCCTACTATAGTGTGTCCCCATCTTTCTTATAAGCCCCTTTTAAGTACTGAATGGCTGCTATAAGGTCTCCGCGGAGCCTTCTCTACTCCAGGCTGAACAACCCCAACTCTCTCAGCCTGTCCTCACAGGAGAGGTGTTCCAGCCCTCTGATCGTTTTGGTGGCCCTCCTCTAGACCCGCTCCAACAGGTCCATGTCTCTCCCATCCTGAGGACCCCAGAGCTGAACACAGTACCGCAGGTGGGCTCTCACAAGAGGGGAGCAGAGGGGCAGAATCACCTCCCTCAACCCGCTGGTCACAATTCTTTTGTGCAGCCCAGGATACAGTTGGCTTTCTGGGCTGCAAGCGCACATTGCTGGCTCGTGTCCTCACTCCCTCAGGCTAACCCCCCTTAGAGCAGACAGACAGCATCCATGCTACATAGCAACTGGCCATGGATCTTTTCAAGACCCCTGTGGTGTCCACAGGGCCTTAAGATACAATTATTTTCTTGTGTGAATTTTTCAGTTTAAAATATCTTGAATAGTGTAAGAGCTGTGCTGCAGCTCTATATTGGTGAATCCAAAACATACTTGTCATGTGCTCTGGATGTGTCATATGGGCATCTGGTAGAAGCTGAAGGAAAAAAATGTGTTGGGACCATATCAAATTCCTGACCAGGGAGCAGCAGACCCAGCTACTACAGTTGGAGCCAGTGCTAGCCTGGAGAGAACAATTTCCCAAATCACATCCAGGCATTGTTTTGGGAAAACTGATAAGGGTGACCTAAAACAAAGCAAAGGGATAGCTGATACTGGCCTATGCAGTGTAGGTGATTTTGGTCCAGTACAGAAGCTTGTTCTCTGGCTCCTTTTTATTTATCACTATAGACATGGCCAATGATGTCAGCACAGTCTACAAGACAACAGGCAGCATTCTTAAAGTTTAACTCATTTCTCTGTTCTGTTGAGCAGAGCTGAGCAATCACCTGAATAATGTTAATCTCTCTCATTTATCAAGTATACAGATGCTGTCATCCAGCTTTTTAAATACTAAGTGGTAGGACATACATACACAATGTGCCCTCTGCCCCATCCAGATTCAGTCCAGTTTACATGTCAGATACATATAAACTTCATAATCTCTAAAGAAACAGGTTCTTAGAAATGTTAAGAATTCTTATAATTTTATCTAGTCCAAAATATCAGCTGGTACAGGCAAGTGCATTGCACTTCCTTCATTCTAGCAAGACTTCTTTACACCGGCCAAAACTCTGCTGGCTTAGATTCTATAATTAAATAATCAGATGTTTTTTCTCCTGGAAGTAGCTACTAATTAGTCTGAAACAGACTCAATTGTTTTATACCTTCAAAAATGTGTTGTTCAAGCAAGATACTGGGTTCATATTTTTTGGACAATATACTCAGTTCATTTACAGAGTATGGAGTCACTTCCTGGACTACTTGATCTGTTAAGTGCTGTACAGTGCCCAGAAAAAAAAATAAATTAATCACTACTACAAAGCCATCACTCAGATAAATCTCAGTAGCTTTATAAAAGCCACAAGCAACACTGTATAAGAACAGGAGAATGCCATTCACCACTGAATCAGCAGAACCAATTTATGCAGCACTTTTGATTCAAAAGTTTTATTAGACAGTTATATGTTACCTGAAAGACAAACTACCCAGCTAAGAAAAAAAAAGTTCTTTTGTATAGCTGCCCTGCTCCCTGCTCATTGTGTGATCCATGCCATACTTCTGCCAACATAGTATTTATGGAAACAAAACACAGACAGTCTAATGAACTACATCTAGTTAAACAGGACACTTTCTTTTTTTGTTGGCGCAGTTCAAATCATGACACAACTCCAAAGCCATCTGAATGATAGGGTACTCTTTATCCCTGAGTTCTGTGGCATAAATGTGGGAATGAACCTCCAGCAAGACATTTTTTCAAACATGAGTTGCTGCTAAAGTTTCCATAGTATAGTGTGTGTATATGTATATATATACACATACACACACACATTTTTTCAGCCTGAGAACATGCATAGCCCTTCACATTCTGTATCTGTGTCTCAGTTTTAAAAATATATTGGCTTAATAAGGTCTTTATATTTTTCTCCTTCTCTAAATTTCAGTACAAAGTTCTCCTTCCTCTTTTTTTTCCCCTTTCTACTTATTGTGCATTATTGACTTATGACTAGAAATCTGAAAACTCAGGCAATCCCACTAAATTGCTTTAAATGTAGGTTCAACATTGAAAAATTGTTCTTCAACTTTTTCCAAACTTTTTGCTGTACTTGAAAGAGTAGAGGTTAAGGAATGAACAAGCTCCTTTGTAATTTGGGGTTTGTTATTCTCTTCAGTCTCCTTAATTGTACAAGAAGAAATGTTGTCTCCATATAAATTCACAAATCCCAGTGCTGGTTCGCTACTAAGCATGGCTTAGATTGAATATAAATTCTTTATTAAATTTATATAATCCATGTACTTCTTCAAAGCTAGCTTGATTCACTTTAGAAATAAAGATAAAAGCCATTTAAAATTATTATTCTGTTGTGCCATAATTTTTATACAGCTATTATTTAAGAGGAAAAGAAACATAGGTTATAACTGGGGAATTTTGTTGCATACACTTGCTGGGTCTTCCAGTTCAATAAGCAAGATTACTAGCTGTACACTGTGTCCCCAAAAAAACTACTACAATAAATGTTCTTCCCTTTATATTGAAGGGTAAAATAATCTCTTTTTCTTTTAGGTGTCCAAAAAGGTTTTCCATTCTATCAAATTTCTGACTTTAAAAAAGAAAAATACTATGAGTTTAATCATGCATCAATGTCTTTCTATTTCAATGAAAATAGCAGCAAATATTATTGGCAACCATGTTAGTTTGACTGAGTTATGGCAAGGGTTAGGTCACCAGTGTTGTGAGACTACAGTAGGCACAGCAATATTCCAGGCTAGATTTGCTGGATCTTTCCTTAATTTTGGTGAAAGTTCATTAAACTAAGATTTTGATATCAAAAACATGTCCTCTACTGGTGGCATTTTATTTTCACAGAAAATTTGTGTTTTCTTACCACTACTGTGGTACATATGCACAGGTGAATGATTAGTGTGCAAGAAAGGTCCTTGGGAATCTTCAACTTCACACCTTGTCTATGTATCTTTGGGAAGCTGGGCCTCCAGCTTAGATCTTTCACTGCCCAATTGCCTAAAAGCCCCTTGGGATTTTCACTGATGGCTTAGTGGAACACTTTCTTTGACATAAACAGCAATTCTGAAAAAAAGTTATAATAGCAAAAAGTACCATTAATAAATTTTGTGAAATTTCATCTATTAGAATGAAAATGTAGGTTTGTATGACAGAAGTTATATTGTTGTAATAAAGTACTTACAGGGTTATGTAAATATATGACTTGGTACTATATAACATTTCAGTAAGAAAACAAACTGCTTACAGCAGCTACAAAGGCATCTATAAGGGTATTTGAAGCTTCCTGACAAATCTGAGAGTATAAGCATAATTAGGAAAATTATCACTAAGAATGTATGGTTGTTATACAGTCCTATAGGCTCTGGTAATTTTTTGAGATTATTTAAGATTTTTATCAGTTACCTGGGAAGCAGTATAAAACACAAAATGGTAATGATAAACCTTTCACTGCTACAAGAAATGGAGAACTACTAAATAACAAAGAGAAGCAACAAACTGTCTAAGAAAATACCTCATCTGGTAAGCCAGGCAATTGAATGAATTTTTAAACACATACTGTAATCAAATACAGACAAATGTAAATTTGCAAGTCTAAATATTATATTACATGCATATTTGAAGACCAAAATATTCTGTTCTGTAAAATAATTGTGGGTGTCCTGGATAGCCAGCAGATTATGAATTATCAAGAGTAGTGTTCTAGCCAAAGATTTTAATGGGATATCTTTGGGGACATAAATAGGACTACTAAGTCAGATTAGGGATGTTATATTACTCATAAATCCAGTTCTTGTTTCTTCTGTTCAGAAAGGATGGCACAGAAGTGAGTTCTATCACAGTGGTTAAAATGGAACAAAAAAATACTTCTGTTTTTAACCAAGGAGTTCATCCTTTAGTGCACCAAAAAACCCCCCACCTCTGGAATTTATTTAACCAGCCTTGTAAGTGGCTACATGGCAAACACAGATTTGATGGATTTGTGTATCAGGCCAAAGCATATGAAAATAATAAGTTAAAAAACTTTTATTTACACATTCAAAGTGAATCAAACAAATAAATATGATATTATCAATATCATACATTTGTTTTAAAAAAAAAAAGGTTGTTCTATATCAAAATAATTTATTAACAGGTCTGGTCAGGTTCTTAAGAAATATGTGTGTGTATATATGTTCTGGATCAAAGTTTTTGGTCTTAAAGCATGAATTAATTCAGAGGTTCAAGGACAGGGTATGCAGGAGGTTAGACTAAATAACAAAAATGATCCCTTCTGGCTCTCAAAAATCTATGAATTCACGTAAGTAAATCTGGTTTAAATGAGAAGACTGGATTCTTTTTTACTTTCCTGTGTTTGCAGGAAGTTACAAGTGATTTTATCTCTCATGAGTGATGAACACTGACAGGTAAGGGAACTTACGTTTACACCATTGAAACTGATGTGATATTGGTTCTCTTTCAAAAAAAATCTAGTATCCTATTTAATTATCTTACACATCATATACCTTCAGGGGTAACATTGATTTTCTATCAATATTTTTTTTAATAAAAATATCATGATGATACTCTGTTGCAGTCAATGCACTAACTAAGCTTAGTCATAATATTTCCTCTCTTTCATTTATTTGCATATCATAAGTACTTCTGGAGGGAATCCCAAAGAAGCCCAGCAGTGAATCCAATTTACCTAATCAAATCAAACTTAGAAGAGTTATTTCCAAAAGTATGACTATTTTGAACTCTTTCAAATGAAAGAAATAAAGGATGCTAAAGTTTATTCCTCTGCTTAGCATTACATAACTGAATACTTAAAAATACAGCATTTCTTTTCAGTGATCTCATTAAAATACTACTCATACCTCTGTAGGCCAGAATCTACTGCAGGGTTTCATTTCCAATAACGCAAAAGATCCTTAACAAAATTGTGCATTCTGAATTAGAAGTCCAGCATATATTGGAGACTGGTATTTAGATAAGTAGTATTACAACTCTTACAGTCCCTCATGATAGTGACCTGTGGGTTTTTTTAAATAAAAAGCTGTAGGTTTGGGTGAAGTACATCAGCTCCTTTCTTATTTTTTGCTTTTTCAATGACATTTTCAAAGACAGAATGAGATTTCTAATCAGCTATAGCATTTACATCCCTGAGATGATGCAGAACTGCAGAACAATGCATACACTGCTATGCCAAACCCACTGTTTTCTGCCCAAAATCCAGGGCTAAAACTACGTTTCAAGCCTGCAGACTCATTCAACTCCATAAAATCACCAACCAAACAGCAGCCTGAAATTCTGATGGAAGTAACTCAACATTTCTCTCCAGTCTAAGCCAACCTATCAGAACACAGAAAGAAATAGACATTCATTCTGCTTACTGAACACGAGCAAGAATCAGTACAGTGGCTGCGAGCCAGCACTGCACCACACAGCTCTAACCTACCCTTTGTGCTTTCTTGATATACCTTTACTACCTCATGATCAAAACAGTTGCTGCTTGAATAGTAGAAATAAGAATTACTCCAGCTTATTATACTACTACTTCAAAATCCAGGCATTTCTTCCCAGTAGTTATTTATGTCGTATTCAAAACCATTCAGTAAGCAAACAAAACTTTCACAGAAAGCTCACTACTGAATTAGGTAGAAATGACTAATGATTCTCACTAAAGGTACAGTTCAACAAAGCCAGGCTGTGAGCCCAAGCACAAGGATACACTGTCCGTTTTGTTCCATCATTAGCATGCTTCCTGGTCATCACAGATTTGAACTGATCCTACCAGCACTCTCCACAAATATGCTTGACCCCAATTTGAGCCTTAGCATAGTCTAGGGACTGTTCCCAACAGGCATCTTGGATATAGTTATTCTGCTCTGGGAAGTAGGACACTTGCAGTCCCTGACTTTTATTTAATACAATAGATACAACTTTTGGGGATGTCTACAGTGCCGAACAAAAGAAAACCAGGGAACGAGCTAGAGCAATAGATACCAAACATCAACATTTCTCCATCTTTGTAATTTACTTGTGGTTTAGATTATTCCAACCAGTTCTCCTAAAGGTAAATCACTTATTAAAGAGGCTAATTGTAAGCACTGGGACATGAAGCAGTGTGTGCTCTCATCCTTGATCCTCTTTTTATTTAGTAATACAGATACAGCTCCTAAATGTAATTGTCCCTCAACAAATATACTTTTCCGAATTTGTTACATTATTAAAGAAAAAGTCTTCTCTGCTATAAAAAAAAATCTTTCTTTATATCTGGGGGTGCATTTTACCACTAAAACCACTCAATTCAGGTTCTCACATAAGTTCTGTGGTGAGCAATTATTTTTCTTTCCATGTATTAATGGTTCCAAGTGAATACATGAGCAAAAACTTGGATCTTGTCCCTTGGTGCAAGCCCTGCTAGCACAGTTATGCACACTATCAACTTGATTTAAAAAATATTTATGTATTTTTTTTCTTTAAAAAAATGCATGTCTTGCTAACGTCTCACTGTAGATTTAAATCATCCTCAGAAAATTAAGTAAACGAGTCAGGCATTTCTAAGATAATAAATGAGAGCAAAATTAAACCCCAGAATAAAAGCTTGTGCTCTTCTTTCTATCTAGGTAGTTGAAATAACAGAACAAAGTCACATTATCTATGATTAATGTTTAGAGACTAATGTTCTTTGCCTGTTTCACCCATCCATGAAGACAGCATAGCTGCAAGCAGAAATAGATGATAATAATAATGAAAGAGAAACATATAAATTTCAGAAAAAAAAACAAAAAACATCACCAGCAAAATTTCATTTTAAATATTTCTAAAGCTATAGAATGAGCATCTTCAATATCTGTTCTTTAGAGCCATGGATCTCCCTGGATTTTTCATTTCACTGTTCTTTTCTGTTCATCTGTTTCATTGTATTCCTTTGAAGGTTATTGGTATAACCCTGTCCACTAGACATTACAAATAATTTTTCAGATAATTTGCAAATAATTTTATCCTTTACCTTACCCTCATGTGAATTTCTAGACCCTTCTCCCTTGGCAAGGGTGTATACTAATAGTTATGACATATTAGGCCATTTTCTTCAGTCATAACAGTAGACTGAAATAACATTCTTCTTCAGAAGCTGAAATTCTGTCTTTCCAGAACAGACTATGTGAAAGACTAGATAGCTTACTATCAAGAGGTTTAACGAACAATTGAGAATAAATAAAAGGATTGATTTAAGTAACATGGCATACTGTGATCAGATAAAGCTCATTTAAACAAGCTTACCCAGGTTTTTGGGTGGCTTTTGGCTCCAGATTCATACACCTCAGTGTAGATGTCAAAAAATTTAGCTGTTTTTCTGTAAGTAAGGTGTCTAAGGTCCTTAGTAGTAATTTGCATGTTAGAGGTTTGATTCAATTTTCTGGACAAACTTATCTAGTGCCATTTGAGATGGCCTAGAGTACCTGGGCACTACATGGGTGGAGAGATGCGATAGAGAATTTGCAGAAGACCTTCTGGAGTAGCAGCTGGAGGCCAAGGGACACTGAGCAGCTGGAATGGCTGAAGGCATCTGTGTACATGCAATTGAAGCATAATCCTAGTCAACAGAGCCAACAGCAGGGAGTTATTCAAATGAGCAAAGGCAGGTGTCTAAGCTGATATTTATAGAAAAGAAATAATTAAAAAAAAAAAGTTTTCCAAGTGAATTCTTAATTCTTTTCGGTAGACATTACATTATTTATTTGTTTCTTTGGTGACAACACAGCTCCTAGTACAACTAGGCCAAGTGGACAAAAGCACAATGGGATCCCAACCATTAACTAGATGCTAGAGCTATAAAATGGAAAATTAAATTATTTCTTTGTATGTATGTTCTCTCTATATGTAAATGTACTACTGGCAAGAACAAAGATCAAATTATTTGTGAGAAAAAATGTTGATTTAAACTTAAGAATTAAATTTTCTGGAAAAAAGTTTCAAACCAAACATTTGCAGTGCCAACAACTAGAACTTACGAAACCACATGGAGAATTAATCACAATTACATATATTGAACTCAGCCACTTTTAATTAGTCTGATGACTATCATCATACAGGACAGTTTTTCAAATAAGAGAAGAAACCAAAGCATACCAAGGAAGCTGAGGAATGGAAGACAAATCACGAGCCTGCAAGAATTCATGTATATGGACATGAGTACATGAACATTAGCTCATTATCATGCACTGGTTGGTACCAATAACAGTATCAACCAGTTACTAGTCTGGCTGTTTCTTAGAAATAAAAATCATGAGAGTTGCAAAACAATATTTATTTTTTTTTCTTAAAAGTATAAAATATGTATTTAATGCTTCAACAAGCATGTTTATATAAAATTGCTACTGGAAAAATAAGCTAGGATTGGGTTCTACAGCAAATTAGCTATACTAGAACGCTTGTCCATAAGTGTATTTCCAATCTGTGGCAATTCTGAGCTTATATCTACAGAAGTAGAAGTTCCCTTGCTTTTATGACATGGATTGTTAGTTAAGAAGAGTTAATGATCTGTAAACCCTAGTTTCCTCTCAGTATCAGTGAAAACATTAAGACTAAAGTTACAGCTGAAGTGAATTAAACATCATGACCGATAATGAAAATTTCAGACAGACTGTTTCAGGGTTTGATTTCTCCTTATATTCACAGACCTGCAGCTGAAAGGGCATGATATTAAGCCAGTTAAAGGAAGAATTTTTAAAATATCAACACCTTCTGGAATGTTTTTCAGTTTATAAGAATAACACGTTACTTGATATTTCGTCTGGAGGGCCATTCAGAAAATGTTACAGAAAAAGCTGCATTACAATAATCAGTGGTGCCATCATGAGCAAAATTATTACCAGATTGTTAGAGGTACACTACATTTCCTATTGCTACCCTACTGTGAGTGGATAAATCAGTGATTTACCCAAAGAACTGATTTCATTGGATGGTCAGTGGAGGTGACTCGCCAGTGATGGCTCACACACTGCTTTCTCTTATCCACCAGCAGCATGATAAAGCTACTTTCTTCTTTCACTTGATAACATTTCCAGCCTTCATGTGAGTGGACTCTGGAGTGAGTGAGGAAAAGCAATAGCTGCTGTGTAAAATCCATGAAGACCAAGCTGACAGCAGGGCTAATATTGCATTTAAGGAGATGTTTGAATGTTAGTAACTGTGCCTCTAACTGTTTCTGCTGTATCATTCAAATACAAGTTTAGGAATCAAAAGAGCTTCCTGACAGTTGGATAGGATTCACATCAATGAATTATAGATACTTACATCTGAACTACTCAGTCTGATATCTTCTGCACAGCAGAAAGAAACAGGAATCTTTAAAGACCCTCTGACTTGCTTTAGGCTTATCTATAGGACAAGGTGGATTGCATCCCAGAACCACCTATTTCTCTCTATTGGTAAGAAAGACCAGTTCAGATCTGAGTAGATATATGGCTACATGAATCCTAAAATTTAACACTGTTGAGAAGGGGTGCACAGCAATTAAGTCATCTCATAAGGAATGCAGTTTTGCTGTACAATTATGTCAAAAGCTAGCCACAGCTGATTCAGCTGGAAATCTGTTCTAGTCCTTTGACCTGGGGAATCAAAGACATCCAAACCTACTGCTAAGATGCAGTTCTTTTGCTCCTGGCTTTAAAAATTCCATGAAAGCCCTGTAAGCTGACTAAGCTTTCAATGAGACTTTTCTCATTGTAGCACACAGCACAGAATGTTGCTTAAAGCAAAAAAACCCTCAAGCGGCTGTTTTATCTGTACTTTATTTGGTTGTATGAAAAATGAACAAACAAATTCAGGGCAATAGAATTATTCAATTCCCCTCAGACAAAGAACTGACTTAATTTTGGTCAGCTTGAGGTCTTTACACCTTAATTTAGGTTACTGACTAACTTTTAAAAATCCTTTTTTAATTATTGTATACAGCTTGAGAAAGAAATTCTTTTCTATCTATTTTAACATGGTAATTGAGCCTCACATACACCATTTTATAAATTGAATAAGGTATTGTGACAGATCAAACGTATGTTCCATTCAGCTGAGGCACTCTGTGTGTTTAACACACAGTAGTGATGAAGCTGCTTAGAGCTTGGAAAATAAAAATACTGCCTGGAAGACAGTACAGATATATTAAGGAAGCAGTTACAGAATTAATTTTTGCCACTGAAGTACAAGTTCTTTCTACATTTTTATGACATTTTCAGAGATACCACATCCAGATTTTTGTGAAGAAATAGGAAATCAAGAAGCAAGGGAAATAATACTTTTGTTTAAATGAAATGGAAGCTGATTGTCCAATAAAAAAAAAAAAAATAATCACTCATCTGAAAGATTGATGTTTGGACAAACTCACTGGGACAATGACTGTTAACAAAACATAATATGAAGGATGCAGATATGAGGAGTGCTAGGTCCTCCTGCGACATGCTATAGGGAAGGACTCCATAGTCCTGTCTCAAATATAAAAGGATCTCACAAGGCAGTCATGTCCAATTTGTACCTCTCCAATTATTTTTTCTGAAAAGGACTAAAATAATATTGCAGCAGGAAATAAAAGAGTCAGAAGGAAGTAAATAAGTCTGTTTCTGTTCACATATCATGCCAATCTAGTATTATACTAATTTGCAGGCTGTATGCAGATGAGTTATTCTGACAGTATTCTGTGTGATGTAGTTCAGTTATGAAGTTAATGAATGGTTATAAAGCCTGTTCTCTGACAACTGATGATGATGTTGTGAAATAATTCACCCATGGTTTATCAGTACAGTCAGTAAGAGATGATAGGAACCGTTATCATTGGTGCCTAGCACTTAACAACAAATTATTGACAAACAGGACATAGTAAATCTTTTCATTCCTCAAGGAGACAAAAACATCTTGCTTTTAGCCCCGGGTAATGCATACTGGAAATAAATTACAACAGCAAGTAGCATATGAAAAGCAGACTTGATACGCATACACAGCGCTGACCTCCACAGCAGAAGAGTGGAAGTGAGCAGCTCAGACCAACAGTCAGCTGGGCCAGCAGCCGTGTTCGTGGCATTCTCAGCATTTCAGAAATCTCACTCAAATGACAGCATATGCTTCCAAGAGACTCTAGGTCTACCAACTAATAACTGCTCTAGGATGGTAGGTCCACAAAAGACTTGTGGCTTGCACTTAATCAGGAATATGGTTTTTTTATCCAATCTATCCATATGTAAATCATTACTGTTTATAGTCTCTAGGTCTAGAAGAGGGATTACAGAATAATTCTTTAAGTAGACTTCAGCTATCTCCAATAAAACTGAGGCCTATACAGATAACAAAAGGTGTTACCATGAGTGATTCATGCACTCAGAGAACCGAGAGACTCTTATGTACAGTTATCACTAAATCATTAACAACAAACTATGATATTGCATCCTATTATGACAGAATTTTATAGGTTTCTAAACAAAAGGTAAAAGTCTTTCAGCAAGAAAAAAAATATATTTCAAACTTAGTATATCTTTATAAAACTAGTATACTCCCAGAAACATTTGAAACCAAGTTAAATACAAGAAGAAAGTAGAAGGAAGCCTTTACTTTTGCATTAGCCATTATTCTGTAGATAATACAAATTAAAAATTGTCCCTCATACTTAACAAAATGTAAATGTTAAAAATACATTTCCCTCTTCAGCAGCTGCACATGTACTTTTTCCTTAAATCAGAGCATTTTAAATTGATCTAGAAGATGACGTGGGAGTAGACACCTAAAAAATTTAATACAGAAATCAATTACTATGAAACTAAACCCTTAACTAGTCATTTATCTCACAATGGACCATAACAATGTTGTTTATAGCACAGTTTTGGTGAGGAGGGATTCTCTAAGCAAAAATAGTTCCCCCTCCCCAATACAGCAGGACCTTAAAATAATTAATAAGCAGGAATCTCCTTACATTAGTGAGATCAAGTATCAATTACAAAAGCATCCTTATCTGTGACTTTGTGTGGACCGATCTTATAGCAAGTGTTTGCCACAAAACATACCACAGCAAAAACATACAGCCAGAGGCTTCTGCATTGTTTACCAAGGTTTTCTTAAGGTCCAGTATATCTTTCCATTTCCAGTATATATCCTTCAACAGAAAGCTAGTACAAACTCTAGGACATCATTTATGCCCCACTTAAGCCTTACACTGAAAGTTTTCCAGTAGCTGAGGTTGTGTGCTGGCACTCTTCAGAAGGCAAGCAAATTCTCGGTGAGGTTAAAAAAAGGCCTTCCTGCCACACAGTTTGCACCCTGTCCCTGTCCTTGAGTTGCAATTTATTTTCATGACTTCTATATAACTATATTCCTCTGGTTATACTCTCTGTGTAGTAAGGCTGCTTTGCATAAATTGAGACTTATTATGTATGAAGGGCTGTATTTTTAAATCCTCTTTGCCTCCAAACTATTCCTAAAATAGTTGCTATTGCCCAGTCTTGTCAAAATGCATCATGCCTGTTTTTCAAAATCTTCAAGCAAATTAAGGTATCCTTGAAGTATGGAAGTGGTGGAGGAGGGGACACATATTAGTTGAGAACAGCTTTCTTGGTGCATAAAGAAGTGGACCGTTTACAATCAGAACCTTCTCAGAAAGGTTTGATAGAATTATTCTTTAGATCCCATTGGGTCTTTGTAACTGTGATAAGATTGTAACTTTCCTCAGAAAAGCTAGCTTCAAGTTCAAGTAGCTGCCTATGCTATTTCTCTGCAACATTACTTATTCAGATGCAATCAAATACCACGCAGAATATTATCAAATAGAAGAAGCTTTTTTTTTAAATTCCTGAGGAAGACTGGCTCATCCATTTTGCAGCTGTAGTATGTGCGCAATAGTCTAATTATAGTAATCCTAATCTATGCAGACTATGTTATTAAATGTGACATAGACTTTAATTGTTGACAGATGGCTTTGAAACCTGCATAAATATTTATAAGGTGACATGTACTCCTATAGCTAGCACACACAAAAATTCCAGGTATATTAGTATGTCTTTTCTGAATCTTTTTATATGCATATGCAAACTTAGCATTTCCATTATAATAACATTATAGACAGTTTTGATTACTTTGGAAATCAGAGTCCTTTTTCAGCAGTACATTGTACTGTGTTAGCCCATGGGCTCACAGTTCTTAAATATTGCCATTGTGCTGTTTATTCATAATCACCCATCTTCATTGATGACCTACATAGGATGTATCAATAGAAACCTTCAAATCTCCAAGAACAGTGCAGAAAACCAGGATCAATCCAGCAACACCATTCATTGACATGTGAATCTAGTGCACATGTTCCTCTTTTATAAAACAACAAAAATCCTCATTTAAATCACATATAATGAAAGACTTGGTTACTAAAAGCCCCCCACAAAACAACTAGAAAATAGGCAGCATTTACAAAAAATACCATATAGAAAATTGATTCAATTACCTGAGTTTTTCAAAGATGTCTCAGGGTAGGCTTAAACTAATGAATAAGATGAAGACTGAGGGGTCACACAAATCAGAAAAAATGCTTATGTTTCTTTTCAAGTGTTAGGGTGGGAGTCACTTCATGTAGCTTTAGCAATCTAAACTTAGGCATCTGTCTCTGCAGAAAGACAGGCATATCCAGTGAGTAATTCATCTCAGCCTAAAGTTAATTGAAAGATGTTTATTGAAGTCAGAAGTCAGACTCCCTGGTCATATTCTCAGTTTTGAAAAAAACAAGCATTTGTGCATGAATTTTTTTTTTTTTATTTTTCACTGTAGGATTTGTCTACCCAATTTAGACATCTGCAGGCTAGCTAAGTGGTACTAGTCACCTTTCAGAGTCACTAGAAACTCTACAGTCAATGGAAATAAACAAGCATCTTCAGAAGACTAGCCTCATCCTAAAATAAATCATTTAAGAATGCATGGGCATATGCATTACTGATTTTGGAAAGGTATTAGCTGGCACTACATATTCCAAAGAGGCTTGATTTTTTTCCCCAAATTCTTGCACTAAAAGTTCATTCTGGCAAAAATTACTCTCCTTCAGAAAATGAAGGGAGGGGGTGACCATTTGAAAGAACAAAGTGAAAATGAGAAACCTTAGCATTTAACTGGAACAACTGTAACCATGAATACTAAACCCTTTCAATGGGGTGTGATAATTTCTTCCTTGAAAGTCTGGTGAAGGGATCAATCAGAAAGGAAGTAGGGAAGAAAGTAAATGTCAGCCATTTGATGGTAGCCTCCCTACTCTCTCAAAGGTAGTGAAAAAATATTTTAAAAGTTCCAACTAACAGTAAATTACGAAAGAATTTGTTTTCTTCTTTTTCCTTACAATCAATATAGATTTTTACGGTGAGTTTTATGCACTTCTTTAGCACAACAGTAAGCTTTGAATTCTTATCCTTGTATCAGAAATATGTCATACAAACTATGCCAACAACTAAACATCAGAAATAGATGAGTCAGCATGCTAAAGCTTTTATGAAACATAAAAAAACTTGAATTCCTTTGAGATGAGCCATGTTTATTGTATTATATTTTCTCTCACGTGAAGCATCTAATTGGGAAAATGCTAGAAACTCCTATTCAATGCATTTATATATTTTT
This sequence comes from Astur gentilis, assembly GCF_929443795.1. Lineage (NCBI taxonomy): Eukaryota > Metazoa > Chordata > Aves > Accipitriformes > Accipitridae > Astur > Astur gentilis. Next base: position 8,225,774 of record NC_064892.1, read on the forward strand.
CATTTTATTGTAGGTACGACTTTCTAGCATTAAAGACTTTAATACAAATTTAAGCAATCATTGTTAAAGCCTCAAAGATGTATCATAAGACTTTTTGTAAAGCACTTTCAGTGTTTTTCAATTTATCATAATCCAATTATATATGTGCATGTCCTAGCTGCTCTGGGGATAATATATATAATAGACAGGGAACCAAATTGTTCCCTGACATTGTGTAATTCATGTTGAATTAAAAAGAAGACAATAAAGCTTACATACCAGTTGGGAAGGGGGAAGGCACACATCGTGATTGACTAGATAAGGGGGGAAAAGACCAGATAAGGGGATTAACTCTACCACAACTGCATTCCTCCACAACAAAAGACATTCCACAGACACTCTCCTTTTTGAGAAGATTGACCGAATCTACAAACCTGTGAAGAAAGAAGAAGCAAGACAAGACGGAAATTTACAAGAAAGGGGTGCATGAACTGTATAAAAGGAATGTAACTATAACAGAAAGCACGAGCCGTTGGTGAAGCGCGGACTCCCTGGCCGCCCAGCGCTGCTTGCTTGCTATTCTCAATAAATATATCAATTTTATATAGAATTGGCTCTGTTAGTTTATAACAATTTTGGTGACCCCGACGTGATCAGAGTTAAGCTGGTGTGTGACCCCAACTTGGGAGGGCGCCCCCATATTTGGATGGTCCTGGATTGGCAGGTCCCACTCCAGACTCGCTCTGACCTTCACGGACCCAAATTACCTGAGCGTAGCAAGCAAGGAAAGAAAAAATGAGCTCTCCTAACACCCTGTAAAATTGTGCACAAAGATCCAGATGGCAGAGATACGTAAGTATAAACCACTGGTTGGGGACGGGATTCCTTGAGTGTGCGAGTGTGTGAGACGCAGAAAACTCTGCGAAGCGAGTGCAAACCTCTTCTAGGTGTGGTTCCAATCTCCCGCGAGGGACTTGGCCACCGAAGGAGGGAAACGAAAGGTATTGAGAGAAAGAAGGCACCTCAGGACGATGGGACAGAAAAAGAGTAAAGTTTCTGGCCCGGGAGGGGACTCACAGAGAAGTACCCTCAAAAAGGTGGGACAGAAAGAGAGTGAAGTTTCTGGCCCGGGAGGGGACTCACAGAGAAGTACCCTCAAAAAGGTGGGACAGAAAAAGGGTGAAGTTTCTGGCCCGGAAGGGGACTCGCGGAGAAGTACCCTCAAAAAGGAGGAGAGCCATTTACCTGATATACCGGTAGATAGTCCCTTGGGATCAATGATTAAATATTGGGATGATTGGCCATCTTGTAAAGAAAAAAATAAGGAAAAGATGATACAATATTGTATGGAAATATGGGGGGGGAAACAGATAAGGGCTGATAAATTGTGTTGCCCAGTTTTTGGGTCACTTGAGGATTGGGTATGTCAAGCTCTGAATGTATATGTGAACCAAAAAGAACCTTTTAGTTTAGAAGAAAGTGAATATGCCAGCCTCTGGATAATATCCTCGGCTAGAAGTTATATTTTTACCTTAATTGAAAAGAAAAAGACGAAGGGGCCCCCATGTGAACAGTGGGACCCGAATAACCAACCCTCCCCACCCCCGTATGTCCCAACTCCAAATCCCCCGCCATCCCTGACTCCATCACCCCCTCCATCCCACCCCGAATATATCCACAATTACCCACTCACCCGACCCCTTCTGCCCCAGTAGAAACAGAGGGGATGAAAACTCGGAGTAGGACTCGGAGAGACCAAGAAACAACACACTTATTGCCCCTAAGAGAAGTTGCCATGGGGGGAAATCAGGGTGGAGTGGGATTTGTATTGGTACCCTTAAATTCTGGGGATGTCCGAGAATTTAAGAAGGAAATGGGAAGTTTACTCGAGGACCCTCTAGGGGTCTCCGAAAGACTAGATCAATTTTTAGGCCCTGGTGTTTACACTTGGGATGAAATTCAGGCTATCTTAAGGATACTCTTCACATCTGAGGAAAGGGATATGATTAGGAGATCAGGGATGAAATACTGGGACCAAAGACATCAACATGGGCCCCAGGGGGATGTGAAATGGCCCCTACAGAGACCAAATTGGAACCATCAAGTTGCAGGAGATAGACAAAATATGAGTGATTTAAGAGACATAATAATTCAGGGGATACGAGAAGCAGTTCCCAGAGGTCAAAATATAAATACGGCCGTCAATGAGTATCAGAAAAAGGATGAAACTCCAACTGACTGGTTAGAAAGATTAAGGAAAAGTTTGCAGTTGTATTCTGGAATTGACCCTGATACAGCCGTGTGTCAAACCCTGCTGAAAACACAGTTTGTGTCTAAATCGTGGGTGGACATAAGAAAGAAATTGGAGAAGTTAGAAGACTGGCAGGACAAAGGGTTGGACGAGTTGTTGAGAGAGGCTCAGAAGGTGTATGTACGCAGAGATGAGCAAAGTCAAAAGAAGCAGGCCAAAAGTTTAGTTGCAGCCGTCCGAGAAGGACAGAGAGTTAATAAACCAGGGTCCATGAGGACAGACAACAAAGGACCCAGCAAAGAAAGAAAGCCAATTAGACCAGAGAATAAAGAAGCAGGAATTGAATGCTATTATTGTGGGAAGAGAGGGCACTTAACACGGAACTGTAAAAAAAACCAACAGGATGAGCAGATGTTTAAAAATGAATAGGGGGGTCAGGGGCTCTACTTATTGGGAACTAAAACATCTATGGAGCCCCAAGTAAAATTGAAATTAGGTCCCCAAAAAGAGGAGGTAGAATTCTCAGTAGATACAGGAGCCGAGAGATCCACCATTCAGAAACTACCGTCCGGTTGCACCCTTACTAAAAACGCCATAAATATTATAGGTGCAAAGGGAGAACCGTTTAAGGTATATGAAACTCAAGCTATTGAAATAGAGGCTCCTCAAAAAATTTGCGTGGGTAAATTTCTGATGGTGCCTGAAGCGGAATATAATCTTTTGGGAAGGGATTTAATTGTTAGTTTAGGGATTAATTTATTGGTGGAGAATGATAATCTCGTGGTAAAGTTGTACCCTTTAAATCCCACTGATGAAGCAGAGATCAATCCTGATGTATGGTATAACCAAGACAATATAGGAAAATTAGATATTCCGCCGATAAAGGTAGCTATCCAAAACCCAGAGAGACCAATACGAGTGAAGCAATACTCGTTGTCCATAGAAGGAAGAAAAGGTTTAAAACCCATAATACAAAGTTTAATACATAAGAGAACTTTAGAACCCTGTATGTCACCCCATAATACCCCCATATTACTTGTCAAAAAGCCTGACGGGTCATTCCAGCTAGTTCAGGACCTACGAGCTGTAAATAGCTGTACGGTCACCTGGTTCCCAGTAGTCGCTAATCCATACACACTATTGAATCAGATCTCCTCAGATTAGGCTTGGTATAGTGTGGTGGATTTAAAGGATGCCTTTTGGGCCTGCCCCCTTGATGAAAGCAGTAGAGACTATTTTGCCTTTGAATGGGAGGACCCTGATACAGGTAGGAAACAGCAGTTAAGATGGACAGTGTTGCCCCAGGGGTTTACGGAGTCACCTAACCTGTTCGGGCAAGTCTTAGAAACCATATTAGAACAATTTACCCTACCCCCAGAGATTAAGCTTTTACAATATGTGGATGATTTATTAATAGCAGGAACTAGTGAAAAAGAAGTTAGAGAAAGCACCATACAGTTACTGAACTTTTTGGGGAACGTCGGGCTTAAGGTTTCTAAATCAAAACTTCAGTTTGCTGAATCAGAGGTAAAATACTTAGGCCACTGGCTAAGCCAGGGAACCAAAAAACTTGTTCCTGATCAGGTAGAAGGAATTTTAAGATTACCACCTCCAAAAACTAAGAGACAGGTTCGACAACTGTTAGGACTTTTGGGCTATTGTAGACAATGGATTGAAAATTATAGTAGTAAAGTAAAATTTTTATATGAAAAATTAACTTGTGATAAAATTTGGTGGACAAGTAAAGATGAAGAACAGTTGAATAAAGTAAAAGAGGATTTGATAACGGCTCCGGCTTTAAGCTTACCGAATTTAAAGAAACAGTTCTATTTATTTGTAGAAACAGATAATCACACGGCATACAGAATACTAGCACAGGATTGGGCAGGACAGAAAAAACCTATGGGATACTTTTCTAAACTTTTAGACTCTGTGAGTAGAGGGTAGCCTACGTGTTTACAAGCTATAGTAGCTGTGGTTTTAATGGTGGAAGAAGCAACTAAGGTAACCTTCGGGGGAAAATTAGAAGTGTATGCTCCCCATAACGTTAGGGGAATTTTGCATCAAAAAGCAGAAAAGTGGCTAACTGATAGTAGATTGCTAAAATATGAAGCAATCTTACTTCATTCTCCCAATTTAGAACTAAAAACTACCTCGGCACAAAACCCAGCCCAGTTTTTGTATGGACACGTAGATGATTTACTCATATATGATTGTATCAGCTTGATAGAATATCAAACCAAAATCCGGGAGGATTTAGAGGAAGAGGAATTAATTGAAGGAGAAAAATGGTTTGTTGATGGCTCCTCATGGATGGAGGAAGGGAAAAGGAAATCAGGATATGCGATAATAGATGGAAAAAAAGAAACAGTACTGGAGTCTGGCCCCCTTAGCCCTAGCTGGTCAGTGCAAGACTGTGAATTATACGCATTATTAAAGGCTTTACAGAGGCTAAAAGGAAAAGTAGGAACCATATTTACAGATTCAAAGTACGCTTTTGGGGTAGTACATACTTTTGGGAAAATTTGGCAAGAGCGAGGACTTATCAATACCCAGGGTAAGGGTTTAATCCACGAAGAATTAATAAAGAAAATTCTTATTGCAATCAGAGAACCAGAACGGGTAGCAGTAGTGCATGTAAAAGGACACCAAAAGGGACGGGATTTTTATACCAGAGGAAATAACCGGGCTGACTATGAAGCAAAGAAGGCAACCTCAACCACCCAAGAAATAGAAGCAATGCCCATTAAAACCTTAACTGAGCAGAAGGAAAAAGTCTTTACTGAAGAAGAAATACAAAAATTTCAGGCCTTAGGGATTGTCCAGACGGATGATAAATGGATCCTCCCGGATGGATGAGAAATGTTACCAAAAGCTTATGCTAAACATATAATTTCTAGACTACATCAGACCACCCATTGGGAACCCAAGTCCTAGCTGATCAATTTTTAAAATACTATGGGTGCATAGGCATATATGATCTGACAAAACAAGATGTCCAAGGGTGTTTAACTTGTCAAAAGGTGAACAGGTCTAACTTTAGAACAAAATCCCTTGGAGGGTGAAAATTGGCCTGCAGACCTTTTGAGAGGATACAAGTAGATTTTACAGTTACCTAAGGTAGGAAGATATCGATATCTTTTGGTAATAGTAGATCAGCTTACCCACTGGGTGGAAGCCTATCCCACTGTGAAAGCTACTACTAAAACTGTAGTTAAACATTTGCTAGAAGAAGTTATTCCCAGATTTGGTATGGTTATAGATATCGATTCGGACCAAGGAACGCATTTCACATCCAAAATATTAAAGGAAACAATAGAGGCTCTAGGAATTAATTGGGAATTCCATACCCCATGGCATCCACAAAGTTCAGGAAGAGTAGAAAGGATGAATGGGCTTATTAAGGCACAATTAACGAAGCTAATGGTAGAGACCAAAATGTCATGGGTTAAATGTTTACCATTAGCTTTATTAAACATCAGGACAAGGTCCCAGACTAATACGAGATTATCTCCCTATGAGATGTTATATGGGATGCCTTATTCCCATGGAATACCAATCCAACACCCCAAGGTTGAAGATGCATCTATCCATACCTACATAACTACCTTAGAAAAAGTCATAAGAGACAACCGCCAGAAAGGAATAATAGAGCAAACAGTCCCCTTGGGATTTCCTATTCATTAAATTGAGCCTGGGGACCACGTGCTGATAAAAACGTGGAAAGAAACATCTCTAAACCCCCGCTGGGAAAGTCCGTTTCTTGTTCTTTTGACTACAGATACAGCCATCTGGACAGCGGAAAAGGGATGGACCCATGCTACTCGGGTTAAGGGACCGATCCACATTTCTCATTGGGAAGTGGCCAACAACTCAGAGGACTTGAAGGTTACTTTGAAAAGAAAGAACAAATGAGTAAACCTGTGACCATCAACTGTGTAAATCTATATTATAATTGCTAACCATTTGTATGTTATAAGTGTATAGTGTGTCAGGGAAAGTGGTGGAATCATTGCCATTACGGGTATTCCCCCAGAGGGGTTTTGTCAGGAGTGTCACGATCAGGAAACACAACTGACTAACAAGGCCTTACGCCTAAGGGTTTCCGTAGGGAAAAATTGAGAAGGATTCCACTGAGTGGTAAGAAATATTTGTCAAACTTTGACCTAACATAACAATAATAACTGACATAAATTCATAAATTGTAGAAAACGGTCAAGGGAGTGAGTTGCTACTTGTAGGAAGTAAAAAAAAAAAAAAAAAAAAATTGGAGCACTTACAAAATAAGACAGGCCAAGCAGCCTAACAAGTGCTCCCCTGAAGAATACATTTGCTGCCGAGAAGATGATACGCCCCGTTGCTCGAAGCAACCGAGTAGACAGAGGAGGCAGAAATGTACTTCTGTGGGGACTGTTAATGACAAGCTGCTTTAAATATGAAGCTACAGACCAAAATAGTAAGCACTACCAAGTTGAAAACACCCTAACGTTTCCCACTAACCCAACCTCACTCCACAATGACCTAAAGGATTTAAAAATTAAGGACACAAAAAGTCAAAGATCTTGGAGTATAAAAGAGACACCTTACGATAATATATTAAGTTGGGAAAATAAAACCCACAATGGTCCATGGATACCACCACTGTTCCCTAAATGTTGGGATCAAGCTCTAGTGCTTTTGCTTTATACAATTTTAGACCCTAAAACTGTAAAATTATTAGTTTTGATATGGATGGGCTCAGTACAAGGGAAAAATCTCCACCAGCCATATGAATGGACTCTGTCAAGATGGGGAGATTCCGCAATGATCCAAAAGAAAATTACTCCAGGGTCCCCCAGTTTTACTGCCTCACTTTGCACTCTAGCTCCCGTAAGTCCATGCTTGGACCTAAGACCCTTTTATTTTTGTCCTAGTTCTAATCCAGGGAAGGGGTATTGCAATACGCCTAACCAATATTACTGTGCTTACTGGGACTGTGTTACTATTGCAAACGCTTGGACTCCCCCCACAAGAGACAAATTTTTGAAAGTAGAATGGGTACTGCACACCTGTAAACCACCTAAGTACGACTGGAGTGGAGGATCAGTTAGTTATGGAGGATTGGTTGGTTACAGTAATTGTAGATATTTAGTCCTAAATGTCATGTTACCAGAAGACCCCGGGTGGTTACTGGGAAAAACTTGGGGAGTCAGGTATTGGGAACCTTGGCCTAGCACAGACAGAGGAGGGCTAATTCTTATTCAAAAAAAAGAGATTCCGAATTCTCAAGCCATAGGCCCCAATAGAGTTATAAAAAGAACCGAATCAGAACCAAAGAAAGAGCCTAATGGAACTGTATCCAACTTATCCACCTTAGCTCCAGAACCTCCCTTAGGGGATATCATTACCAAAGACAGTTATATTGAACCATTATGGAAGTTAGTCCAAGCAGCTTATCAAGCCCTCAACCATACGAACCCTAATGCTACTGTTGCTTGTTGGCTATGCTATGACGCTAAACCTCCTTTCTATGAAGCCATAGGAATAAACACTACTTATAACCTCATGAACCAAACCAACCCCCTACAGTGCTAGTGGGAAGAAAGAAGAATTGGCATTACTTTAAAACAAATAAGGGGAAAAGGAGTATGTTTAGGGAGAATCCCCTGTGAAAAGAAAAAAAGGCTTTGTAGCTCATGGATGGAGAATATAAACAACATGACAGATGATAAGTGGGTCATACCAGGTGAAGGAGGATGGTGGATTTGCTCCAAAACAGGCCTCACTCCATGTCTGTCCCTAAACGTTTTCAACAAAAAAAGAGAATACTGTATCCAAGTTACAGTTATCCCGAGAATACTTTACCATCAGGAAAGTAATCTGTATACCTATTGGGAAGGTAGAGAACATAGAATCAGGAAGAGAGAACCCATAACAGCCATTACTATAGCCACTCTTATTGGCTTAGGAGTAACCGAGGCGACAACAGGGATAACTTCCATTATACAACAAAATCAAGGGTTAACCTCTTTAAGAGCAGCAATGGATGAGGATCTAGAACGAATTGAAAAGTCAATTTCATATTTAGAAAAATCCCTTACCTCCCTGTCTGAAGTAGTTTTACAAAATAGAAGAGGGTTAGATTTATTATTTTTCAAACAAGGAGGGTTGTGCACCGCTCTAGGAGAAGAATGCTGTTTTTACGCAGACCACACTGGGGTAGTTCGGGACTCCCTGGCTAAAGTGCGAGAAGGAATTGCCCAAAGGAAGCGAGAAAGAGAAGCCCAACAAGGATGGTTTGAATCATGGTTTAACCAATCACCCTGGATGACCACCCTAATTTCAACCTTGATGGGACCCCTAATAATATTATTGCTAACCTTAACTTTTGGTCCATGTATTTTAAATAAAGTTATAACCCTTGTTCAAAGTAGGATAGAATCAATCCGGTTAATGGTATTGAGACAACAATGTAATAACTTAGATGAAGTAAGAGATATTGAATCAGAATCAGAAATTACTCCAATTAAAAGGACTCTTATTAGACTGGAAACACAAATTAATGCTGGTACCAAAAAGGAAAACAGGTGACTGTAATAGACAGGGAACCAAATTGTTCCATGACATTGTGTAATTCATGTTGAATTAAAAAGAAGACAATAAAGCTTACATACCAGTTGGGAAGGGGGAAGGCACACATCGTGATTGACTAGATAAGGGGGGAAAAGACCACGGACCAGATAAGGGGATTAACTCTACCACAACTGCATTCCTTCACAACAAAAGACATTCCACAGACACTCTCCTTTTTGAGAAGATTGACCGAATCTACAAACCTGTGAAGAAAGAAGAAGCAAGACAAGACGGAAATTTACAAGAAAGGGGTGCATGAACTGTATAAAAGGAATGTAACTATAACAGAAAGCGTGAGCCGTTGGTAGAGCGCGGACTCCCCGGCCGCCCAGCGCTGCTTGCTTGCTATTCTCAATAAATATATCAATTTTATATAGAATTGGCTCTGTTAGTTTATAACAATATATGACAGATGGAGTTTGAATTTTGTTTCAAATGTTAGCAGAATTTATATATTGCACCTAACCTGACAAGGTTTTAGTTATGCATTCATTTCTGCATGGTTCTGTAATGTTAATTTATGTGGAAATGAGAATCATTAAGAGATCAAGTAATAATGCAGAAGAATACAGAATGCCTTTGATAAAATACGAATCAAAATGTATAAAAATCTTAAGTCTGAGGTTTAGTTTCTAGAGTTCAGTGTTCCCATTTCTCTTTATATTTTTTTAAAATTGAATATTTAATAAATTATAATCCTAGATGATGTTCAAGTCAGGAATTTTGCATACAATCATTTCAATAATACACTATTTGGATACACATAGTATATATGTTAAAAATACAGTTGTGTTTATAAACTAATACTAACAGATCTCCAATCTATCAGATACAGAAAAAAATGATTTTTTGTTTTATATTAGTGTTCTTTTGCATCCAGGGCTGGGCTATACTACTCTATAAATTGCAAAGAAAACAGAGCAGTTCTAATGTGGGTTGGTACCGTATAGTGTAGTACTGGGCACTAATAGTAGTTGTGTTACCAATATTTGATAGAAATTAGAATTTTACATAAGTTCGGTTTGATCAAAAGGTAAAGATTGTAGAATATAGGGGTTTGAAGCTCGCAATGTAGTCATCGAAACTTAAGAACATACAAAATGTGCTGTATACAGTCATAAAAAGAATAAGTATTGTCTTAGATCAGTTAACCATAGAAATTTAGACAGATTTGTTAGATTGTAGTGTTTTGTTTTAATGAACAAAGAGAGAGATCGTTATGGACCTTAGCTTTGTGGTTTAGAAACCCTACTTTGATCAAAAGCCCAGTTAGTGGAATAGGTAAGATTAACCAATGAATGTTATAGTATAAGAATATTGATAAGGTGATGTAACTGGGGGCCAATCACTAGAAACATTAAATTTAAGAATTAACATTGAATGTACTTTTATGTAAATCTAATACATGATGGCAAAATCGTACTGCGCAGAATCGTATAAGAGAGGTCAACTATCGGACAAAGCGAGGAAGACTATGGAAGACCACCAGAGGGTTTATGAAGACCACCAGAGACTTCACTACACCTGCGTAAAAGGACATTTACATATGCTAATGATCTTTCGGACAATTGATGATTATGCATGATATTTCCCAGGAATCTAGTGAATATGTATGACAGGTGTATATTTAACCTGCATGATTAAATCAGACAGGTGCACACACTAGGTGGAGTGATCCCCTGTGTGCCCAGCGCTGCAATAAAAGGAGTGCCTGCTTCTTAACTTCTTATTGTTGTTAAGGAGTTTTATTCCGGATTTCGGTAACAGTTGTGCTCCAGCCTGGGAGAAAAATAATCCCTATAATGTCCCCAAGAGGCAAAGACTATTGGTACATTTACAGCATTAGGGAAGAAGATGTGGCTCAGAAATTAAGAATTTACATGTCTCATCCTTCCTTAAAATTCTGTCAATAGAAGTACAGATAGTGCTCATTTTCTTTTATACAATACCTTAATTATTAGGGTTTCATGCAAAAAATTAGACATTCAGACTGAAGCCCTTTCCCTGTCCACAGTGATTCATACCCACATTTTCTTCTATTGTCCTAATTCTTATGCTGTAGTCTAGTTTCATCAAGAAAAAGGAAAGTGTGTTCTCAAGCTTTTCTTACAAAAATGCATCAGTGAAAAATGAATTCTTAATATTTTATGGGCCTAAAGTGCTGAAGAGAAATCACAGATTTGTAACCTCATAGTTAAAGATCTGAAAGTTACAATCACTGAAGGATAAATAAAGTTATTCCTCCTCAAAGATCCTGTAGCTTTGACGTAGAGGCACTCTCACCGGGAGAAACTGAACTAGGATCTCTCACCTTGCAAGACAGTACTTTAATCATCAAACTGTTATTTAAGGGGAAAGAAGGGAAAGAGCAGCAGCTCCTCTCAGCTTCTCCCAGATTGATGTTAAAGGCTATAGTGTTCAGAATATGTGATTAAATGCTCATCTCCACCAATACGAAGGAGCACACACACGAAATGGCTGGAAGGGAACCCAAATAAGCCAGTTAGAGGCAAGCCCCTGTCCCAGCCCTCCCATAAAAGCCTCAGCCACAGGGACTGGGGGGACAGCTGTCACCCTGACTCAGTGGGGGACATCTCTGTGGATCAGTTCACAGACTGAAGGGGTTACTTCCTAGGGGATGTGGGACATGTTATGGCATGCAGAGGAAGAGCGTTTGGGGATTGTACAAGACTTAATATGGGATGCTTAGGGGAAGAACCAAAGATGGGGAAAGGGAGAGATCAAGGAGGTCTGGGGAGGAAAAAGCATGGGAAAATAAAGGGATAAAGGGATGAAAAGGACCAGTCATTTGTAAACAGGTCTCATCTGTACACTTGTCTGGACACGTCCTACATGTGACCTGCACAGCCTGCCCTGCCTTCTCATTCAACTCCACCTCTAACTACTGTTTAGGGTGAAAGACTCTATAGTCTGTGCATATGTGCGTGTATGACGGTCTGAGTGCCAGCTGCTGATGTGGGGACCATTGGTCACACAGGTCCATGTACCCACGGTGCTAGCAACTGGAGGGACTGGAGTGCAGTGGTATTGTGTGGGTCCCTATGTCAGTGTGTGATCACTGCACTGGCCTAGTTCAAGAGTCAGGTAAGAGGCCTGGGAGCCAGATATTGAAGCAGACCTAAGTTTGGGCTGCTTCTTCTAACCCTCCTTTCTCTTCTTGTTTGCAAAATATTCTTGGCATATGCAGCCAGGCAGATTTCTCCCTTACCTAAGAAAAATTAGTTCTCTAAACTTAGTTTTATTTGAACAAATTTTCTGTGAGGGTATGACTTCATTAAAAGGACAGCTGTTTGCAGTTTGTATAAAAGAAGAAAATTATAAATTTCTTTGTGTGGTAGGATTTCATTATCAACTTGCCCTCCTCTGCCCCCATTAGTGAAACTGAGGTCTCACTATTGCAAATAGAGGATGATAGGATTCAAATGAAGGAGATGGGCCTAATCCATATCTAGATCTTCACATTCCTTGGGGAAATACAGGCAGAGTTCCAGAATTAGCACATCATTGGAACAAAAGCAAAAGATCTCAGGTTTTACTTGCTTCTAAAAGTCTAGGTTTTGCCCTTCCTGACTTTTACTTTTATGATCCTCTACTTCCCTTCTCAGAGCTTCATGATCCTGCCCTATCAGCTTTTGGAAGAAGCATTCTGTAAGTTTTACTTTTTACAGCTGGAGGGCATCCTTTAGGTAGAACATTTATGGCAGATGTTGCAAAGTAAGGCAGTCTTTGTTTTAAGGACAGACCGCTTTCCCTTTGTTGCTCTAGGAATGCAATCTTCTCCCCAGGTATATTACACTGGTTTCTAGATAACGTATATGAGAGGATACACTCACAGGTTCTGCTACATGATTCCTAAACAGTCCAAGCAATTTCTTTAAGCATCAAAATGCATTGTGACATTTTGAAGATGTAATAATATACAAGAAAGTCTACTCTGCATTCTACTTCTGTGCACGGTGGCTATATACTTATTCTTCTATCTACAAATTGGACAATTTGCCTCACAGTTGGGTTCCTAACATTTACTATAGATTCCTTCCCTTTCCTCCTACACAGGGATTTAACAGATGCAGCTTAATGTAAATGTTTCCTAAACTTCTGGTGTGCTCACATCAGTTCCTAAAAGCTTTGACTGTCAATTAACTGTAAGTAGTTCTCTAAATATATTTTATATGTTTGATGGTTAAATCATAAGTTAACAATAGAGAAAAATAAAATGCAGTTATCAATGTATTAAGTAGTTAGTTCTTTTATACTTAATGGCATATGTACAATAAAACTGTCATTAAATAATAGTTACTGGTGTGATCAAACAAAGCCCTGGTTGGGTAAAATTTAGAGATTTAGAGATCACATAGTCAAATGTACAAATTCACTTCACTATCCCTGACTGAAATACATATTCAGTTTCTAATTCAAGAAAATGAAGAACAAAATAATTACCAAGGGCTCCAGAGGCTTTTCATTTGCATTTGCTGTCTAGTAAATTATGAAATAATATATTGAGATGTAAAGCTGTGTTGTTCAGCACATTCTTTCTAGTCCTATAGTTTTGTCAGTGTCCACAGTTCAGTTCAGGCAATGATCTATATTACTGCACATCAAAATTAATTTAATATACTGTAATTTGGCATTGTTTCTGCTTTGGGAAGTCCTTTGGTTACGCAAACATGAAGAACAGATCTCTTTGGATCCTGACATAGAAAAAATGGTTCCTCCATATAAAGATCAAGTCTGCAATGAGAAGAAGCCTAAACTTTTCATCAGCCATTCAACCAAGATGCTTCTTAATCATATGTCTACTTCATCCACCGCTTACTTAAATAACCAGACTATGTTTCTTGAACAAATAAATGAGAAATAAGTAATACCAACATCATAATAATGGTTACATTAACATATGATTCAGGAATTGTTTTTTATAAAACAATAGAAGGCCTAAAATATAGTACTTTCCCTTACTCATAGTAAGGTATTGACAAAAATTACTCTCTAGATGCCTATAAATGTACAAATGGCATGGCATGTTTTCAAAGTTAGGGACATATGTAGAAAATATATTTCACAGAGCCGACCTGACAAAATACGATATTTTTTTTTCCCCTCTGCACATTTATTCAATTTCAAACGACATAACATCTTTCATATTGCTCTTTATGAATGCTTCATTTATTGGAAAAATATCACCTAATAAATATAAAGCACATATGTAAAAATGGTCACAGTAACTTAAAAAAAAAAAATTCAAAGCAACCATTATCACCGCACAATGTATTCTAATAAATGTTGACTTTATAAACTGTCACAAGCTCTGAAAGATACTGCTCATAAGCCAGGACTCTAATCCCAGCAGCTTATTCTAAGATGCAGGGAAGATGTACTCTATGGTGCACCCCACAGCCCTCCTGGCCTGACTCCCATGCCTAGTAGAAGCAAACAATGGAGCACTAAGGTTACATCTATGCTGGTATGTATTGGTTTTGTGTGGCAAGGTTTTGGTAGCGGGGCGGGGGTTACAAGGGTGGCTTCTGTGAGAAGCTGCTGGAAGCTTCCCCTGTGTTCGAGAGAGAGCGAGCCCATACCAGCCGGCTCTAAGACGGACCTGCCGCCGGCCAAGGCCGAGCCAATCAGTGATAGTGGTAACGCCTCTGGGATAACATTTTTAAGAAGGAAAAAAGTTGGGACATGGAGAAACAGCCGCTGGAGAGAGGAGTGAGAATATATAAGAGAAACAAGGCTGCGGTCACCAAGATCAGTGAAGAAGGAAGGGGAGGAGATGCTCCAGGCGCTGGAGCAGAGATTCCCCTGCAGCCTGTGGGGAAGACCATGGTGAGGCAGGCTGTCCCCCTACAGCCCATGGAGGTCCACGGTGGAGCAGATCTCCACCTGCACCCTGGGGAGGACCCCACGCCGGAGCAGGTGGATGCCCAAAGGAGGCTGTGACCCCGTGGGAAGCCCGCGCTGGAGCAGGGTCCTGGGAGGACCTGCAGACCTGTGAAGAGAGGAGCCCACGCTGGAGCAGGTTTTCTGGCAGGACTTGTGACCCCACGGGGACCCACGCTGGAGCAGTGTGCTCCTGAAGGACTGCACACTGTGGAAAGGACCCATGCTGGAGCAGTTAATGAAGAACTGCAGCCCATGGGAATGGCCCACGTTGGAGAAGTTCATGGAGAACTGTCTCCTGTGGGTGGGACCCCACGCTGGAGCAGGGGAAGAGTGCGATGACCTCTCCCCCTGAGGAGGTGAAGCGGCAGAAGATAACGTGTGATGACTGTAAACCCCATCCCTGTCCCCCTGTGCCGCTGGGGGGGCTTGGTGGAGAAATCCGGGAGTGAAGTTGTACCCGGGAAGAAGGGAGGGGTGGAGGGAAGGTGTTCTGAGATTTTGTTTTATTTCTCATTACCTTACTCTGGTTGATTTGTAATAAATTGAGTTAATTTTCCCCAAACTGAGTCTGTTTTGCCTGTGATGGTAATTGGTGAATGATCTCTCCTGTCCTTATCTCGACCCGCAAGCTTTTTGTTATATTTTGTCTCCCCTGTCCAGCTGAGGAGGGGAGTGATAGAATGGCTTTGATGGGCACCTGGCGTCCAGCCAGGGTCAACCCATCACATGGTACTCATCCATAGCATGCATCTTTAGCAGCCCAGGAGACAATCTTGGGCATTAGAATGCAAGTGTCTGTATATTGTAACTGCTAATATGGTTTTGGCTCATGACAATCACTGAGTACCCTCTTTGATAAGAGGTTGAATCAACCCTGGGGTTCATTCAGAAGTTAGGACATTCAGAAGCCAAATCCCAGTTGTCAGTTTGGGTGTAGTCTCCCTGTTTTGGGGAGAGCAAGAGTATCTGGATGAAACCAAGCTGTTCCATGGCAGTTAGCCTCAGCACTAGAGAAGAAACTCAAGCATGTTAATTTTGTTAGAGTACATATAGCCAGAGTGTCTCTCCTGTCAACTTTGTCCCTTGAGAACTCTTTCTAAGCATTTTTTAGATTTGAAAACTACAATCTACCTCTCCAGCTTTCAATATTAACACAAGACCTCTGTAATATGCCCATGAGCTTCCTTCAGTTCACGTTCATCAATACAGTAAAAATAGGCAATATTAAGACCCATTTTCCTTAGGTAGAGTTAATGTCAGCTCACTTCCTGCTAAATAAGAACATAAATAAAAAACAGTTTCTTGAAGTTTACCCTTATTATCACAGACAAAATAATAGAGAGGAAAAAAAACACAAACAAAACAAAACAACAAACTGTGAGCAATTATCATATTCAGATCAGCAAAGTGATAATACCTGAATGTTTTAGATTTGTATCCCCATTACAAACATTATAGCAGTAGCAAGACCATGAGCTGCAGCAAATGAAGAGATTGCATCTGTTTCTCTTAAATGGTAACTGCTGCTGTAATTAAGGCCTCCATCTCACAACAATTGAAATATGCTGAATTGAGATGTATCCCACCCTAAGCATCAGCAAATCCATGGTAAGTGTCTATGTGAATTATTTTAGCTGATACAATATTTCTTTAATTAGGTTAGCTTTCTATCACTAAAGGCTATACTAACACATTATCTCACTCTTGTCAAGGACTAAAAATGTGTATGCTGATAATCACTGTGTACAGTAAGTGGTTCAGTCGGCAAATAGCAATCAATCCTGTATTTGAGCCTGCCTTAAGTCCCCAGCTTTGATTATAGTTGCTGCTGTAAGGCTACATCTACATTAGCAAGTTCTGTGGATCAACAGAAACAGACCTAAACAGCAAAGCAGTTGGTGCTGATGACCTGCTACTCACTCTTCAAACATTTAATTTCCTACTTTTGAGAAACTCCGGTGTAGTCCCTTGGACTGAATTCCCATTTGTGGCTGCATTACATTTGATTTGCTCCAGGAGTGCATCTTCCAGTTAGATTTCATCTAAGAGGAATGAAGTTTGTACGTTCTGAGGCTGCTCTGCACATTCAGTGGTGACAACTAAATGGAGTCCTGATACAAATTTAAACACTAACGCAGATGCACTTTTAAAAGCCTGAAGATAACACTGAGTGTACACCCATTTGTAATAACAACACAAGTAGCCATGAAATAGATATTTGTATAGTTTTACAGAAGCCATCCCTGTTGGTAGAGGGTGGTTTTGTAATACTGGCTGGGGGAGGAGGAAAGCAAGAGAGGGAGGAGAATGATATGATAGTGCAGTTATCCAAATCTTTCCTGTCTTCCAGAAACAGGTACAATTTGAAAGGAATGAACATTTGTTTTGCCATCTTTTACTGTGTTTAAACAAAAAGCCTTTACTCTCCCATTGTAGTCACAGAAGAGGTTGATGAGAATACACATGGTAAAATACGCAGAAAAATTGTTCATTTGGGGCAGTTTCAAATACTCAGCTCCAACAGGGTAATCAGAAGTGTGGCAAAGAATGCAGCTTGCAGTAGCGCACCAGATTTTGAGATACAATTTATTCGGGCACAATGCACATCATCTGCTTTCACACTATTACTACTTCTATTATTTAACTGAGTCACTATCTTATTTTCTTTTACCAGATGATTTTTCTTGGATTCACAACTTGCAAGTAGCGTAAGTCAGGAATATCAAAATAAAAGCCAGATATTACAGCAGACATATTTTCTATCAAGAGATCTCAGAGCAATAGATGATCTAGGAGTACAAAATTTCACCTATGTAGTTTAGCCACTGGGGCCTCATTTTATGATTTTAATTATTCTGTTTAGCTATTACAGTTTTAAATGTTTTGTGGTAAACGGCAGAAACTAATTAGACATAAAACTAGAAGATATTCATTTTCAAACACTTTATCTTAATTACATTGTAAATGCTGATATTAGCAGATTACACAGCAGTTTGTTTGGCTGCTTCATTAAATGATTGCTAGAGAGTGCTCTAGAAGCAGTAATAAATGCACACTAATAGCCTCAAGTCAGCAGTAGATGTGGACAACTGAGGGAAAGACGCAAAAATCATGTACCTTTACTTTCAAGCACAAGAGATAGAGAAAGGACCTTTACTTACATCCCCAAAGTTGCAGAGTGACATCAGAGCCCCCTTTCATCAGTAAAGGCAACAAAATGTTCCCAGACATGAATGGATTAACAGAAAGGTGTCTAGCATATTAGCTCTGAATTGTTAATCCCATAATTCAAAAAAACCTGAAGAAAACATTAAGCAAACAGAAAGAAAAAGCCTAAATAGCAGCCAAATACATCAGTGGAATAATTCTTTCAATAGTGATAGTACTACTTCAAGGGCAAATGCAGCCCAAAACCTGAGAGAACGTATATTTTAATTTTATTCAGTTATTTCTAGGTAATTATCCAGCTTTAAAATACCATCAGCTTTGGTAATATCTCCATGGCAAATTACTATCATGCTATTCAGATTGTTTTTCCTGCAACATGAGGATTATAAAAACTAAGCCAAACATATCAGTGTGACATGCTACTAGAACAAAACATACAGAGAACCTTGGCCTGACCCTTGCAAATACCCCTTTGGGATACTGTGTTTATTCCAAGAGTCTGATTTAACAACAGAATAAACTCTTGGCAAACAAAACAGAAGACAGAACAGCTGGCTGCATTCCTGCCAGGCAGTTTCATAGTTCATAAACCCCCAAAAATCAAATGAAATACATTAACATCAAACAATTCTTAGATTTTACCAAAAAATCTTTAACTTCACATTTAAACTTTATATCATACTGTCATTTTTCCTGAAACGGACCCATGCTCACCTCAAAGTCTTTCTGAAAAACAAACAGCATGCTGAGAGATTCAACAAAAACAGTAAGTACAGGACTAATTTTACTCTTTCAGGAAATCATGGGAACCAGTAAAGACTGCAGCCAAATTCAGAGCCACTTTATTTTCCTTGCTTTGAATGTAGGGCATGAAAGTGAATTATCATATTTTTGTATGAGACAAAAGTAGAAAGTATAGACAATGACAGCCTGTATAGAATTCTATGAAAAGTTAGTGTTTGATCCCTGATACTAAGCAATTATACTATTTATTATTGTAAACCCAAAAAAACCTTCACCACATATTGACAAAGCTGAATTGTAGCTGTATCAATGGTATATTAAATAGCCTACATACTGAGGACTCATTTTAACGCTGGTACAGATAATAAGCATAGCACTTTCGAAGACTGCCATGGAATCTATGAAATGGATTTTGCTGAAACCAATAAAATGTGAATAACTTCTGTGATGTAGCAAAATTTTGGAAGACTGGGAAATAGGTGTTGTCTTGATATTTATTTCACTTCTGGTTTTAGGAACTTTCACCCAAGTCAGCATCTTAAGAGGATTTACTTGTGTAATTTACTTGTATCCTGAAGACTGCACACAAGGATGTCCACACCATTTAATAAACGACCTGTGGCCATTGCTCAGTTCTCAACCGTAAACACCCTCTCTTCCCCCCAAATGCTCCTATTTTGGACATTATCCTCCAGACTGTATCAGTTGGCAAGGGCCATAACTTCCAAAGAGCATTTTGACATTTAAACAGTGCAGTTGATCTCATGTGAATGCTTAGGATGTCCCTGTGCAATTTCCTAGCATGGATACAGCCATCCGATCTAGCGGGGTGACATTTCATGTTATTGCCACAAATCCCATATTACAAAAATAATATTGACAGACAGATGACTAAGAGAGTAATTATCACATAAGTGTTGATACCCAGGATTAGACTGCCCAAAGTTTCAAACCTCAAATTCATAGAAAATGGGGTGTGGTAAAATTGAGTAGCAACTGTACTGTAAATTTTGACACTCTTTATTGCAATACTTAGTCTCATTGAGGATCTATTGCTAAAAAATTAAAAGCAAAACGCTTGATACAAAGCCTGTTAAAATCAATCAGAAGACTTTATCTGATTACAGAGGCTTGTGAATCAAACCCCAAAAGTGTGAAATAAGGGTAGTCTGACAGAGTGAAAGTTTTAAGTAGAAGAGCATAATTGTTTTAAATCCATCCTCTGTAAAAGCAATTGAATGATTTAGAATGCAGAACTCAGACTAGAAGTAATTGTCAGAAATAAAATTCAATAAGTAGAAGGGGAATCAGAGAGAGACATACATTATATGAAAAATGTGCAACAGCCTCCTTGGAGAAGAGTTGAAAATTGAGTTATGTGAAACTTGTTTATGCAAAACATGAAGAAATAACAGTGAAAGCTGGTATTTTCTTTTTCACTTTCAAATAAGATTTTTCACTTTCAAATTCATTGTTTGAGCTCTAAGTAAGCCACAGCACAACTCAGTTTGGAATTCATGATTCATATTGTTCTCAGTGAAATACTTCCTAATCAGCCATTAGTGCCTGTAGGCACGAAGCCAAAGAAATCAGCAGAGTAGAATGTATTTATTCATTAATTTTAATCAGTGCAGCTAATGCCAGGACCTTTAAACCATCTGCTTCAGTCAAGGAAAAGGTATGGACCACTGGTGATGTTACTACTGAAAAAAACATTTAGAGGAGAAACATATGTTCCAATGGCAATTTGCCTCCTGAGTGCAGAGGCAAACAGGCAAACACTTAAAATATAAGAGCAGGCTCTATGGTTACTGTTCCAGAGTTCTGCATATTCTGAATTGCCTTCAAGGTTTTTTTCTACATGTCTGCTAGTGCTCAACAGGGCAAGGGTGACAGAAAAAAAACCACTGGAAGCAACCGAAAACTCTCATGATGTACATGTATGCGCATTTCAAAGTGAACACACAAGTATTCATATGTTGTCAACAGAAACAACTACTTAATCACTCAGACACATTCTGAATAAACACCCTGGCAAACTGACCTGACAATTAACATTATGGTTTAATGCAGATACAAATTTTTAACTTGACCTCCACCACTGCTACTTTTACTATTTCCTGGTTTATCCACACCTTAGGAATCCCCAGTTAAAGCGATTGTATAAGGCCATAAGCATGAGAAGCGGGCACAGGCTGTTTGTCAAGGCAGACAGAATTAATTTCTCGCCCCATTCTGAACTGACCTGCTTCTGGGAAGCACGTGGCACAGACAGTGCGGTATAATGTGGGCAACTCACATGAGACAACTTACCTTGCCAGCATCTCAGCTGCAACTCTTTCCCTTCCTACCCTACTTTACTGTGACCAAAAAGACTGAGAGCACTTTACTTGAGTTTACTCTGAAGCATGGCTTCCCACAGGACACGTGAAAAAGCAGAGAAGGAATCTTCCATGCACAGGGAACTGATTGAAAAATTATCTGAAAAAGAGCTATGTCTATGACCTTGGCACTACTAGTTAAATGATGACAAAGAACCAATCACCCCTCTGAGCTTCCTATTGCTTTAAGCAAGCCCTGACCCTAAGATATAACAATTCTTTCATGGGAGTTTTTTTACATCAGTGTCCAGAATAACATGAGGGAGCTGTGCCAGCCCATCAGATTTGTGGGTTTTACACATTAAAGAGCGAATATGTGTCGCAGCTTCCTGGTTGTGGCATGTGGTTGTGGTGGTGCTTGATGGTGCAAATCCTGCTGAGGCACTGCCGAAGGTCTGCAGGGAGCCAAGGAGCCAAACAGGGGAATAGCAGTACCTGAACAAAGCACTCCCTAGAGTGAAGTAGTCTTGGACTATGTATTGGGGAAAGATCAGGTTTTACGCATATAAAAACCACATTCATGCAAATGGCATTTACACATATATTTGTTATGTTTAACAGTCCTCACAGACAGCCTTCATAATAAATCAGTACAGTACAAGACCAGTCATTGAGAGGCCATCCATGTGAGATGAACAGGGTTTGGTCTTCATTAGGCAGCACACTCTTAGATGGTAGAAGGTATACACGACATATTGTGGTATATTTTTTTTTTTAGTAAGAAAGAATATCTTTGGACTTCTCAGTTTCTACAGATCATGAATGGTTTTTGTGAAGAACATAACTGCTATCCATTATTTGAGAAAACTGACCTGAGATGACTGTACACCCTGTTAGGATTTACAATCAGCATTACCTTATCTTTTACTGTACCCAGCAGGCATAATATGAAGTGCCTAAGGAAAAATTTCTTTAGAAAGGATTTCTGAAGGAAAATGTAATCAAAACCTAGCTACAACAATTCTTGTGAAAACTGCTAAAGAATATGGTCCTTTCAAAATTAAAACTCTATGTGCAATGAAAATTCATTGGGAGCATATACTCATGCCTGAAATATAAAGCTAGAAACATGTATCATCTGAGATCTGCCAGCATGTAAAACTCAACAGTATTCAGCATTTGTGTATTTCAGAATCATATTTCTTTATCAAAGCATAAGACTTTGCAGGTATCATCTTACTGCAGAAAAATTGTAAATTTTTTGTTTGCTTTTTTTTCATTCAGTCAATTCCTAGAAAAACAAATAATAGAACAGCTACTTAATTTTCAGTTCTGTAGATAATAATAAGCGCTTTCTGGCATTCAAATGCAGTGTCAATGGCAAGGCATTCCAGAAATACTTTACAAGACTGAGTGAATGCCAGGTGATTCAATATAGGTAAAAGAAAGTAACATCACTAGAGAAAAATCATCTCAATCATGCCTGCATGATGCTCAGAACTTGCAGTTGCAATTCAAGAAGAAGATTTTGAAGTTAATTTTGACAATGCTTGAAAATTTGGTCTCTCAAAAAAGTCAGCAAAATTCTGATGATATTTCAAGTACCATCAGAAAGTGTCTTGAGACCAAGGTGCCATTTTGTTGCCATATCCAATTTTAGCACTCTGGCAACTTGCATGTGTGCAGTTCTAGTCTCCATATCTCTAGGAAAAAAATTAGAGGCAGGGAAAGGTACAGATAAGGGCAAATAAGGGATAAAAATGATGGAGTGACTGCCCCATCAAGACACAGCTTGAGTAAGCCAGCACAGTACAATTTGCAAGCAGCACAGCTAGCAGCGGTGTGACCGAGATGCGTTAAGGTGACAGGGATGTGATAGAAACATAAGAATGGTGGATATGCTGAATCCAAGGATGTTATTCAACAAATTCTGCAACATTAAAGTTGCATGAGAATGCAGTTGAAGGAACAAATAATAGATAATTTAGGACAGATTAGAGAAAGTACTTTGCGTAGAGCAAGAAGTTGATTTGTAGAACTTTTTGCCATAGGAGATGATGAAGGTGAACAATATAATAAGTTTCATAGAGGAATTCAACAAATTCATGGGTGACCTGAAATGGACAACATGACGATATCAAAAGGCACAGGCAGGAATGTATCTTCTAACAGCTCTAATACAACTCTTGTGGATGCTGGCAGAGCATAACAGAAATGGAGCACAGACGATGACCAAAATCACGCTCTCCCTAAATAGCATCTCCTATTGTTACTGTAAGAGGTAAAGTACTGGACTCAGTGAACCACTGGTCTAAATGGAAAGGACATTTCTGGTGTTCTTAATCATTTGGCACTAAATGAATAGCCATCTGGGGGGAAACAACAGAACAGAAAATCCTACACAGAAGATTAATTAATATTTTATTAGTTTGTGTTGAATAAAAAAATAAAAGTAGAAAAGAGAGACTTTGAAAGGCACAGGAACTGCTCTGATTTAGAGCTAGAATAAAGATGATGTTATATTTCCATATATTTTAATATTTTAAGGTTGTCAGTGTAACTAGCCTATTTCTGAGTAACATCACATTCTGGTTCCCATCCTGGGCATATAAACAGGCTTGCTATGCTGTGTTTCTGCAAATGCATACAGCATCTGATGACATAGATATCATTGTGTATAAGCACCTTACGGAGCCTTAGACATTTGAATTATAAGCACATGGGGAGACAAATACAAGGCAAACATTTGCATAGAAGTGACTCTGTAAGAACATTTGTATTTGAAACAGCTTTTGAGCATTTGGATTAAGAACCAAAGCTGAGTGGGAGAGATGAAGACAGATTAGACCAGAGGCAGTTGTCTTTCAGCAATATGCCTTGAGATGCATAACCGTAACACTTGTGAATTCTAGGAATAACTTACACTAGAGACATTATCTCTTGAGAAAACTGAAATAAAAGATCAGATCTTAGGAATTCCATTATTTGAAACCTTTACATTTTTCATCATATTAATTTGTCCATCTCCAGTTTAAACTGAAGTTTAAAAAAAAACATTCAATCTCATTACTGCACAACAGTCACCACTGCATTAATTAGCAGAAATATTTTTAAGAAAGCATTATTCATTTATCTCTTAGGACACCTACATTACACAAAAAGTCTGAATTAAAGGCCAGAAGAAGTTAACAGGGTGAGGTTAAGTTGCTTGCAATTTTTAAACAGAGTTAGATTCAGTGGTATTATTCTAACAAATTTCTGACTAGTCATACTAAAAAATAATCATATTTTATTTTCCCACAAACATGTCATGTTTTAACATAATACAACAAAGAAGAAAATAAAAATCCCTACAAGAATTCTTTCATCTAGAAATAATTGTCATGGTACAATAATCAGGAATTAACAATTTCTGCCTTCCCCTGCATTGGGAATAATGAAGGTTCACGCACTCCTTTCTGTAGGCTCCTTCTTCTGGATGATTCAGGCCTTTGGCTGCAAGGCAAAGCACACTACAGCCAATCCACTAGCTGAAATCCTAAGCTTTACTCTTCCTAAGTGCAATGTGAATGTGCTTCAACCAGATTAAAAGCTAGCAATATGGATGGAAATATTCAAAACCTGATTTTGGCATCCTTTGGTTTGCTGTTACTCACTATCTTCACATATACATATCACATACAGCAACTAACAGAACAAAAAACATTTCAGTATAAAAACAAAACCTTTGCAGTCTAAGCTTTTATATCCACTGTGGTTGCATCTGTAAGGGCTGGCCAAAGATCTTTTAAAGGTAGAGGATAACCTCTGATATTAATAGTAATATTAAAAATGCAGAGAGAACATGCTGCTACCATTCATGACAAACTACTGGTTTAAGTTCAAGTAGACCTTTCAAACAGGTCTACTGCTGGGTGGCAGTACCTGACATGCAAGGCAGGAAATATGGTCATGCTTCTACTTGAGATAAAGTGTTTCTATTAAAATTCATTTGCGCTGTGAGCTTTAATTCTTAATATAACTTGGGCCATACAGCATTTAGGTACAAATGCAGTAGCTAGTAGCTTATGCAGAACTTAGCACAGAAGTCATAGCTTGAGTCCTTAACTTAAAGAAATCATCTACTATGATATTTTGCTGTAGTTACAACACAACTGAAAAGCAAAACCCTACTTTCCCTCCAGGCAGAAAACGGAGTAAGTCCAGGAAAAAAACATCCACTTGGTAGTTAATGGGTTGATTTTAAAGGGGCTGAATACACACCCTACTATAGCAAAACACCTATCTGCATGCTTAGCTTTTTCAATATTTCCATCAAAGTCAATGAGATAATTCAAATGCTTTCAGGATGAAATGAGTGTGTTGAACATTTTCTACCACTGAATAATCAGTTAGAGCAATGAATAGCCTAAACATATTGAAAATGATTCTCAGTAAGTGTAAATTGCTATTATCCCGAGTTTATTCTAACTACACAGACTTACAGCCATTGAAGAAATAGGGGCTTAAAAATTCTTTAAATGCAAGATATGGAAGAAGTGCAACCATTTAATCAGCATTTTCTCTCTAAGAAAGTGGAAAGATAATTTAGAAAGTTATTTATAAGGCCATAGTTACACACTGCTTTGTGATAATATTCCATTAATTTGTAGGATACAAGGTAAATATCCTATTAAAAGTGAGCTAATACATTCTGTAAATTTCATAATATAGTAAGATCAAGAAAAATAGTTAAGTTATTAATAAATAAACAGTCATCTTATAGCTTTTCTCAGAGATTCAAAAACATTAAAGGACCTAACAAGATATGAAAATCAAATACAAGGGATTTGAAAATGACATTATTTAAGCATTGAAATAAATTGTGTGCAGAACCATGCTAGAGAAGATAATCTATTCTGAATTTCTTTCTTATTTTCTGACTAAATATACAAACTGGCCTCTACTGCCATTTTAAAATGCTACTTTTAGAGTCATGCCATGCTTTAAATTATTCCAGTTTGAAAGAATTGATCCATGAGCAGTTTATCTGATTTACTGCCAGATGGATATGAAGAGCCAGAAATGCTCTGTGTCACCAGCTTTGCTACTGGGTCTAGGTAAAAGACTGGAGTATTTTATGCATGGCACCTATAGTGGCTTTCAGTAATGAGAACTCTGTAAATTAGCTTAATAAATACATTTAACATTTAGCTTGCAATAATAACTGATTTTTAGACTATAGGAAAAGAAAAGTGTTTCTGGATCTGTGTTAGTAGTTACACTCTAACAGGTTCTCTCCTAGTTATCACAAACATACACTTTGAACAGAGTCTCATTTAGTGTGATCAAGTACAGGAATGCAAGCAAAACCCTAATTAATGGTTTCCCATATGGGATATGTAAACTTTGAAAAGTCCAGAAGTTATGATACAATAAAAAAATTGAATCTGGCTCAAATTCTGCATTTCAGTATTCAATTTGAAAGAAATGTTAATCTGGCATCAGTTTTTAGACCAGCACAAAGTGCCACATGAAACTTTCCTTATCAAAATTAACTCCCATCGAACAGAGTAATGCTGTAAACCAGTAAATTCATCCAAACATGTGAACATTAAAACTTCATATATTTAAACATAGACTTATTTTTTTTCTCTTTTTCTGTTTTCATCACTACTGCTTCATCACAATTTATAAGATGATTACAGGAAAAACAGAATCAAGAACTGTAACTTGGAGAAAACAGAACACTTCAGCATTTTCCGTCCATCACTATGTATGCAAGCATTCTTTAAAATCTTCAAATTTATCTATAACGCTCACTTCTGATGTACAACCTACAAAATATTGGGTCAGTGAGCAGGTGATGCATTTAGACTGTTTTCATTTTTGTTATTTTAATTATAAATTTAAGCTCCTCCTTTTGACCTAATGCATTAATTATGTGTCTTAGTCACACCTGTAGATTTGAAATTATTGCCTTTGTTGTACAATTAGAAATGACCAAGTAAAAATTTAGGGACTACTACTGTTTAAGTAGTATTAGTCGTGGTAATCAGAATCTTCATTTTTATTCTCTCTCAGCTTTGGGGAATTTGAGGATTTACTCTCTTCTTTTTCTGAATAGGGTACTTTCTTAGGTGAAAGTAATAATGACAATTAGATCAATTCAATTAAAAATGTAGGTTGGCAAGGAGAAAAGATAGAAAGAATATGTAGAAGACATTCAATAGCCTAAATATCACTGTCAGTGATTTAGCTGTTTCAGTCCACAAGCCCGGGAGAAACAGTAGCTAGTTAGACTGTTTTGGACACTTTATCCATTCAAAACATTAAAGAGACTGTGTGTGTTTTCTAAAGCTACACATAACTGAGCATCTTGCTGGCATCAAGGTAAACACACTATAATTATGCAACCAGTGATCTAACCAGGGAAAGCATCCTGCACGCACAGAAGTCCTGTTTCGGAAAGTTCAAGAACAAATTCATTTGCAAAGTTGCCTTATTAAAAGCCCTTGTTGGCATCTGCCATAATGGAACTGCAGCAGCCTTTAAAGCCAAAATCTTTCACCCACTGAGTGAAAGAAAAAAAGGACGGTGTCTTCACACCCAGTGCTGTCATTAGAGCTTTGAAAGTATTCTCTTCTTTAAAAATACGGTGCTATGTACAATTTTAAATCAGCTGAGAGAAAGTGCAAAAAGTTTTGAGGTAGATCCATTAGTATTCAACTGAGTTCCATGATCACCACAAATATTATCTTGATCAAGCGTGATTTGCATGCTGAGTTAACTGTTGTGGGTTTGGGGTTTTTTTACTTTTTAATCTAAAAAAAAGGGAGAGCAGCAACTGGGAAGAAAATTTTCTGTTGACTCCTCTACCTACAAGCTCAGAGCAGTGGAGTAGGTAACAGAGGCCAGGGATTAATGCAAAATGTACAAATATGGCAACATATCACTAGATCCTCTTACTTCTTTCCCAAACAGGGAACCGAGTAGCAAGCAGGAGCTGGAGGTGAAGAAAGCAACAGATGGAAGTTAATCAGAGAGGAGCCACCTTGTGAAATCCATATCAGACATGAAGGTTTCTTACTACACCTGTGAGGTTTGGAAATATCAGTAGCTCTGTCTCAAACCATGCAGAAGAGTTTCCACTAAGGGGATGTCCCCAGGGGTGGAGCAGCTGGAGCCGAATGTAGGGAATGGAGAGACACACCCCATGTTGTGATACCAGCGACCAGATGATGTAGAAGTGACACATGGGAGGCTGAACTGCAGAGCCTGAGACATCTTGTCAGCTTCCCTGCTTGACCATTTGCTGAGGAGGAGCCCTGAACGGCTCCAGGGACCAGGACATCTGGCAGTACCAGATTGCTGAGAAGCTTCTCAGGGGGGTCAAGGAAAGCTGAATAGAGTGAAAAGATGAAAAGCACACACTTCTGATATCAAAGAACAGCAAAATAATCTCTGTGAAATGGAAGTGTTAAGTATTGGAGTATGCTCTGAGGCATGCCCTCTTATTGAAACTGCTGGAGCAACAACTAACAAGAATAAACAGTGACAGAAACCACTGACAAAGTTACGATTATTCAATGACAGCTACTAAAGAAGGTTGCACGGGTATTCCAACTGGGTGTTTCAGATGCTTGTTTATATGCAAAGATTAAAGCACATCTACATGTCATATATACGCATCTTTAAGAAATGGCACGATGTGCCATCTCGGCAGTTGAACCCTGTAACTCTTTTTTTTAATCGCTTAGAGAATTTTGACCTATACTTTATCAGATAAGCAAGCTGAAGAGCACTAAACTGTTTTATTTATGTTATCTCCTCAACACAGTCGACAGACTTTTAGGCTATACCAAGACTACATAACGTGGGAACAATTCTGATTTCCTGGACTTAGACACTAACACCACCCATACAGCCTCCATTCTTGGGGATGAAAATGGGTGATATCTGATGTTGAGATCATGCTACAAATGAAGGAAAACCTTTCAATGGAAAATAAATTTGGAATCATCTGGTGACAAAGATCTGTCCTGCCTCTGCCAGCTCCAGCACATAAACACAGCTATAGCCTTAATTTTATTCTGCTTTTAGACACAAGACTCTGACTTAACACAGGTGATACTGCTGCTGTTTGTGCACAATAACAATATACTCAGACTTGGTTTCAGTGGAGTACATTTGTGCTTATAACCATCTACATGCCAATACTCTAGCAAGGTATATTCAGAAATTACGTTGAACATGTATTTACTTTAGCAACTTAACTACTTCTTCCAGATATCCTGCTTGAAATTGCATACATATTCAATTTCAGGAGAGAATAGTTTCCATTTTTCATTAGCAGATTACAAATTTAATCTTCACCATACGTGGATTTTGTTCAGGGATCTGCCAAGTAACCATACATCAGGATTTTATTTTCATATATTACAGCTCATTTTAAATTTCAGGTAAACTCTATGATTAAAAGACTGAAGTTCTGACAATGTTTCTGGTTGTACATTTGTTCTTTGGGGTTCTTGAAGGCTGTAAAGTACAGCTCAATAAAAAGCTTAATATAATAGTATGTTGCTCACTGTTTAGAAGACCAGTAAGTCTAACATCTTAAGAAATCTAAAATGATGCATTAAGCAGTTCCATAACTTTTTTCTGTATCAAACTAAGTAGATTTTTTTGTTTAATTATCATTACTTTATTACCAGTATCTTCAAAGACATGGAAGTGCAGATATGGTCTGTTAATTCAGTTTATGCAGAAAACTGCCTTGTGCAACAGATAGCACTCCTGTGAATTTTAATTGATTTAGTCTGCTGTACTACCAGAAAACCAACACCATTATACAGACACTTTGAAGAACAATCAATCAGCCAGTGCTCCAAGTGAGCAGGAGCTGAAGTCTGGAACCTTTCCCCAGCAGGATCACAGCTTCTGCGCTTCTAAATGAAAGAATTGTTCTTACTACTTCTCTTGAACAAAACGATAAAAATAAAATATAAAATACAAAATGGAAGCCAAAATCCATTCCAGTTGGAGGAAAGGGAGGAGAAAAAGTCAGAAGATTATTCAGTGAGGTTCTCCTGCTTACATCTTTTTGCTCTGAACAATGTAATCAATCTCTGCATTATCATATTCACTTTACTTTTTGCCATTTGACTGATTTTCAAATGGAATCACTGTCACATAAGAGCACTAGACAAAATTACTACGCCTTTTCTGCTAGCTATTGCATTACATTTATAATACAATATCTGGTGTTCCCTTTTTTTTTCCTTTTTACATCCTTATTTTAGCTTGTCTCTGACCAGTGCCAGCACTATTCCTAATTACAATCAATACTTTGCATTTATTTGAGGATGGATTTTCATTATTTAACAGTAATTTATCTCCTAAGTGCTCATAATTTGCAAGGTAGCTGCACAGCACACTGTGTACAGGAATATGCATATAGGAGTATAATAACACTCTTTGAAGTCTTTTCTTCAAGTTGTATTCCAGATCTTACTCCCTGTGACATCTTTGCTGCATTAGTCTTGATTCAGGACAAGAAACAGATAGGTCTAATACTACCAGAGTTCTTGAGAACTTCCTCTTATTCCATGAATAACTGCTGAAATAGTTGATTTTAGAATAGCTTTTATAAAGTAACCCGCAGCTTTTACAATCATTTGGCTTGTTCTGCTTTGTTAGCAAAACCGAAACTGCAAGGATTAAATTTCAGCATGTCAAAAACTTCTGATGCCAAACCATGAAGTAATCAGAAAAGTTATGAAAACAAAGCTTGCTAGATTAAATAATTTTAATGCTGCATGCTTCCAAGCTTTCCTCTAAATTATAAACCCACAGTAAATATTACAGACTTCCTAGGTAACAGTGGTGCTCACAGCTCTTGTTACTCAGAGGTACAGAGCATATGGGTCCCAGATTGGTTACTTCTCCCAAACAAGAGGAAACCATAACCTTCACACCCTACACTCTGATTCCTGCACTAGGACCCTAACCATGCCTCCACTTTACAGTCCCCAAGTAGGAGTTTAACCCCCTGCCACCAGTTTTTCCTAGCACTCCTTCAAGCTGGTACCATCTCCATCCATTTAACTTCCTGCCTACATCCTTGTCACTGATAGCTCTAATCGTCTATGGGAAGGTACATAATCCCACAGCCAGAAGTCAGCACCTCCAGACAGCCAGTTATTACTCTGAGATTGCCGAATCGTACAGATTTAAATTTAGGACCCCCACAAAGGCAATTGTAAATCGCTGCTATCTGTATTATTAAAGGACCTACCCTGCAACTAAGGTGAGCTTCTCCACATAGGCAGTGGGATCATAGGGGTATGTTTTGTGTAATACCATTTCAGGGCTAAAATAGGCTGGGAAGGTTGTAGGGTGGCCAAACCATTAGCTTTTATAAAATATTTATAAATCAGTGGTGCCATATGTTCCTCTCATTTCCCAGAATTTCAAAATCTAATCAGGATGCTGTTCCTGATAATCATGCCCAGACCAGACTAGTCCAATCCAGAATACTAAAAATAAAAGTTTGTAAGTATTTTGGGGGGGAACTGTATTTGCATATTTCAACTTTTCCCAAAAGACAGGGGTGCTAGAAATTTGTTGTCCTGGAAGAAAAAAAAGAAGATTGTGTTGTTTCATTGCCTGTCTGCTAGTACACCCTTAATAATTTTTAAAAGCATTAGTGAATTCCAGACAAATTTGATAAGGGGACTGGAGTCCAACATTTCTGTACATGTCTTTAGAAATCAATGACTAACAACCATTTCAAAAAGCAGAAGGGAAAGTTTAGCTGTGTTTGGCCATGGTCAACTAATCAGCTGGGGGAAGAGCAATCTGACAGCACAGGTGTTAGGTGAAGGAAGTGGGAGTGTTCAGAGGACATGCCTGCACTATACACCAGTAACACACCTATGATGGTCATAGAACTCTGCCCATATTATTGATAAAAAGTTCTTACAGACAAAATTAAATGTGTAGAAATAATCAGAATCGTTAGCCAGCCTAATGAACTAATGCATTTTATTCCTTCCATAACTCTAATTTCAAATTAGAAATTAAAATATTTACCTCTGTTGATTGTTTTCCTTTCTCCTGATATCTCCATAACATCTAGAAATTGTGAAGTGAAAGCAAGAGTATTCTTGCTAAATACAATAATAAAACCTTTTAATAAAACCTTGCTTTGTGGGAAGATCTGGTTTTACAAATCCAGGAGGTTTATGAGGTTTTCTTAAAAATATTTCTTTGTTCAAAAAAACATTTATCTGTTCAAAAAAACTGTTGGAGTCTAGCAGAAAGAGAAATAAAAAATAGGATGAGAAGTTGTAATTCAAGTAAAATATTTTAATATTTTTAATTAGTAATTTGGATTGGTACTGAAATACCATTTTCTCTTGAATGAAATATAAAACCACTCCGACTAGAAAAGGCTCACAGAGCTTTATTAGGTATGGATGCCACCTACTGGAGATCAATTAAGGAGAAAAATAAAATCTAAGCAATACTGAAATACCCAAAAGAAAATGAGTGAATTACTGTCATATATAATCTCTAATCGCACAAACCTGGGGTCAACATGAGGGCAAGCTCACTGACAAAATTAAAAACATTATACTATCTAGGTCAGATTGTATATGCAAGTGCTAGCAATTGCATATACAAAAGCAAAGAAATCTGTCATTTCCCAACTTTTAATGCTAAACTAAATAACGGAAATGATCACCTGTGCTTACAGAATTCTGAAGTGTTAAGCTTTTTTTGTACAAGGGACAATCATACAAAAAATGTGACCATAGGAGACATTTTCTTATAGCCTTAGGCCAGGAGCAAAGATATTTTCTTTGGGGAAAGTTGAAACAGACCTTCCAATCAGATTTAGTCAATAATACATTAGAACACATAACAATGTCTTTCTGTAATAACTTAAAAAAGAATGGAGCTGCAGACTGTGTAAACTGAAGTTACAATATTACATCAAGACCAGAATTAGTAGGGTCTGTAGCCTAGATAGTATAAACTTGCTATAATAGTTCAACTGAAATAAAAAAATATGAAAAGCAAATGAAGTAAAACATGACAAGAAGAAATCCTGTATCGGATGTTTAGTCAATAAAGAGTTAAGTTTGTTTTAATAATGCGCTACAACTCAAAATTAAATAAGTATATTCACTGTATGTCGATTCCTTACTAGCCTCATCTAGAGGATTCTTGTCAGACAAGACTTTATTAATTTGATACAATATATATTTCAAGGAATAAAAACCTATTCCAAAGAGAACTCTTGTTCCCTTAGTCTAGTAAAATTTCAGAATGCTTGCAGTGTCATTGGCAAAGGTAGCAGTAAAATGCAGGGGAAAGACTTGAAAAGTGATAGTATCCTGCTAAGCTATAAGCACACTCTAGCAGTTATTGCACAGGAAAAAGCCTTGTGAAAGGCTGTGAAATACAGAGATATGCTGAACAGAAAGTGTAAAAACCAGTAAGTCTGGTCCTAAAACTATGCAGAATATACTTTACAATTACTAACTGATCTCATATATGCAGTGACAGTGCATTCTTGCCAGCATGAGAGAACATGTATCCAATTTCCATAATCTTAGAATAGTTATGGCAACAGCGAAACAGCTTTAAAGCAAGTGCAGAGTGAAAGTCCTTTTGTCTCCGAGACTGCATTCTCTGTGCATCAGTTTTCACTGATCTCAGAAAGAATTTTAGAAACAAGTACAGCAAAGTCAAGCCCCATGTCTCCTTATTATAATGTTTTCAAGTACTACAGATAAGTAGAACAGGTCTGACAAAGTACAAGTACCACGGAACATAGAGGATGCTCTGAGGCATTAAGTTGAGGTCACTGTAGCTCAGGAAATACGAGCAAACAAATAGATCTGCAAAAGGAAAGAGGGAAAGGAAAATTTCAAGAAAATAAAAAAATGTTGGACTGTTGGACTGGAAGAAAAATTGATAACTCCCTGCCTTCAAGCCTCAGACACTATGCTCAAAACTTAAGACTTCCCCCATCACTAAGCACTTTTATATCCTTGAATTTTATAAACAATATGTAAGACTTATCACAAAACCCATAACCAACCTTAGCTACTGGGACAAAATGACTGCTAAAATAATGCAACCTGTTCTACTAGAGAACTTCACAGAACTGTACTGTTCCTTGCCTTCTTCTCCATCTTAATTAGCATTACAAGTACAGGTTGTGACCCCACTGTTAAGTCCCCAGTAGTTACTAAATCTGCATTTACTTACACAGGAAAAAAATCTGAGTCCATAAACTGTTTTGTCCTTACTGCTTCCTTTTGCTCTCAACCTGTAAAATGGTATACACACACTCCATTCAGACACTAAAATTATTTTATTTTCTTTCCTTTCTATTTTTTGTACTCCTCTCTCAAAGCATCAGTCAGAAACCTCCAGTTGCCCCAAACAGATCAGACTAGCGGTACATATTTCTAAGTCTTAGGTATCATCTGCTTTTCTTGTCTTTTCCTATCATTTGTATTTTTCTAGGTTTATTTTTATTTTTATCCCCGATGTGGCTCCCCTTCCTTCTTTCCATCCACCCTTTTCTCCTTCAGCTTTGTTTTATTTCCTATTCATCCTTTCCTTCCCCTTTATTATACTTTAAATACTTCCTTTTTTCATATCAATGTTTGCATATCTGTAGCTGTTATCACTCTTCCTAAAAATTTCAAAGACAGTTTTTCTCAGGTGCTTTAGAGGGAAAGCTTATAGTCACAAACTTCATTCACTGTAAAGGATATATGTGTTTATTAAGACTTTATGACATCATTGATATGTTGCACATGATAGTAGATATCTTTATAATAAACAATATAAACTTTTGGTAAAAAGTCATATGAAACCAAACAAATTAGCTGTTGGCTGTCAGTGTTCATATGCCTGCTTCAGGCCCTCATTGCACATACTAATTTGCATAAATAAACCTGGGTAGCAGGGCTGGAGAACAGTGATTTTTTTCATCAGACATTTCAACAGATAGCTATGGCCACCTTGCTCTAAACTTTCTTTCAGAAAGAGGAATTTCTGGCTTCCTGTCAATGGCTAGATACAACAATACACAAAATTAACAGCACAACTGTTTCTGAAATAGTATTGATGCTTTTGATCAGATGAGATTTGGGACTCAGAGGTGTTGCAGTCAGGGTAGAAGTTCTTTACTTGAACTGTTTTAAGAGTAGGTAAGAAATGCATCCAATGACAATGCTTTTTTTCTGAAGATATTTCTCACAGCATTCTCTTATAAGATCCTGCCTGTGCATTCTTACACCCAAATAAATTTTACACAAATCACTATTTCAGCTATAAAAATAATTTTACAACAAAATAATCTAAAACCATAAAATTAATATACATATCTCACACATACACACACACACACTCGAGGATCTCCAAAGATATCACAAAAAAATAGGTAAGATCCTGCGTGAACTGTGTCCAGAGATCTCTAACTACATCAGAAAGTTTCCATTTTAGATTATCTAATCTTTCCCTCATTTCTTTGTTACTTCATGTCTCATTCTACTCCTGTTTTCTAACCTCAGATTTTTCCTTCAATATACATTTTAACAGGAAAAGCTATTTTTGATTAAAAGATTAAAAAAAACCCCAAACATATTTAGAAGACCAAGAACATCAACCAAATGAAGAATTTAGACATGTCAGTTTCATTATACAGCAGCACAGTTTTATCAGAAATAGAGTTCAATTGCCTCATGTCTCCACCATCTGACATGAACCTGATTCCCCAAAATGGAAGAATAGACCTCTGCACCATACCCTATTTCAAC
Source organism: Astur gentilis (assembly GCF_929443795.1). NCBI lineage: Eukaryota > Metazoa > Chordata > Aves > Accipitriformes > Accipitridae > Astur > Astur gentilis. Next base: position 8,261,581 of record NC_064892.1, read on the forward strand.
AACAACAACAGAGACCAGAAATGAAATTATAACCATAATAGCAACCGAGCCAACAAAGAACATGACAATTGTAGACACCTGACTGGCAACTCCTTTTTTTCATTTTTGTATCAAAGTAACTTTTTAAAAATTGAAAACAAATGTATAATTTAGAACAATTAAGTTATTCAGGTCTCACTGTGGAACGTAAAATAAGAATTATGATAGTCAATGAGCTGATAACTATGGTGTTTAGGTAGAATGTGGACTGACGTTCCAGACTTCTCCGAGATGAGCAAAGCAGACAGGAAGGTGAACAGCCCACCTTCAGCTGAGTGCTCTAATAATTAGGATAACTAGTTGCAAGTCAAACATTCCATGTCATGTTACTAAAAACAAATCCCATGAAAGGATTTGGTTTTATTCCAGTACAGAATAAGAAAATGTTTTAATGTTGAAAATTTACCTTGGTTATTTTTTACTGAAGAGTAGATTAATGGGCAGTAACTTTCACTATCATCTTGGACATTTTATTCTTAAGTATTACAGGTTCAGTAAGTTATAAAAAGCCTACGTTTGCCATAGGACCAAAATATCCTGAAGAATGATTTCTCCTGTTCAATCCCCAACAACAGCCACAGAGGCTTTTGTCACACAACGCTGCTTTGATGTTACATATACATTGTTTTCACTGAGCTATGCTGTTCAGACAGTTAGCACTCGATTTCTGTCTAGCCTGATGTCACTTTTCAATGCTCCTGCTCCCAAGAACCAGACATATGTTCCTTTATATTTAGAGGATAATTCAACAAAATGTTTAAGTGTGTGTTTAAATCCATTGCTGTGAGTTATGTACTTAAATAGCTTAGAAGACAGGGGTTTTAAAGTATTCCTCAGCTTTTATACAGACAGTGTTCTTCAGCTTTTATATGAAATACATGGTTTATTAAAAAAAAGTATTTATCAAATCTTATCCTTTCTGTTAGCACTGTTGAGAAGAAAGTGTGAAGACTAAATACTAGCAGACATACTGTCAAATCACAGCCAAAAGCTGATTTTTTTAATCTCAGAGACGTCAACACACAAACACTGAATCACTATCAGCCATAAAATAAGGTATATATAAACTAATGAAGATTAAGTCTGGACAACTATTAATTGTATTGCACTTACACCTATAGGCACCATGATTTATCTTTCATTTTGATACATGTAACAAGGAAGGAAGGAAGGAACTCATCTCTGGTCTCATAAGCTTAACAGTCTAAACAGGTTCATATAAAAACAAATTGGAAGCATTTGTGAATTTCTAGAAAACAATATTCTTCTCACAGGGTTCTTCTGATTTTACTAGAAATGGAGTTCTGGAAAAGACATACTGGGCCAAATCAAACAAAGGTCTCTACGCCTCCAGCAGAATCAATACCAAGTTGGATAACTGAGCTCTGTATAGAGCTCAGGATAATAATTAGATATCTTAGACACTAAGCATGGAGATGTCCATTGGCAGAGGGCACAGCTCAAAGAAGAAATGTGTAGAGAAAAATGGAGGAGTGTGAAATCCCATTATTTTTTCCAGAGTTTAAGTAACCACAGTGGATTCTATCACCAGGAATCACAACCATTCTTTCAGATAAGTAACCAAAGCACCCACCCACTCTTAGGCTGTGATGCTGATACCACATCCTATGTGTACAGTGCTCCTCATTCTCCTCTTGGAACTGCTCTTACTGCTCAGAAAAGAATTTAAAGAACAGAGTGAGTAAACACATGAAAAGGTCACTTTGGTAGCATAGTAGTTATGGCTGAGAAGATACTTGATACATGTTCTTGCTGTAAGGGCTGCAGGTACGTTTTTATGCAGTGATGTTTAAAACAAGGACTAATCATTCCTGAAATAAAACGCCAAGCTGTTTATCTTATGGTCCTTATGAACTCCCATGGTTCTTAGATTTGACATGTGCATTACAGCCAAATTCATGAATGTAGGAGAGAAACTCATCTTTATTTTGTTTACAGAAGGCAATATCTTAATGATGGAAATTTTACTGCTATCGATATTGCTGCTGTCATTTTTATTGCTGTCTTATGAGTTAAAGACTCCTGAATTGTCCCACTAACCTGGTTTGCCATAGACTTATGTCCAGCTTCCCATATGCTCTCTCTGTCTGTTTTCATCAAAATAAAACAAGATCTCACCTCTGCTCTATCTTTACAACAACCTCATTGCAATTCTGGCAGTTCCCCATCCAATAAGAGTAATGTCAAGTTCTCCCTACATCCACAACCCCTGCTTGTCATAATTTAGCAGACTTTCATCACCAAATCCTCCCTACAGTACCTTCAGTTTCGTCTAGCAGTAGTTCCTCTAGCTTCAGTACTACGAGCTCCCTCCCTTGCTTTTTGGTACATGAATAAAGTTAGTCAAAATCATTGCAAGGTCCCATTGCTGAGTGACATCTATTCTTTTGTTAAATGTGGCTGAAGAAGGCTACAAGGTCCAGAAGTTACTAAGAGCATTGGTAGACATAGTGTCACTACACAGGCTCCAGTTTCTTAGGAGGCCGCAAAAAATGTTCATGACTGATTGGCAAATCCATGTTACTGGAGGCACCAATGTTTGTATATTCACATTTCTCTAGGCAAAACCTATTTTCTGTTGCAAAGGTACATTGGACTCATGGTACAAATGGTACAAATGCATTAATTCAAAATACTTTGATGCAGAACTGCTAGGAAATTTTATCACATATTTAATTAGGTCAATGATTGGCATGTATCTGTACTGTAGTCAGAAATGTCTCTTCTTTTTTTTTTTTATTCCAACAATAATCATATGTATCTTTTATATACATATATGCATGTTGGTGATGCATACTCAGTTTCCATACTATAGGGATGCATGCTTGTCCTGGTTTCAGCTGGGATAGAGTTAACTGTCTTCCTAGTAGCTGGTACAGTGCTATGTTTTTGAGTTAGGTATGAGAAGAATGTTGATAACACACTGATGGTTTCAGTTGTTGCTAAGTCATGTTTAGTCTAAGGTCAAGGATTTCTCAGCTTCTCATGTACAGCCAGCACAAGAGGCTGGGAGGGGACACAGCCAGGACAGCTGACCCAAACTGGCCAAAGGGGTATTCCATACCGTGTGATGTCACATCTAGTGTATAAACTGGGGGGAGTGGGGGTGGGGGGATCGCTGCTCGGGGACTAACTGGGTGTCGATTGGTGGGTGGTGAGCAATTGCATTGTGCATCGCTTCTATGTTCTAATCCTTTTATTATTACTGTTGTCATTTTATTAGTGTTATCATTATCATTATTAGTTTCTTCTTTTCTGTTCTTTTAAACCATTCTTATCTCAACCCACGAGTTTTACTTCTTTTCCCATTTTTTCCCCCCATTCCACTGGAGGGTTGTGGGGTGGAGTGAGTGAGTGGCTGCGTGGTGCTTAGTTGCTGGCTGGGGTTAAACCATGACAATGCTACAGGCGTATCAGTTTTAAAGCAAAAAAGTTAACAGCTTGACTCCGTCTTGAATCCAAAGTGGTACTCAGACATGTTAGTCCAGTTAGTAACACTGCCTGCTGTTCAGGTTTAGCTTGCAATGTGGTTTTGTGGAATTTAAACCACATCTTTCTCTCATTTGAATAGGCAATTTCCTCATGTGAAAATAAATTACTCTTGGAGATATTTTGGTGAGAGGAAAAAGTTTCCAAGCATTTCTCATACATAAAATATATCAAGTCCACGTGAAATGCCTCAAACAGAACACTCAGCTTGTAGCAGAGGCTTTCAATTTTACCTTTTATTCTCTGTAATAGTTACAAGCAGTTTTTCCCTTCTTTTCTGTATTTGAATGGCTTATTTCATTTCACACATCCTTTGCTTTCTGCCCAGCACTGTAATTCAGCTAAAGGAAAAAGCTTAGTATTTGAAAATGTCAGCTGCCCAAAAGATATTTGGAAGTCTGTGAATGTTAACCTTTCTAACATTTGCTTAAAGCCATCTGAAATTAATTTTCCTCTCTGCCTTCCTGTATCTAAATAAGGAGAAAGAAGTATTCTAAGATGCCTATTTAAGCAGAAACTGATACAAAATGTATGATCTCTTTGGGGAAAACCAGCTTCCTAATACATGTAAATAACTTCGATTCACATTACCAGTACTGCAGAGGAACAGATTTTCTCCCAAGATTGTTATTCAGTAAATTACAGTCATGCTCGCCCCTCTCAGCTCCTCTTACTTATTCTCATAAAAAGTATTTTTTTCTGATGTTCTGTGCACACCTTTCTTACCAGTTCACTGTGCATAAAATTAAATTAATAGATAGAGATATATGAATAGCTTTAAATAATCTTAGAGCTCAGGATATTTGTTTTAACCACTGATTATCAATTCATCAAGACAAGATTACTGGAAAAGACCTAAATCCTGAAGAAAGCTTTCAAATGATTATAATTTCAAATAAGGCTTTGCAGTTTAACCACAAAACACAATTGAACAACAGAGTAAAATGCCTCAATTTGCTGGATCATCATTAACATGAAACTGAGACTAGGTATTATATTTTTTATTTCATCCTCTCAATATGAAGTAAAATGAAACTGCAGATCTGGTGTAAAAAAAACCCAAACACCACCACCATGTAATCATTTCAAAGAAACACAACATGGCTACAATTATTTGTAAAGAACAATTAATGATCTTAAAATGATTTATGCTTGAAGCAAGTAACTTTTTGTTATTGATACAGTTTGTTCTGTCTATCACAACAGGGTTTTAAAATCTCTGCTCCCCAAAATACATAGCATTTTCTTGACATAAATAGGTCCCATCCAGATAAAATTATATAAGTTTACAGAGGCAAATCTGAACTTTTAAATTCTTTTTTCCCTCTGTGCTCTTGAGAAAAGGAAAGGTTACATTCTCTCCTGCTGATATATAATCATAGATTCCTGCAGAAAAACTGCTCTGGGCCACATAAATGGAAAAATGACCATGGCAATCAGGGCCAATATTAGAAAATGTGAGGCCACAACCAAGATTTACATAAAGCTCTACTTTTTTTCCTTCTGAAATACTTATCCTCCTCTTTTCCTTTTAAAATAACATCTGAGCTCCATTTAGAACACCACACCATCCATCCCATTTTCACACAGCATTATGTTCCCCAAACATGCTAGACCTTGATGTCTAGCCTCCCACCTCCACTGTCCTACCACACATCCATCTGCTCAAGCCATGACAGGTATATCCCAAGCCTTACCCAAGAGAGAGTGGAGTTTCCCTTTTGCACAGCTGAGTACTACCCTCTCTGTCAGGAATTCCCTCTGTTCTTGACAGAAGATTTGGCACAAGGGACATCTGTACCTGCATGTAGGATATTACCCTGTTGCAGGCCTTTAATTTCAGGATGGCAACATTCAAGGTCCTTTTCTAAAAGCCAGTACACACTCTTCAGCATTAACATTGTCGTGGTTTAACCTCAGCCAGCAGCTAAGCACCACCCAGCCGTTTGCTCACTCCTCCACGGTGGGATGGGGAGAAAGTCAGAAGGGTAAAAGTGAGAAAATTCATGGGTCGAGATAAAGACAGTTTAATAGGTAAAGCAAAAGCTGCACATCCAAGCAAAGCAAAACAAGGAGTTCATTCATCACTTCCCATGGGCAGGCAGGTGTTCCGCCATCTCAAGGAAAGCAGGGCTCCATCACATGTAATGGTGACTTGGGAAGACAAACGTGACCACTCTGAATGTCCTCTCCGTCCTTCTTCTTCCCCCAGCTTTATATGCTGACCATGACACCGTATGGTGTGGGACATCTCTTGGGTCAGTCGGGGTCAGCTGTCCCAGCTGTGTCCCCTCCCAACTCCTTGTGCCCGCCCCAGCCTGCTCGCTGGTGGGGTGGGGGGAGAAGCAGAAAAGCCCTTGGCTCTGGGTAAGCCCTGATCAGCAACAGCTAAAACATCCCTGTGTTATCAACACTGTTTTCAGCACAAATCCAAAACACAGCCCCATACCAGCTACTATGAAGAAAATTAACTCTATTCCAGTCAAAAACAGCACAAACATCCACTTTCCAAGAACCCTGCCCATTGAGAAAATGTTCCCCACTGTTGCAATCATTCAGACTTAGATTTTTAGTGGGCCAGGACAGCCGCCTGAGGTGACAAAATTCAGCCTGGGCCTGGTGTTAGTCAAAGTCTAAAAAGATTGTTCTTCGTGTGTCAGACTTGTATGGTTTGCATCAATCACATCCACAGCATCAGGCAGGCCTTCGTCTAAGCTGAACTCCTCAACTCTTAAGTAGGCAGTAGGGCACTCATGGACACAATCTACTACCAGGTTCAAGATACCTTGGTTTCCTTCAGGTCTTAGGTCTTCCAACAGAAACATGTCAGCTTCCATTTCCCTCAAAAAATATCAGCCTCCATGTTATCAGAGTGCCAGTGCACACAGTGAACAGTACCCTCCTCCTGTTTTGGGCCATACAGCTATGCCTGGATACTTGCAGTTTGCAGCCAGGACTGAAGTCCTGTGAAGCTAAAGATGGATATATACTTTCAGGCAACTGACTAAATGCTGAAGGACTCTTAGGGATGCTTAGCACACCTGCATCCTTAAAACCATGAGGATTATCATGGCTTATTATACTTTGCTTTATTTCAGAGGGAAGACTGGAGAACAATACCATGTGCATGAAATCAAAATACCTAGTTCAACTTCATAAAGCCTGGGGCAACTGCTGCCAGCTCCCTGGTCTTCAGGAAGGAAGACAAATGAATGACACCATGAAACACATGACTGTGCATAAGTAGTCTGGAGGCAGCACCACTGCAGCTGACACACGTGTATGCATACAGGTAGATGATGTGAGATCACGCATATCCCCTTCCATGTGCAAAGAAAGCTGGGGCCTCTACCCAAACCCTCAAAACCTCTGAAGGGGAAAAGGTCAATAGCATTTTGGCCTCCCCACTGCACCCAGAGGTTGACCCAGTCAGACTGGACTTGGATTTCAGAACAGTCTGATACGAGAAATGTTGGTCAAAGGGCAACATGACAAATCAGAAAACCCTCAAGACAGGAGACCAGCACTTCTCTGTTGCTGCTTACTTCTTCAATCTATGCACATATGTAGTTGTGAGCTCCTGAGGGCTCATGTCTTCCAAGAAGGCTGCCTATCTATGCAGAGAAATGTAACTGCAGGGAGAGAAAAGAATGAGTCACACAAGTTTCCAGAGAAGAAAAAGACAGCACAGCACATAATATCAAAATGTAAATTGATTTACAATAAACCATTCTAAAAGGCTAGTGTAGCTTAAAATTAAGGCACTAGTTAATCTGTCATTGACTTATAGGATCAGCCAGTCTGGCTAGGGAAAAAATAAAAGAAAGCGAGGGAGGGGGGAAAAGGCACAGTCTGCCTATCTGCATCAGGCACATAATACATCAGCCTGACTGCTGAACTGAGGTGAAGGATAGTATCCGTCCATCCATTCATCTTGGCCCTGCGTCTCCTGTGATATTTCACTTATATCCCAGACGTTTCTAGGCCTTGTTAGGGCTTGGGCAATGGTTTTACAGTCAAAGGCCTGATAAAGGTTGATATAGCATATATATGAAGCTATACCAAATAGCAATTTTTTAGGTTTTTTTTTTTTCTGCAGCCATCAAGTTTTTATAGATTGGAATTGGAATATCTTGTCCCTTGGACAGTGGCCATCAGGGCAGAGCTTCCAGATGCCAGGAAATCACCCATGTCATGAAGCCTGGGGAAGCAAGAGATTTCACTCCGTAGAAACCAGTGCCTTGATCCTGTCTGGACCTCAGTAGTTGCTCTCTGCCATGGCACTGTTGAGTGAAGTTCTCCTCTGTGCCTGCAATTTGGAAATTAAATAGCCACTCCAGACTGGAGCCAGGGAAGAAAACTAAATTAGATGTAGGGTGAATGACTTGAGCCCCGCATCAAAAAGTAAAGCAGAAAGTGATCCAACTTGTAGTAAACATTCTCAAACCTTTAGCCACTTAACCTGAAAATCTACAGGAAAGACTGATGGACAAGCCCCTGTTGTGGATTAAGCCCAGACAGCAACAAAGCACCATGAAACCGCTCACTCACTCCCCCTGTCCCAGCCCTGGTGGGGTGAGGAGGAGAAAATATAAAGAAACACTTGTGGGTCGAGACAAGGACAGGGAGGGATCACTCACCACTTACGGTCATGGGCAAAAACCAGACTCAAAAAACCCAAATCAATTTGATTTACTACCAATCAAACCAGAACAAGGATAATGGGAAGTAAAACCCGAGCATGGGCTCCTCTCTCCCCGGGCTGCAGGTGGGCGTCTGCTCCCCCGCTCCCCTCCGTGGGCTGGGGGGACACAGCCTCCCGCCTGGTCTCCCCACGGGCTGCAGGGGCATCCCCTCCTTCCTCCCTGCCCTCGGGATCTGCACAGGGGTTCCTCTCCCATCCCGATCCCCCAACTCCCGGCAGGTTTCCCCTCTGGAATCTGTTCTCCCGGAGGCGGATCCGGCTCCCAGACAGGGAAGCTTCCAGCAGCTTCCAGCAGCAGCCGGACCTGCGGGGCCTCCCCTGCTACCAAAACCCCACCACACAAACCCAAACTAGCCCCATATACAGAACTTCAGCTAAGTCTGAACTCACACAGTCCCTTAGATGTGATGACTTATCAGAAAAAAGAAAAAACAGGTATTATCATATACAACTCTATCTTTCTTTTTCTGTCACACTCTTTCTTTCCCAATATAGCTAGCTCTTCTGAACATATTGCTAGTTCTTCTTCCTGTTTATGGAGCTTCAAATGATGCTGTCTAGAATAAATATTGTAATTCTGTTTCTAGTTATTTGCAAAGTAAATCGTGTTTAATCATTGGCAGAGATAATTTGGCCTGACATTTTCAAAACAGGTTTATTGCACTTTTTATACTAAAACCGGACCACATCTAATCTCAAATATGCAAGGGCCCATGATTGTGCCGGTAGTTATGATCACAGAGCCTATATACTGCAGTCTGCTCTGTGTTTTCTGTAGTTATTATTTATCACCCATTTCTCAGAGAAATGCCATCCCCAAAGCAGAAGGTTCTCTTCACCAGGATCCTGTATGTAACCTGTATGCACGAATTCAATAAAAATCTTAAACAGACACAATATATAAAAACTCATTCTGTCAAAAACTCTGAAGCTGTAGATGGCAAGGAACTGATAAATCATTTGCTTCTTTTTACAAAGTTGACAAAACTTCTGCACTGGAATTTAATCACCATTAACAGATGATTTTTTGTTTGCTTGCAACTAGTGCCTGTAAATAGATGTAATTAAAAGTCATATAGAAAGACACTATGTCACTATAGTGCTTACAGATATGCCTATCATCAGTCACATGTATGAAACAAAGATACTGGCCATTCTATGAAGTGAAAGCACTGAGGTTTTCAAATAACTCTTTAAAAATTGTTATCTGTTCTTTATAAATAATTGTACTAATTATATCTCTGAGTTATGATTACTGAGCTTTTTAAAACTCAACTTAGATGGGACAGTTTGATTTCATACTGGGTAGCTTCAAGGTATATGGCTGTTTTTATTCAGCACAGAATAAAATCTACAGGTTCAATTTTATAAATGACACTGATGCCTTGAACAAAGGCAGAAGAACGAAAATTTTACTGTATCGCTGTACTAACGAAGTTTTGCTTGCTTGAAAACTTCAAAATTTTGGTATGTACTAATTAGACAAGAAAAAACTTGACCTTTGTCAATGGTATGCGCTAAAGGCACCAACAGACAGGAGGCCTTGGGCCTGATGTGCCTTGCGCCCTGATGATAAGCTTTGAGTTCTGCTGAGTTTTTGTAATTAAAACTTGCCAAGGCCAGTTAACTAGGAGAAAAAGATGACCCACTGCTCATGACCAAAGGGTGGACACTATGTAAATGATAATATGAATATGTATGACTGGAATAATATAAATTTCTGCTTGTTGTAGGTAACAGTGTGCACCGTAGGTGGAGCGATCCCCCATGAACCCAGCGCTGCAATAAAGAATGCCTGGTTTCTAAAAGTCCAAAATCGAGTCTTAGAGAGTTTCTTTGTTCGGCTTTTTCAGTAACAACACCAAGCTTAGCTATTTCATAATTAGTATCAGAACAGGTTGATTTTGATTTAGTGTGCCTTGTTTTCATCTACTTTTCAAATACATGGGGAAAACGAGAAATTATTTCTTTTTGCACAACTGACAGAAACATGAATTTCCCTGATAGTGGTGGTACAATGTCAAACCTGAAATTCCTTTTAGGTCATACTGAGACCAAACACAAAGTGTGATAAAACTCTGATTTAAATGGAAGAAAATACCATGTGTTTTTTCTTGCCTATGGGAAGAGTTAATCATGTCACAAGTGCAAGTATATACTGAAATGACTTTAGGATACCAGGTGACAAAGTAGATTCATAAAAAGGACTGCAGAACCAACAAACAAACCCCAATTTCTTCTGTGTCATTATTAAAATTATTATCATTTTATTATTTAAAAAAAAACAAACCATGCATTGATAACTATTCACCTTATTTTTTCCTTTCCTGGTTTTTGAGATCTTAGGGCAGCTTTAGGGAGGCAACCAAAGCCTGGGACTTCCCAGTGCCCGTGGCTGCCCTGCTCAGGGCTGGGGTGGTGGGACAGGTCCTGAGACCCCACGGGGGACCCTGCCACTCCCAGCAGCTGGCCCACACTGACAGAAACCTTTTTTCTGGGGGGTGGGGATGAGGGTTTAATCAGCTGAATTTATTCTCTCCGCACCCCTGCGATCATTAGCTCCAGAGCCAGGGAAACAGGAGGGCACACAGGCAGGGTCACGTTGCTGCTCTGACAGCCTTTCAGCTTCTCTTCCTCCGAGACTCAAAATAAGAAAGGTACAAGATACATCTGAGCTAACAGTTTGTTCCTATGAAAGAAAGAAGATTTAGGAAGCCCTGCTCCCACCCCATCCCTTCCTCTCTGCCTTCGGCCACGTGCTCCACCTACTTGCTGTTGATTTTGCAGCTCACTGTGTGCCTACACAAATTGATATAATTGTCTATTCAGTAAAACACAAGAGGAAAGGAGGTGAAATTAATATAGACCTTGTAGATTTTCACACTGATACCATTATCACAAACACTGTAATCATCATCATCTTGCACTGATACTAAAAGATGCCATCTTGCCTCTGTCTTGTCCCTGACTTTACCACTTTTTTTTGCCCTCACAGACCTTGTACAGCCAGGCAAGGAGGTAAATCTGAAAATTAACTACTGCTAAAAGAAACCTTCCAAATATGTCAGTTTTAATTTGCATCAGTTGCCTGATCCAGTTCACCACGTGGTCAGATGAATGTACCTGCAGATGCAAAAAGTGCAGCTGTGCTGGGCAGGGGAGAGGAAAAATTGTTTCTTTTGGAAGCCGTCTCACTTGATACCAATTTAAATTGACAGCCCAATGAAAGGTGGGGTAAGAAAGCACTAGTCACGTATTTTTGAATAGTAATTAGTAAGGATACGTATCCAAGAGGTGTAGGAAAATGTGGTTAGACATTGGCATCTCATTACAAGCCTGAAGAAAAGGCAAATACAAATTTCAACTGTGAAAATCTGTGCAGTCTACTGAAAATGATATGAAATTTAATCACAGTGATATCAATCACAGTGATAGTAATAAGCTCAAGTGTTTGTTGCTTATTTTATTGACTAAGCTTGTAACAGAGACTGTTATGGACACTGGAAGACCTCTAAGCTCTATTGACAAGATAATAGTTGTAATGATGGTGGAAGGCAGACAACCTTTTATGCTCTGCTGACTGCTTTTGCTTGGGTTTTTTGAATGCTGGACCTTGTTAATAAGAGCAATAACAAGATGTTTAGAATACTACCTTCCTTCCTGCTCTTTTATGATAAAATTAGATTTTCCACAGATGACTTCAGCAAGATTTTGTTGTAAAATGTAAACAAAAAGCTCTCAAATCCCTTCTTAAACGGATTTCTTCCAGAAGTTCTCTCAAAGATCTTTTCATCCAACATACAAACACCAAATATGTTTTTGCATCCTTCCAAGTATACCTTCTTGTATGGTGAAATGCCTATCAGGAGGCATTGCCTTCAAACAGTTCACACATAGCTCTCATCTGAAGTCAGTGCATGTGCTACTGTGCAGACAAGTCCAATGAATCAGATCTTCAGAGAGTAATTTCTTTGAATAAAAAGTTTACTTGTGAAACAAATTTTATGTGGAAATAAGTATGATAGAGGTGCGTAACATTTTTAATGTGGGATGATTTGGAAATTAAGTGAAAATGCCTTAAAAACTGCTCAATAAAAAAAAAAACTGGAAAAAGTGTGCAGAGTACTTTGAAATCTATTTATGGAAAAACTGGAATTGCCCACAAAATTTTGAGTTGTCTGTGGGTTTAATTAGAATTAATAAAATTAACTAAAACTGTAAAATAAAAGTCACTTCAAACTGAGAAATTAGAACCTTTAATTTTGAAACTATCAAACTATTTTTACTCCTTTTTTTTCAAAATCATAAGTTTGGTCAAATTCATAAATATTCACAAAACTGACTTTCATGTTTTCATACTTTATCATAACAAGTTTGCATCAAAAATTGCACTCACTTTTAATACTCTGTTGTATTACAGTATTTAATACTCAATGTTATTAGGTATGAATTACAATCTTGTACATCCTAATAATCTGTGGACAAAATAAAGTCAGTAAAATTGAAATGTGAAGTATTAGTGTTAACAGTACACCAAATGATGAACTATTTTGTATAACCAAAAGTGAATCAGTTTATCTCCATAAAGCACAAAATTATACTGAGTGTGGTAACTGACTGGACACTTGGAGACAGAAAATAAAACAGAGAATGACCTTATACAGATTGTGTTTCAATTTCAGGCATTTTCAGATAGGCTTGGTTAAAAATAGAGGCAATTTTTGTGAAGTTCTTCTTCAGTTCTATCTGAAGAAGATAATCATAAAATATTACATAATATAAACAAAAGACACAATTTCTGTTTTATGAAGTCTCATTTCAGAGCATTCAATGTGTCAGTATTGTATTTAGCAACAAATTCCATCTCCTAACTTCTGATAATGATGTCAAATGAAGAAAAAGACAATAAATGACAGAAGTTCCCAGCTGTCGCTTAAACTTCAAAGCACAGTATTAAACATACTGTGTGTTTTAGATCATAAAAAACTTTGCAGTAAAATCATGCACTCACATACTTAGAAACACTGGAAACCAGAAATTTCTACTAAGCTTTTATTAAATTCCTTACCAGCAATGAAGAAAAACAAAAACAACCAACCAACACTTTAAAGAGAAATAAGGCAGTCCCTGTGTTCATCCATATATTTGTGCACATATTGCTTTTTTATGTTTGAACACATGTGGATAAAAACTAAAACAAAACGATCAAAGCTTTCTCAAATTAGGATGCCTTAGTTAAATATTTTCCCTATTCTGTGCAGAGCTGCAAGGCAGGCTCCATGCTGTTAAAGCCACCTATTCATACCATTGAAGTATAAGCCTGCACTAACACTTCCGTATAACATAAAGCTGTATGATTTGTATTATTTAATTAATGATAAGGAAGACAAGCATCAGAAGATCTAATAAGTAAGTATGTTTCCTGAAATGACAGAAACTTTCAGTCAATCATAAGAAACCCAGTCCACTTCCAGCTGTTGGATAACAGTTTGGTTTTAATGATTTAATCGTGCTACTCTCCTCAGAGTTTTAGGGAAGAAAACAGTAACTTCTAATATGGTATTGGGGTCCTGGGGAGGGTGGAATGGATGCTCTGTGAGATCCTTCTAACCCAGGCATCTGTTGGGTGGTTGTGGACTGTGGGCATCAGAACTCAGTGATCTGCATGACACCTTCCTAGCCTATATTTTCACACAGAAACAAGAATTACAGTTGTATAGTCAAAGATTAGGCAAATATCATGTAATTAATAATACAGAAGTTTCTGTTACTGCCAAAAGGATGCAATCTTTGTAAACTTGGCTATCAACAGGCAATGGAATAGAGTTGACATATGAAAGACCTGTAACGCTTTAAATGAGTACATACGGGAGAGATTTACTTGCAAATAAAGAAGTTATACATCTGTTCTGGCTTTCAGTCTTTGTGTAATATATATGGGACATAGAAATTTTAGAAGTTTATCAAAAGAAATGAAATCAAACATCTCACAACAGATCATTTCCATCGACTTCTCCCTTCTAATTGACCTTTTACTACCACAAAGTGTTAGTGTAAAAGTTTGTAAAAACACTGAACCACATATTTTGCATTATGGTTTCTGGAACACTGAAAATGAGATTAGAAGAGAGTGATGCTGAATTATTTAAATTGAAAGACAGTTTTAATCTACATTACTGTACAAAAATTATTTCTACCAGAGACATATTTGTAATGAAGAAAATGGTACACATAGTTCAGGGTGAATGGACATAGCAATTAAAATGTTATAGCAGTGTCATCGGGGAATCACAGTCCTTCTGATGAAGTAGTTGGAGCTACTTATATCAGATAAGTTTTATTTGGAAAACACTGTAATTTGATTGTGCTATATCAAAGTAGGTTACAGAAGTTAACTGATACATTTACTTCCAAAGCTCTTAGTTAAACCCTGCCAATTTAATAGGCAGATTTTTCTGACTTCATTGACTCTACACAAGGGGAACTACAGTGATACAATTGGCATTTACAGGTGTGGTCACATGTCTACACTTAAAAATAGGAACACTAGGCTTAAGTGCTAAATAGTATATAGCACTTAATTACTAGCCATTAATAGTGATTTATTTTAAGGAAGTTTTATTTTTGTAGTGCGAAACTTCACACCAATATTTCAACTCTCTTTTCAAAAAGTAGGAAAAAAGTAAAACCTAGAGAAGAACCTAGCAATTGAGGATGTGACTTTTCAGGATGAAAGCTAGTTATTTATGGCATAATTTTAAATGACCTCCTATAACCCATAGCCTTCAAATCTGTTCTACAATATCAGCCTATACATATGAAAAATGTAAAATTCCTTAATCACAAAGAAGCTAAAAGCAGGATGACATTATAGAGCAGCAATTGGTTTGCTGGGGGCCAGAGAGAAATGTCACAGTTAAGCTTCTGAATTCTTACTCTTGTCTCCTTGCTAATTATTTTCTAACTTCACTACAGTGCTGTGCTCTACTCTTGCAGGTCTCCTAGTGGCTTAAGTTCAGTTTAAATTACTACACGCTGGTACTCGTAATCACCATGGGCTTCGCATCTCTGTTGAGATGGAAAATAGACAGAGGCCATCATGGAGAAGGCCAAGGAGGTAAGTGCTAGCCTGTGAGATGCTTCATAGGCCAAACAGACCCTACACTTCAGCTGTATGTTGGAGGATAAACTGACACTTATTTCTACTGCAGAATTCTCCCGTCTGGTGTCTTGATTGGAGTCTCTATTTGGAAAATAAAAACAACAAAAACCCCACCATAGAAACCTCAGTTTGCTTGTTAGGTCACAAAATGTTTTTGTCTCCCTTTAAATGATAGTAAACCACTAATAAATCATAACAAAACAATTCCCTTAAAAACAATTTGTGCAGTGAAGCAGTTAGCTACAACAACCCCTTAGCTAAAGACAGCTGGGACTCAGACTCCACAGTTTTAATTAATAAATTAGGTAATGTCATGTAAAATATATTAAAAAGATATTTCACAATTTAAAGTAATTGCACTTATTCAGAGGCAAAAGAGAGGTTTTTCCAAGTTAGCACACTAAAGAGTTTATCAAAACCTAACAGTGTTGGACAACATGAAAAATAATGTGTCCCATTCACTTGCAGGAAGGAACAATTTGCACAAAAATAGAGGTAGGAAGAAATATAAGGAAGAAATAAACATAGCATAGAGGCGCTCTTAAAATGATTAGGAGAAGAGACCCTCAAGTACCCCTAGCAAATTTTCAAGTATAAGTCTCTCCAAAAGAAATAGTACTTGGAGATATTTAGTTCTGTGTATATTGAAGAAATAACAAGAGTCTTCAAAAACAGTGTCCCCTTTTGACTAGAGCTAAAAAAAAATAAGTACTGATGCATTGAACAAAAGGCCAGATCATCACTTCTTTGGGAATAAAGAACATCTACTTCTAGTGGTCTACATCAAGACGTTGAAAGCCACTGACTGGTTTTGCCTTTTTACTCTAAAATTAATAATATTGACAAACTTACAAAAAATAGAATTACATGGAGTTTTCAATATCAGACTATGTGAATTTAAGTCCCAATGAAAGTCAACAGGGTCTGTGTTTCTCAGCCACTTAGATTTTAGTGAAAAATCTTCCCATAGTACAAGTGTGTGTCTCCTGCCATATCTATACTTTTCTGCAATTACAGAAAATTGGGAGACAAATGGAAAAGTTTCTATGGAAAAAAAAATAACTTGAAGAACTAAAAATAATCCATGTTAAACCTGCCAGACTTTGGGTGTTCTACTTATGTCTCCATACTAATACACTGTATGCACTCCGGACTACAGCAAAATTCAGTCATGAGTGGTATTTTTAGCCATTTCCATTCACACAGTGTACATACCAAATCCCAAACTCCACAGTTGTTCAAAATGAGATTTCATCTATTATCTAATCCCTGAATCTCTCTAATCTGAAAAAAATCATATCCAAATTATATTCAGCATTATCATTCCAAAGAGACCCAACTCAGTCTAGTTCAACTTTCCTCTTAGAAAAGTTCTGTATATAAAAAAATGGCAGTCCTTTAGAATTTTAGTTTACATCTACAAGAAACAGCAAAATTAGGTAAAGTATCTTCATTTATTGGTTTAGATGTTTTTAAATTATTGGCTTGGAAATTCACTGATGAAAAAATATTTCCAGCACTTTCCATCAAAGAGTATGTTTTTTTATGCTAGCAAAACAACAGAAATGCATTTTATGTCTTCAGAGAGTTAGAAGAAGTTTTATTCAACACATCTTGTGATTTTGTGCTCACTAATGAAGGTGTGCAATTTTGTAACTGGATAATACATTTTCACAAAATGTGTGTTGCTTCCCTAGTTCCGGCTACATCTATAGGTGGCCTTTAACCACAGCTTTTTTTTTTTTTTTTTTTTTCACTGACTTGTTGTGTAACAAAAAAATTTGGGCTCTCATTCCTGTGCAATGCATATATCACTTGCTGCTACCAATGGCTTGTGAAACTGAATATTTAAAGTAGTTTTTGCCATCGCTCCCACCATTCAACATGCTGCACCTGTAGATCAACAGCAAAATTGCACTCCTTTGCATTGTCCTAAAGTAAAATGAAACCGTGAGTTTATCAGTAAAAGGCAGAAACCTAGTTTTATTTTAGATTTTAATATTTTAAATTTATTGAAGTAATCTGAAAGGAAACTGGGGAGAGAAATCCACAAGTTCCTAAGTATAAAATATGTGTTTTAAGGATTTGAGTGGTAGTTTCTGCAGAAGACCTCAAGGCGTGCTGCTACAAACAGACCTGAAATCACCATTATCAATTCCTGAAGGTAAACGAGGCTGGGGAAGGAAGTATAACTCCCTTCTTCATGACTAGAGGGAACAAAGAGTCTATTTTTTAAAAAAAGACATGTATACAATGTGCAAGGTCCCTCTTTTGCTCTCAGAATTGGCAACTTCATGCTTTTTGTTTTGGTTTTTTTCTCTATGAATTGTAGCAGTCCTTGTAAACTCAAAGACAGAATGATATGCCTATAAATCTATCTCATAGAAATGTCAATGAATCACACCCTATCTTCTAACAATGCATGTTTTGACCTCAGGATATTTCAGTTTTTTACAGAGACCTCTTCTACACAGCTTGCTTCTTTTAGAGGCCTCAGTGTACAAGTAGAATTTATAGCAGAAGCCTATTTTTTTTCTCTTAAAGACTGTGATACTGTGGAAGAAAAAATACAACATGTAAAACACATTTCAGACCTGTGCATAACTGAGTGCTGTGTTTCCTTGTCTTTAAAGTTCAGTCTAATAAAATAAAAAAACAACCCACTTTAAAAGGAAATCAGTTTCTATTGGATTACAATGAAAAAAAATTAGTCTTGGGACTTAAGATTTACACAAGAAGCATAATAGTGCAGAGTTTAAAAGGTCTTTATTACAATTCTTGATTGCCAGATGAGACACAGGGTCAGTGACCTTCAACCTTCAGTTATTCATTAACAGCAACATAAAACACACTCTGAAGTATCATCTTGCAATTAGTTAATAATCTGCTTCTGTTTGTTTTTACACTCAGAAAAATAAATAAAACTGTTATTGAAAACATACACAATAGGCAGGCTCTTTCTGAAGCATACTCTGAACTCTTATTGGTGTTATTAAAATTGATAAAGTTCACTAAGAAGAAAACCATAATGCAGTGCAGAAAGTGGCCTAGCTATCTGTGAAACATTACAGAAAGTGGCAGAGACCAGTCTGGTAGGAAACGCTATGAAACTCAGACTTTTATTTTCACCATTGGAGCGCATGGTGTTCAGTGCTCAGTGATGTTTTAATTGCATCTGTGCCCCTTTCAAGTGATGGTATTAAAAAGGCTTATTCTACAGCATCCCACGGTGTATAACAGGTATTCGTAAGAATGCTAACTTGCCGTCTGTGTGGTAAGTTTGATATTTCCAGCTTCCTTTAATCACAAACTCAGATACAAGTATAATGCAGAAACCTCAACCAACCATTTAGCATCCAGTCATTGCAATAAATACCAAAGGTACAAAGAGATGTAACAAAGTCAGATTTTAAATTCAAATTTTTTTCCAAAGGTAGACCTCAAATATCAAAACTGGAAATGTATTATGTTTCACACCTAAAAATAAAATACGTACTCTGTAAAGTTCCTGCCTCAAAGAGCATAAATTATTGTGTACGCAAAAAGGAAATGAATAGAAAAAAAGAACTACGATCTACATTTCAAAAATCCTAAATTTAGACCCAGTGAGATTCTGTAAGCAGCGAAACATTTACTAGAATAGGACAATAATGGGGGAGTACTCATGTCAGTAAGTACAAATGAAAAATCAATCATCCTGGCCTAGATGCCAGATTCATAGTCTTAAGCATTGTGTACTGAATTCCATGACTGCTACCTCGTTACGCATTAGACTCTCAGTTTACTGCAGAGGTTGGTAATCACCAAAGACATTCTGTGCCACAGAAATCAGCAACAGAGAAAAGTTGCAGAAAGGTCTATCTAAAGTGATATCCTTTTGTGGGGTCCAGGTACTTTGACATGCGT
Source organism: Astur gentilis (assembly GCF_929443795.1). NCBI lineage: Eukaryota > Metazoa > Chordata > Aves > Accipitriformes > Accipitridae > Astur > Astur gentilis. Next base: position 8,280,903 of record NC_064892.1, read on the forward strand.
TAAGCATTGCTATCAGAATAGCATATCTTAGCATTTACTGTGAGGATCCAGCCCATTCAAAAGCTATATAGTTTTAGAATACACGAAAAAAGAACTACATTTAGGCATGGATTTGAGGAGGAAAATGCCTGGATTTAGGTGTCTAAACTGTAGCTAAGTTACATTTAGTGTCTTTGGGCCTTTGTCAATGTGAATTTTAACTTTGGTAACCTGTGTTTCCTGAATTTCAAACAAATAATTCAGCCATTAAACCCTCACCTTTTTGTATAAAGCCTTAACTCTGCAGATAATGAATGCACATGATGTTAATGTCTTTGATGTTCATGATTCCTTAAAAGCTGTATAATTTCATTCTCTATGTATATAAGCATATATCACCTAACAATCCCCTCTCTAGCAGAGAAGTATTGGTTTTTTTCAGGTAGAACCAGCATGGCTTGTTCCAAGGAAAAAACGGCCACCCCTGTAACTTACTGAGATGTCTCATCAGTTCATTAATTGACTTGGGTGAGGGAAGGCAGAGAACAGGAGAAGGTTCAACATAAATGGTTCCATTAGTATTTGTAGCACTGCCATTAACACTTCTTTTACAAGAAGAATGTGTTCCTCCCCTCAGATCTATTCATAACCAATGAGTCAGAACCGTGCAATAGGTTTGTGGGATCACTAGATGAATTCAGCATAATAAATAAGCCAACTGTACAAAACTTGCAGTAGACCGCAGAGCACACCAAAAAACCCACAACATCCCAAAGACAAGCACACAATAGAGGTGGCAATTTCAGGTGGTGGTTTGTATTTTGTAAAACTCTACCAGCAGATCACAGTTTTAACAAATGCATTGGGCTGAATACATTTCTTTGTCATCAATTTTTCCTCTAATGGCTGTATGTTTTCTTGCTGCGCGGGGAAAAAAAATGAAAGAAAATCTTTATTTTTTTAAAAAAAATTGTGTAAATATACCACCTAACAAAAGAAAGCAATGCTTAGGGATTACCCAAATTACTTTAACTGTGTGCTGATTACCTTATAAGCTTATATCTTCTTCTCATACAATGTTCATATGATAATTATACCTAAAAAATAAAAAAAAAAAAGATGCACTAATTCAGAGAATCACTCGGTCAGTTGTAATTGTTGGGAATAAATTTCCTGTGTACTCAGAAGAGAAATTAAAAGAAATGTGAAGAAATCATTTAACTCTATTGCATTTAATTAGATGTCAACAGATCTCCTTAGCAATTTTGAAATACTATTCAACTCTGGATGGGGAAAAAAAAACAAAACCCAAACAACAAAAAACCAGCAGTGATTATTTCCTAACATTCAAAGGTAAAGCAAGTGTGTGCTGCCTAGTCATTCAAAATTCTGCTGATTCCGGTTTTGTACATGGAAGAAAAACTGAGTTTTCCTTCTTTGAGATATAGGGATGTCTGGGCTCTTTAAAATTCAATGTTTACTCATAAGGAAAAGAATAATCTTTTTTTCAAGAAAATTATTTTTTTTAAATTATGGTTAAAATATGCAACTGTTCCTTGGGTAAACGTGTAGAGACAGAAGGGCATTTAGTATTTAATATTTAGTATTATTATTAATGGTTAAAAATTGTCTTTCTATATGCAAGTATTTTATTTTTTTTAACAATGCATAATATGTTCGTATGTTATAAAAATAATTGTTACCAAATAGTCAGAAGAGCAAGCCTTTTTTTCTATAATTTAGTATAGAACTAGCTGCATATGTCTCCTTTAGAGTTTGGAAATACTTCACATTTTGATCGAAAACCACAAAGAATATTACCATTGTTTGAAAAATTTATTGAAAATTTGAATCAGGTAATTTAATTAATGTAGGAACGATGTAAGGTTTTTAAAGTATTATGTGTTTGAGTGTATAACTATTAAACTAAGCCTTCTTTGCTACAAGGGCACATTACTGGCTCATGTTCAACTTGGTCAAATGAGTCAAAGCAGAAATCTATTTTTCTTTTTTTTTTAGTTATTCACAAAACCTAAGCAAGCGAGCCTACATGACAGGGCAAGTAGATTCTCTGCTCCATGGTGTTCCTGGGAGTTTTGTTCCCAAAGGCAGTGCTTTGGAAGGCACTGGGCTACACAGCTTTCTCCTACACATCTGGGTTTCCTTTCAAAGGAAGACTAGGGTGATGTTCAAAAGACCAGGACTGTAAGGAGCACGAGTAAATCTGTAGAGCAAATCAAGATCAAGAAATATCTCAATCTTTCTTCTCCCACATAAACCAAAGAAAACAACTGAATTTTGTAATTATTATTAAATTTGACTCTTAGGTTGATCTTGCAGCTAGTTATGCTGGGACCTTAAATGGGTAAAATACAGGAAAGGACGGACGGTTTTAAGTGCTTTCTAATAACTTCAAAGAATGCCTTTTCTTTAAGCAGTGCAGAGGTTTATTACTCTTGTGGTGCCTAATCTTGGAACTTTCAAAGGCAGTTTCACCTCCACTGATCTTTTAAGACTTTACCAGAAGCCACACAATGACTAGCAGCAAATAATCTGATTTGTTCCTTATACTTCCTAAAAAATTAAGGTAAAATTGATTTAAACTGCTGAAACAGGAAACAATTCCATCATGTAAAACTGTAGTTAGACAGGATTAAACTCCCTCAATTTCAGATTCTATAGCTATTCCATAATCCTGATATTTTAACACTTTAGTTATATAGTCTAGGATTTACATATTTAGTAACTTAGTTCTATGACAAATATTTCATATTGGCCCCACTCAGGATCTGTGTTGGTAGCAACTTTTTTTTTTCACCAATACTACATAGAAAATTTTTCAACTATATCAAATGGTTATTAAATAGCTGATGACTTTATTGACTAGTGAATTCAGTAGGCACAAGATCAGACCATATTTAATTTCCCTGGTTAAAAGGAGAGTTTCAAGAAAGCAAAAACATTTTCTGGGCTGAGAAAATTTTACTGGACAACTATGACTTATAAATAAGATAGCAAGCAAAGCTCAGTTTTTTATGTGTTCTTTTCTATCTACTTAAATTTTCAATGAGTAAGTTGGAAATACGAACGTTTTGCTTGTGAAATAAAACTTCACTATCTTCAAGATGGTAAAGAATTCCAAATATAAAAATTCATGATGCAGAATAGAAACCAAAAAATAACATCACAAATATATGATGCTTCCTCTTGTCTCATACATAGAGGTGAAAATCAGTAATCAATTATGGGAGATATACCAGCTTTTCTGCATTATAGGAGCTGTAGTTCTGTATTTATGTCAGACATCATGTCCTCTAAAATAAATAAGTAATCATTCTCAGTGAGATATCAGTGGTACCCAGTCAGCAGGTTATTTCTGCCCTTACTTCCTCACGCTGAAAGGAATTACTGTAAGGAAAAAGAGAACATATTTATCCAGAAAAAGGATGGAATGCAAGGAGGAACTTGAAAATGTGGAGACCAGTGCGAGGTGGTCACCATGATGACAACAAACCGGTAAATATATTTGTTGCATATTACAATTCATGATTTTTTTACGTTTTACAGCTAACAATCTTTTGCAGACTATATAGTTCAAGAATGCAAGTTCTATTTTTAATCTAAAATAACATGACATTATTAAGTTATTCTAATGTAAATTCCACATAAGTTCCAGATAGCTATATTTTTAGGAATTTTCTTCTGAAAAACATAATTGTCTTCTAAAATGCATTAAATTTTTCATATAAAATGTCAATATATATTAGAGGAGGCTTTTTAATACTGTTCCAATTTATAACAAACCACAGTCTCCTATGAAGATCTATGTGTTGGGAATAATGACACTACAGTATGACATACATAGAGTTTAGCAGTGCTGGTTCTTTGGTCATAAAGAGATACAACTCTTGCAGTCAGACTTTTTTGAGAACTTCATTATCTTCACCATGAAGTTTTTCCTAATGTGTAATATGAACCTTCCTCATAGGAATCACAGCTTATTATTTCTTGTCTTATCCATCATGGCAATCAAGAACAAATATTTTCCTACCTCTTTACAATAATCTTTTTACAGACCTGCAAATTCTTATATTTCTCCTTCACCTTTTCATTTGTAGACCAAACAGCCCCACTACTTTCTTACATTGTATGTTAATGAACGGAGTACTGCTTTTGAGACATACTTTACAGTCATAATATTGTCGCAACGCTCCAGCAGAGGACTTCACAGTATTTATCTGAGAGTCTGAGCTAGAAATCCTTTGCATAAATTCAGAATGCTGAGGGGCAGCAGGATCTATGTAAATAGGAACTTTTGATTTTCCCCTTGCTATTTCTGCAACATATGCCCTATATGATGTTGTATAGTTAAGAAGTCTTTGTAAAGGCAGTGTGCATCAAGATGGAACTTCATATATACTACAAGAATACTACAAGCAAAAGAGCAAAAGACAATATATTAAAGTTTATGAGACTATTTACTTAGAACTACAATAGTAAAATTAAAGTCATCTCTGAAGGATGTTCTAGCCTGATTTGTAGTGTTTGGTAAGTTTGTATGGGATTTTTAGACAAACAGAAATTCTACACTGTTAATACAAATTACTTCTCTGAGTAGGTAACAGTAAGTTGAATAACAGAACTCTATAAGCTACAGATTGTCTAACAAGCCAGCCCCTGTCCTTTCTAAATATCTACATCTCTGGTTTTGGTTTTTGATTAACCAGTGAGCCATAAAAAGCCTTTTTTTTTTTTTTCCTGTGGAGATGAACATAGGCATGAATTTATCACTATAGTTATCTACATAGAGTCATATGAAAAATACTGAATTGGAACTTGAAAGAGGAAGTCTGTTGTTTCTCGTTGACAGCAGTAAAATGTTTCCAAGTAGGTATAAATGTTTGTTGACACCTACAATTACTGATTTGAATCTTGGCAAATAAAGAATACTATATAATATGTAGAAGTTATCCATTAAAAACAATATTCTAAATACCTTACAGAATAATTTTTCTAGAAGTGTCCATTAAGAGTGTAAAGATTTTCCATTTTTATATTTTGGCCAAACTGAGGAAGGTAGAAAACCTTTCATTATGACATGACTTATGCTGTTGAGAACTTATCATGTATTCTGTTTTGTCAGAACTAAAGACAAGATGAAATATGCCTTGACAAGTTGTACAAATACCAATGCCAAAAAAGCCTAGCTTATATGGCTTTCTGAAAGCTGAATAGGGTTATTTACTGTAGGCATATAAACTCTCACACAAATCTCACTCCTATTCAAATAAGAGCCAAGAAAGTTCAGGGAATTCTCCACTCATAATAACAGTGGAGAAGCAGCAAGAAATTCTGCCAATTTTGGTCATGTTACAATTGCTCCAAAACTCTTGGCCCAGACACAAGCTTTCACTCGAAGACAAGCTGTAATGAAACATTACATGGTTCTCCAAAGATATAGGAAAAATTGGGAAAAGTATTTAATCTATTTAAGAAATAAAATTTATATAATGTAAACATAGGAAAATTTATATACAGATTTTGTATAGTTTTATGTAAATTATATATAATTTTCTTTACTTATTAATAAATTTTTGTTTAGTAAATTTAACAACTTAGGTTTTAAGGGAGAAATTTATCTCATTATATGCTAGATACTAACAAGTGTTTAATTTTGGCTGCTTGCAGAGGTTTCACAGAATTGTTCGGGAAGGAGCCTCTGGGAATGTCCCCCCCCTGCTAAAAGTAGGGTCAGCTAGGGCAGGCTGCTCAGTACCTTACCCAGTTAGGTTTTGAATACTTCCAAGGATACTAACCCACCTTAGGAAAAATACCAAGGCTACCAATCCATAACCTTTCTGGACAGTCTGTTACAGTGTTCAACCATTCTCACAGCAAAAAACTGTTTTCTTATGTTTAAATAAAACTTCCCGTATTTGACTTTGTGCACATTGCCTATTGTTCGGTCACTAAGTATCACTAAGAGTCTGACTTTTTAGTACCCTACATCAAGTATCTGTACATACTGAGAAGATCTCCCTGGGCCTTGTCTTCTCCAAGCTGAAGAGTCCCACCTCTCTCATCTTCTATTCATATGACAGATTTTCCAATCCCTTCATCACCTTCATGGCCTTCTGCTCCAGACTTGCTCTGGTATGTCCATATTTCTCTTCTTCTGGAGACTCCAGAACTGGACATAGAACCCAGCACTCCAGATGTGGTGCCACCCATGCTGTCTAGATGGGAAGGATCACCTTCCTTCACCTGCTGGCAATGCTCTTCCTAACGCAGCCCAGGAGGCGTTTTGGCCTTTGCTGAAAGGGCACATTGTTGGCTTATGTTCAACTTGTGTCCACGAACATGCTGAGGTCCTTTTCTGCCTATCTGCTTTCCAGAAGGCCTTCCCCCAGCATGCACTGGTGTATGGGGTTATTCTTCACCAGGTGAAGGAATTTGTCTTTCCCCTTGTTGAACTTCATGAAGGCCCCGTCACTCCATTTCTCCAGCCTCTCGAGGTCCTCCTGAATGGCAGCACAAACATCCAGTGTATCAGCCATGCCTCCTAGTATTTTTTCATTGTCTCAGTTGAAAAAAGAAGGGTCCTCCAAAGGCAGTTCACCATATCTATACTAGAACAAAATGAATAGTCTCCTGAGGATGCCTGTCCCTCACCACTAATTACTGCTGTGCCTAGATGACTAGCTTGTACTATACACAGAAATTTCCAACTGGCAAACTTAGGCAAGGTGAATTTATTCTGAGTGCTTACATTATGTGTCAAAATAAAGAACTATGGGAAATCCAAAAGTGTATAGTTAGCTCATCAGAAATGTGCTACACTTGTCTCAAACTTTCCCTTTTTAGTAGTGGAAGTTTTGGATTCAATTCTAGTATAACATTTGTCACGTATAACATATTAATGATTCATACAGTAAAAAAAGAAACAAAAATCCTCCCATTCTTATTTACCTGGTATGACATTTGTATATCAAGTCAATAATCCAATTTAGCTTCTTTTAAATTTCATTAACCTGCCAGCAAACAAATACTTATTTACTGTAATTTTGTTTATTAAGGATGTCCAAAGGAAAATAAGCAGATGTGTCCACAGTGTAAAACTTATGTTTGTCATTTAGCTGGACAGAATGAGTAATCTTCAAGACATGAGGAAAATGCATATGCCATAGGCATAGATAGTATTTATTACATATTTCCACAAGCATCAAGTTTTTCTGTTTAGATATCTGGATTACACGTACACAAATTAAATCAGAGTTTTGGCCTTACCACCTCTTACACATTCTGTTTGATTTTATATGATGTTTTTCTAGTGTTCATAACTTTGGCAAATGTTAATCCTTCAGGCTAAAAATCCGCAGACTAGAACTGATATTGTCAATGTAAATCATAAAAAAATGCCCAAGTTCAATCTCAGACTATCACAATGAGTCTTACAAATCATCAGGTATTTTAAAGTTTAAATCATGAATACTTAACTGCCTTCTAATTTTCAGTTAACTGTACTTGTACCATATCATAATGAATAATGTAGTATTTTCTTCTGCACTTCCCTGCCAATTCATTTTGCAGTTTCTTCATTGATATATAAAATGCTACATTTTGTACAGCATCACACCTTCTCCTGGCCTTTCTTTATACTTCCCCTCTTTCCATAGCTGAGGATGTCCTCATTTTCCCATTGTATAAATGACAGCTTGGTGTGTAAGGACAGAAAAAAGGAAGTTGGCAAGGAAAGAACAGCAAGTATCTGAACCATTTTTCAAATAATGGAAAAGAAAAAGAAGCATACTGCTCCTTTGGGACCTTGCTGCTCCTTCTCTTTCACAAAAAAAAAAAAAAAAGAAAAAAAAAAAGAAAAAAAGAAGTTTTTCAGCCACTTTGCCTGCATATTTCTTTGTCAAAAACCTGCGTGGTTCCTAAAAGATGAGTTTCACTCTACAGGATGTCTGTTCTTTTCTGTGAAGTGAGGTAAAAAAGAAAAAGCTGTTCAAAGAGTGTTTACCTCTTGACATTCTAAAGACCATGTTCAAATTTCTAAGATCTGCTGTATTTTGACGACTAGAATCATTTGAGGCCCTGATCACTTCTAGATACAGACTGCCCTGAGTAAAATGGAGCTAAAGCATCTTTAGCCTTTGTTGCAGGCATCAGCTGATAAGATGTGTTTGCTCTCAGTCCTGCAATGTACATGCAGCCATTCAACTGCTGGCTTCCTCTTCCCACACTGCCGTTTCCGAGACCCTGCTTCCCCTCCAGAAATCTAACTCAAACCAGGATTCCTGGCTATAACCGTTCCTCTACTTGCCAGCTCACTCATTAACTGTGAAATCATTTAGCAAAGCTTTGTTCTTAAAAGTATGCAGACAATAGCCTACTGTGTATTGCTGTCACTTATGTAGTTGAGGCTATATGTAGACATAGAGAATCCAACATTGTTAATCTGAGGTGAGTTCTAAGGAGATGGCAAATAGAGCTGTTTCTGTTTTCTTTTTCAAAAATAACTGTGCTACAAAGCAACTTTGTCAAGTACTGAAATTGCAAGAGAAGTCAGACTTAAGATTGACACCTTAAACACAAATAACACAGCCTGCCCAAGTGCCATAGTAACAACTGGTGTCTGCAAATATGGGATTTAACGTGCCAATTTGTTTGGATGCAGATGTGGATAAAAAAAATACAGGTAATTTTGCCAGGCTTAGACGTAAAAGTTACATATAATTTCTCCTCAGGAACATATGTAGCAGGCCAGCTAGTTGAAATCATGTCCTCCTCCTATCTTCCCTGTTAATAGTGAGTTGTGCATGCTCTAGATAACATTCCGTGATTCTGGTTCTGTGACTATACAGACCTCCATCTACATTCTGGATGATCTTGCCCTACTTCCTAGTGCATAGCTATTATATACTACAGGGTATAGCATGTAATTTTTGATAATAACTTTTCTTCTGTTAAACAGTGTTTCATATTGTCCATAGTAGCATTCAAAACTGATTATTTGGTGTTTGTGGGTTTTTAACTTTTTTAAAAAAAGTAAGGGATATAAGCAGGTGAATTTGTGCCACTTAGTTTATATGTCTATTGAGGACATACATCAGTTGTATGAAAGTCTTGTTCCATTTCTCAGATACAAACAGGTCAGGCTTTGGAGTTGTATCCAGTGCTAATTGCTAACATGCACCTCAGTTAGCAAGGACTATTATAATGTATAAAAGCCAGGTAGTCGTCAGGGACATTTTTAATGAGGAAAGAACACAGTCCTGAAAGGTGCTTACACTGAGGTCAGAGATACAGTTAAGCTAGAGTTGATTACAACACGCTCTGAACTGTCCTAATGGGTTGCTGTAGAAAAGATCACAAAAGAAGCTGCAACGGGCTCTGCATGAGATCCTTTCATCCTTTGGACCTGAGGGGAAGAAAGAGATCACCTGCCCCTTAGTCAAGGGTGGTTAGCAAATGTGATGATAAATCTCCATCAGACATAAAAATGTCAAGCAAAACTGGTAGGGAGACCAAATCACTTGGCACTGGGTTATCTGGCTCTGCAGGGATATAACAAACAAAAAACCAGTGACACTAAGATTTTTTGGAATACTTATTTGCTGGCAAAAAAAAAAAAGCTGAGAGATGGCATCTTTTCCTCTTCTTTGAAACCAAATAAGAATTTGATTGCAATTATGATACCCAAAAGAAAAGCAGCTGTGTCTGAGGAAGGGTTGGGGACAATAAGACTGCGCACTGTACAGTACCCATTGAACCATGAGAAGTGATCAATCAGCAGAACAAAAATGTGCTCCTAGCCTTGGATTCCTGGTATTTTACCTCAATATACTTTGGATACCATTTCATCTCCGAGAATCTGGGAAACACACTTTGTTTGAGTCACACCACTGACAACTTTTTTGAAAGATAATATCACCATTCTAACCTAGCACCCAAATTCACTGTTTGGCATATGTAACATAATAACCCTTTCCAACAGTGATATTAGTCTCCTAAAGTATGCCAAGATCCTTTTGAAGACCTCTTTCTACTCAAACCCTACTCATTCTTATAAATAATTCAAACCAGATTTTTTTTTTCTTTTAATTTTTTTTTAATTATTATTTTCTAGATCTCTTCTCAGTCTTTCAAGTCTTTGTCCAGACTCAATATCAGGACAGTTGCCTACAGCACCTAATTTATGTTTTGAAAAATACTGGTGCAATGTTATCAATTTACCTTCTTCTTTCAGTACAAAGATATGATCTTAATATAATTCTCTTTTTTCTACTCACTGTTTCAGTGTCCCCACCCCTCATCATATTGACTCTATATTTCTGAAGGTTATCTTTAACCTCACTAATGACATTTTCCAACTCACAATTTACACTAATTTCTCCCTTTTGTTCTTTTTATATATCTACACACACACTTCTCTTGTACACACATACAGAGATTTTGAACTCAAACTTCAAAATGCTGGGTGTGATAGTAGTACCATCAGAGGACAAAACAGAATAGTAAGCAATTCTCTATCATTTTTTGGCTTGGGTGACTGCCAGTGCTATATGGCATACCAGTTCATATAAATATAGTTTTGATAATTTTACAGGTTTCATTTTTATTTCTTATTGGCTGAATCAGATTATTTTTTAGCTGAAGAAGCTTTCTTACCTGCAAAATTGTAATTTGCTGTTATATAATAAAGCTCTTTTAAATTAATTTAAAAGTACATATATCTCTTCTTGCTCCATTTTCATCATAATTTTTGACACTGTTAAAACATCTCTGGGTTTGTGGTACATATTTTTTGTTTTCTTTTTTCATTGTTTGTCACAACAACTTTCACTTGTGTCTCAACATCTGTGGATACAAAAGGCTTATCTGTAAAAGTGCTGTACTTCCATGCTGAAAATGTTTTTATGTTTTTCTGTTGATTAAGAAAGCATTTGACAAAGACAAAAGGAAAAGAAATTGACCATGACCTTCCAACACTCAAAGAAGAAAGATTTAGCTGTTTTAATCAACAGAAAAATGTTGGTTTGCATGATTCAATGAGTGAAAGTAAATAGAGGAGATTTATTTTCACTGGAGGCAAGGGTGAGGAATGACAGCTCGGCTACCCACTTGCATATATATCCACCAAACCGACATGCACCTGTCTAATTCAGATGCAGGTCCTTTTTCTGTTAGTACATTTGCTTTGTTTTTGCAGGTGAAGAAAACCATAGGGGAGATGTTTAATTGAACTCTGGTGTGGAGGACAGACACAGAGAAAGCAGAATGGCTTCCAGCTTTCACTTAAAAATTAAACAAAATCCTCAGGGATCTTTAAGTGGCAGACATTTGGAGGAAATTAAATGCTAATGTGTGCAGTTGTACTTTTTACACCCACAGACTTCAAATATATAAAGACATTAACTTCTCTTCTGTTGCAGCAAATTCATAATATATGCACAAGGCATAAGGTTAAATCTTATGAAGTAAGGTAAGAATTCAATATCAAATCATGCACTTGCAATATAACACGAGCCCAGACATTTTCAGCCTTAAACTGTTTAAATAAATGACTAACACTTTTTTAATGTGCAAAAATATGGCACTACTGCAGAATTAGAGAAGGTCCTTGTTGAATACCACAATGTGAATTATGCCCAGGGGAATACAGTAAATGAGGTTCTGGGATGGCATGAAAGTTCTTATGCGTAAGCCATCAATACCTCCATCCAGAGAAGAAAAATGTTTTAAATATTTCCCACTTAAGAGCTTTGAAAAAGACTTCAGGAGAAAGAATATCTACCAGCACAGGGTGAGTGCTGGTCACAGCAGTTAGAAAGTTCATGTGCTTTATCATACTCTTTTTTTTTTTTGTAGGTTACGACAAAGGTGTGCATATGTATAAATGATAAATTATGGTATTATTATGTATGTTTTGTTACTGTCCTAAACTGTCAGAAGGCTAGTATCTTTAGGAGAGAACAGAATGTAAACAGTTGACTTAGGAACTAATTGTATGGCAAAATGGATTGGGAGAGCATTGGATGACCACATGAACGGACTTTTGTGAAACAAATCAACACCTGAATATGCAAAGACATGGCAAATTATATAAAACATATGCTTTACAATAGGAGGGAAAACAATGGAATTTAAAAGGAAAATGCTAATTCTGTGGTTTGGGTTTTCTGCAGAGAACAAAAAAATCCAGCTGTTTCCTTAGAAACCTAATATTTGATACTAGCTGAAAACCTCAGAGTTCTCCCTTAAGCGCCTGAAAGTGGGATTTGTGTGACTTAAATGTTATCTATACCTGAACCAGAGAAGCAGCTATTAAAAAGACAACTTAGATGACTAATCTTTAGGTTTTTAACGCTAACTGAGATGAATTATGTCCTAAGTTCTTACCAACACTAATGATTGACATTATTGAATTAATTGGTATGGAAACTTATAGCAGTTAATGTAAGTTAGGCCTAGTTGAAAGCAGTCTTAGCCTATGTGGATAGGCTTTAATTGACCCTATAAGATCAGGGAGTAGGTAAGCAGAGAGGTAACTTAAACATAAATCTTTGAAACAGTGTGAAAGTTGTGACTGTTGAGATCCTTTGAGACACAAAGACTGAATGCCAGCACCAGTCACTTGTTGGGCATCCAGTGAATCTGAATGGGTCAGTCAAGATTTGGGTATTCTCTACCCCATCCCAGCATGGACAGTGTCCAGAGTTGCTCAGGGAGAAAACCTCAGGGACCCTACAGCCCTGCAATAGGGTCAGGACCATCTCTTTGACTTCCAGAGATGCTTGAGAGGAGAACACAAAGAAGTCAAAGGAGGATGCATGGCACATCTGAAACCCCTGTGCTGACCCATCAGTCCCTCCTGGACTTCACATTCTGCCACAGAGAACAGGAAAGTCATGTAATTTGTAAAACTGTGTATATCTGTGATGAAAGTGTTTGGGTATCTGAATCCATTTAGTCTCTGCACTATCATTTGGTCTGAAACTACAACAAAACCACAGCTTGTTTCTTAAAAACATGTCTCTTCCACATGGCTGCAATATAGAAGACAAACAGGCTATAAGTTTGAGCCTTGTAGAAAAGATGGACAGGGGTGGGATTTGTTTGGTACTGCACATATGTTTGCTACAATAAATTTATTACAATTTAAATTATCTAATCTTGAACAGATTCTCAGACAGCTACCTTTAAGTTGGTATACGTAGCTACATGGTTTCACCTACAGACCTGATTCAGCAGCTCCCATTCTTAGATGCATATCTTTCCTACTTATATTTCCCATATTTTGTAGGCTTGCAAACACTGACCTGAAATTTCTAGCAGGATGATATATAAAGGTCAGGAGTTTTGATGTTACAGTTCTTTTTTTGAATCTAATCTTTTATAAGCACAGAAAATTAAAAATAGAAACTTGTGGTAGAGGCCTCACTGGAATGTTAAAACAGTCTCATAGAGTAGTAAGTGGGGAAAAAACAAAAGTCTACTGAAAATGCCATAAGCAAAGTTAACAAATAAAGCCAAGTACAGTCAATATGTCTAGATACAGAAACATCCAAGATAGGTACATGTTAGCGATTCTGCACAGCTTTGTTGGATTTCTGCCTCAGCTTGGTCTTCTCCCTGCATCACCGTGTGAGTCTTCTGATCACTGTTCCTTGCATGGAGTCGCTCTTCTCTAGCCTCAAATGTCTGTAATATGCTTCAGTCTGTCACTCTTTTTACATCCATTGAACATGGTTGTGACACTTATTGGAACTGTAAAAGAGCATTTTCTGTAAATTAATAATAATAATAATAATAATGATAATAATAAATCTCCTACGTTTGCAATGTGTTTCCCTACTGGTATAAGAAAGCCCAAACTTTGGTTAATTTTCTCTTTTTCTTCTGATTTCCAGGAATGTGACAATCATTGTATGATTTGCTTTTAATAAAGCAAGTAAGGATTCAGATTTTAATACTTTTTGTATTTTTTTGCCTGGTATGGAGTGGAGAGAATGTAGTAATTGAATCTCTCTATGTTCAAAAATCTGAAAACTGTAGAGAAGACAAACTATTCATTTCATGACAAACAAAACATTATTTTTAAAACTTTAAAAAACTGGAGTAATTTCACTTAAAGAATCTGAAATTAATGTGTTTAAATTTGAAAATTTTATAGAAATTTTAATTTTAACTTGTTTTATCACCTGTATTTTTAAAATTATTTGTTCATAGATTTAAAAAAAATGATCAAGCGTGTTGGCCAGTGAACTTATAAAATTGTTTTTATGGCAGCAATCCCTGTAGCCTAGAAAACACAGAAATGCCTGGCACGTTCAAAGCTTATTGTTCTCAGCCTCTGGAATAACTTATCAATGTATATAAATACCTGATGGGGGTGGGTATAGAAGATGGTTGCCAGACATTTTTTGGGATCACCCAGTGACAGATGAGAGGCAACAAGCACAAACTGAAATTCAGTAAATTCCATCTAAGAAAAACCATTTAACAGTGACAGTGATCAAAGACTGGAAGAGGTTACCCAAACAGGTTTGGAGTCCCCATCCTTGTAGATATTCTAAACCCAATTGGACAAAGTTCTGAGCAACCTGTTCTAGTTGGCTCTGCTTTAAGCAGGGATGTTACACTAGATGATTCCAGTGGCTCCTTCCAACTTCAGCTACCTGTCATTCTTTGAATAAAAAGGCAATAAAGCAGCTAAAGTGTTAATCCAGATATTTAAATGAAACAAACAAACAAAAACCCAAAACAATAGATTACAATCACAACATATCTTCCTGCTGAAAAGAGTTTCTTAACACAGATGATCAGACTAACAACTGTCTTACTTGAGCAATTTTCACTGAATTAAAGCAGAATGAACTCTGAAGAGAATTTGACTGACTGGCCAAAAATTATCTTTGCCTTACTGGTACCACATCTTCTACTCTGGCCTCCCACTCATGCTGCTGCCAGCCTCAGTTTCTTGCAATGTCTGGAAACAGTACTCTCAAGGCAGTCGTTTTCCTTTTGCTCTTGTTTAGTAATAAAGCATTCAGTTGCTGGTAGTGTTATTTTTTAGGGTAAATTCTTAATGCCAGAAATATATACGCTACTAAAAACAAAGGATTTTTTTTTTTTTTTTTTTACATACGTTACACAGAAAAAAGTATGCAAAACCAAAGCACACCCACTAAGAAAGCAAACTGCAGAGCACACTTTTTCCTTTACCTTGCATCAACATCAAGGATCTTTTTCCTCAGCAATCAGGATACTGAGTGGCACTGCTCACACACTGTCTTTCAGGTTAATAATTCTGAGAATGGTTTCATCAAACAAAGTTAGCAGCAAGACTGAATACATTTTAATGCTTTTTAAGAATAGGCTTGATTTTCTCTGCAAATTAAATCTCCCATCACAACAGGCTAAGCTCTAGCCCACTCCCATGAGATACATTTTAAAATACTAGACCAGTTTAATAAAATTAGAGGACTCCTATTACTTTAGAATTTAACCCTAGTAGGTAATAAGAATATTGTAGAGCATCTTTAATACACTATATGTAATTAGTTGTTCCACAATTATGAACTTGAAAAAAAGTCTTCACTTGAAGAACATCAGTGGGATTCCAAAAAGGAAAAGAGAAAGACTTGATTTGTTTCTCTGATACCAAAATATCATCTTGTTCACAGAAAGATATTTGCTTTACTAAAATTTTCCAAACTCCCCACCTTCCCCAATACTCAAAATATTTAATACTTTGATTCTTGAGTAGTTATTCTCCCACAATCATGCTGTATTGTGCCTTCATTGAAGCTGAGATGCTAGGCAGATGGCTGGAAGCTATCCAATGGCTACTTAGCAGAACCCAGCCAAGATTTATGAAAAACTATTACTCGTAGTACAATGTTCAGTCTTGTGAAATGTCAGTGAGTTAACTGGTTTATATCAGAAAAGTGAAATACATATTGCAAGTCATAGTATATTTCAGATACAGTTACAGCCATGGGCTGACTTCCATCATCATTCATTTTCAGGTCAGGCATATATGCATTGACTTTACTTTTGTTTAGGGATCTTATTCCCCATAGTACTTGGCAGTTGCTATAGAAAAGTATACAAAAATTGCCAGGGAAGTATCATGAATTTTTGGTAGTTCATGTACAGTTTAATTACTTTTCTGGAACTTATGATACCAACTTGTTGCAAAGTTAGTCATGTGGGGTGCAAAGAATACTTCTCAGGAAGACCTTTCCTTTTCAGGATTTTCTTTTTCATGAAATTCTGGAAGAAATCTAGGACTCAAGATATAAAGAAGCTTTGAGAATTATTTATTAACTGCCAGCTCTGAGGAGAATACACATTTCCTTGGACAAAAGAATTAATATTCATGACTGTAGAAGCACAGACACATACTAGCATTTGCATGCCAGGGTATGCAAAGATGAGTAATTCTATTGAAATGCATATGATTAAAATGCAGATAGACTAAATGTACCTTTTCATCTTTGCAGGTTGCAATGCATTTTGTGATCCAGAGGATTAAATAATAACTTTGCCTACAGAACCCCACAGGAGACCTCCACAGAGGGTGAGTTGTCTTTTAGAAGAAAGGAAGGACCATTTCTCTTTCTTGACTTGAAAGACAGAATAAGCGTTATCTCCAGGGCAGACTTTCAACCCATAAATATGGTTCCCCAGGCTGTGAGAAAGACTACACTGAAACCACAGTACTGTCAGCCCACATATTCTGCTCTAGGTAGTTTGAGGCACTTCTGTCTCTGTGCTGCATATAACAGAATTTATTCTGAGGCACCTAAGTGTCCGCAGGATATATATTTTGCTTAAGGTCCAATGATGTAAAATTTAGGAGTTGCAGCATCAGCTCAGGATTCCCTTCACAAACCACAAGAAAATTAATCTTTTCTTTCAAAATTCCTGTTTTGATATGGCCTGTTTTATTTGAATAAAGAACCAACATTTTCCATCTCCAGGAAAATATCCTAGTCCCAAAGTCATTGAGGCCTCTTTCATTTCTGTTTGGTATTCCCTGCCTCATCTGGAAAAGGGAGATGTAGTTGATTGCCATGTTGGCTATGTAAATGATCTAACTTCTGGGTGGTAGAACCTTTTTCTCCCTCTCTGACCCAGTGCATGTATTTGGGATGGGGACACATACATGTACTCATAATTTCTAGTCATTCCTTGCTTTCAAAATTCCTACTGGAACAAGCCCCACTAAAGATGAATCTAAGTAAATTTATAGACTAAAAATGCCACTCTGGGTTTATATGTTTGGGTTTTTTTTAATATAAGCTTTGCTGACTCAAGTTACTTTGCATGCTATTAGCTGATATTAGTATTGGGGAGAAAGCTATTACCTATTCTGATTTCGACACTTAATCTACTACTTCTATGGGACTCTGCGCAGCCCTATGCTATACAGATCTACCAGCTAGCTCAGAGATCTTAGAACAACATTGCACAGGTATTACTGTTTGCTTCACAAAAAAAATTGTTTTCAGAGGTTAGAACGGCAAGCAGAGCTGGCCCTGATGCAAGGAGATGAGCTAGCTACAGCTGAAAAAGCTGTAGTACTGACTGGGCAAACGTATCACAGAAGAGGCTTTACCTCTGGAGTGGCCCTGTATAGTAGTTGTGCTGTTATGACTGGGGTTAACAATTGGACCTTATGGATATGGTTTCATTAACTGTGGATTCATGAAAATACACTGACATGGCAAAGAGCATACTTGGTTTGTATATAAAAACCTTTTTAATTGCTTTGACTTAAAATGTTGTTTTCCATTTATCTAAACTTTTGACAATTGCACTGGAAAGATTGTAAAGAATAAAATATATACTTCAAAGAAAAACTATTTTAGTATCTTGGCCAAACTAGCCTTCCACTATTATAAGGAAGAATGTGTTGTTTTCTGAAGCACCTAACTGGTTTAGAAACATAATGCCTGTAGACTTTGAAGCATCTGGCAATTATACTTTATTAAACATGTCATTCTTTCTCGATTATGGGATTAGATAAAAACCATGCAAGTTGTGAAGATGTTGGTGAATACCATTCTAGAAAGTGTAATGAAAAAAGCTCACAGACCATTATTAAGACACAAGCAATGTTGGAATAAAGAAAGTACACTTTATAAAAGTGTAGAACACTCTACTTTTTTAGGAAGGAAGGGTCTCAAGTCTCTGTGACAAGCAAGTATTGCTATGGAGCATCCTCCTGCTATTGGATAAAGTTATAGTTAGAATATCAGGGTTTCAGAGTTCAAGTTGTAATGCAGAAAGTCATGATTTTCATAGAATCACAGAATGTTTGAGGTTGGAAGACACCTCTGGAGGTAAGATGGTCCACCCCCTTGCTCAAGCAAAGTCACCTAGAGTAGGTTGCCCAGGACCGTGTCCAGATGGATTTTGAATATCTCCAAAGATGGAGACTCCACGTCGTCTCTGGGCAGCCTATTCCAGTGCTTGGTCACCCTCACAGTACAAAAGTGTTTCCTGATGTTCAGAGGGAACCTCCTGTGTTTCAGTTTGTGCCCATCACCTCTGGTCCTGTCACTGGGCACCAATGAAAGGAGCCTGGCTCCCTCTTCTTTGCACCCTCCCTTCAGGTATTTGTACACATTGATGAGATCCCCCCAGGCCTTCTCTTCTCCAGGCTGAACAGTCCCACCTATCTCAGCCTTTCCTGACAGGAGAGGTGATCCAGTCCTTTCATCATCATCATCTTCATGGCCCTTCGCTGGACTGCCTCCAGTATGTCCCTGTCTCTCTTGTACTGGGGAGCCCAGAACTGGACCCAGTACTCCAGGTGTCACCTCACCAGTGCTGAGCAGAGGGGAAGGATCACCTCCCTCAACCTGCTGGCAACACTCCTCCTAATGCAGCCCAGGATACCATTAGCCATCTTTGCCACCGGGGCACATTGCTGGCTCGTGTTCAACTTGGTGTCCACCAGAACCCCTGGGTCCTTTTCTGTCAAGCTGCTTTCCAGCCTGTACTGGTGCAGGACTTTGCACTTCCCCTTGTTGAACTTAAGGAGGTTCCTCCCAGCCTGTTTCTCCAGCCTACTGAAGTCCCTCTGGTGTAGGGATTGGCGCTCGGAAGATCTCGCGATGTACGGAAAGAGAAGGGTTAAAGGAGGCGGGATGACCGACAGACAGTATATAAGGGCGTGACGCAGTTGAATAAACGCCATTTGCAGCATCCTCATATTGGTGTCAGTGCTCTGTGGCCCAGGGTATGGTGGACCCTGTGCCGAGTCCCACGGGGTGATCAGACGAATGTCTACAAGTGGTGACCCTGACGTGATTGGACATCGGCGGATTACGCGGGGCGTAATCGAAGGCCTGGCCAGGCATGGAAGCAGTCCTGAAGGTGTTGGACTCATGCTCTAGAGAGGTAAATATCCCTATGGGACAAAAAGAAGCGAAAGCTTGCCTAGAGCGGCTCCTGAAAGAGGAAGCGATAGAGCGCCCGGGGGACATATTGTCTCCTGAGTGCTGGCCGAAATGCACCGCGGCTTTAGCGGAACGGGCTATGGCGACGCAGCATGGTCCGGAGTTAAAGACGTGGGGGCGGATTAGGGCGATTTTCAGGAAAGTGCGGGAGGAGGGCTTAACATGGAAGGAAGCAAAGAGATTGATGCACGCGCAGGCGGATCGGGGCATGCAGGCGGATGGGGAGGCGCGGACAGAAGGGCTGACGGAGGTAGCGGAGCAGATGCCTCTGGTGCTCCCAGTGCAGCCGTCAGCACCGGCCGAACCACCGGGATACCCTTGGGAGGAGTTTGAATGGGAGCGTGAACGGGCGAGAGAGGAGGAGCGGGAGAAAGAGCGACAGTTAATTCAGGAGGCAGAGGAACCCGTGGCTGAGCAAAGGAGACAGGAGAAGGAGAGGCAGAGACTAGAGGAGGCGGAGAGGGCTGTGATGAAGGGATCAGAAAAGGAGCAGGTAGAGGAGGGAGCGGTTCCCCTGTATGATCCGGAGGATTGGGTGCCGGGACGTGTTTTGCGAACCGCGCCACAAGCGCACCCTAAGATGGCGCCGACATCCGCTTTCTCCCCGGATGTCTCTCCGGAAGTCGGGAGAGGCGGAGCACGGCCAAAGGAAGGAGGAAGGAAAGTCAGGACACTCCCACTTCCGCGCGTAGCGGAAGAGGAAGAGAGTGGGCCGGACTCAATCGAGGGGTCGGCTCAACGGTTAGAGGAGGCGTGGCAACTGGTGGGCGGAAACCGCTGTCGTCCGCCATATGCAGCGATAAAACAAAAGGCTATTTCCGGCTGTAAGGCGCAGTCGGCAGCAGCCAGTGAAAAGGCAACGCCTATGCCTTTAACACCTGCGCCCGACCCAGCTACAGATCCGCTGCAGATGCTGCAGCGAGTAGTAGAGGAGTTGCAGGAGCAGGTGAAGCAACAGCGGGAGCTGCTACAAGCAGCTGGGGAACAGAAAGGAGTCCCCAATTCACCGAAGGTCACGTTGCCGGACTGGAAAATTGTAGCAAAGGAGTGTATTATGGACGGCATACGTTTTGAAGGACCCCCTTTAGTTTGCCCAGTCCGAGCTGGTCCAGGTGGTGTAGGGGTGGAGTGGTCTCCGTTAGATAGCAAGCTTTTGCAACAAGTGAAGAAGACCGTGGATGATTACGGCTTAGGACATCCCATGACAGGCTCTCTTTTAGATGTGGTTTTTTCAGGTTCACTGACTCCCTGGGATTCGCGACAGTCTTGCAGTATGATTTTGACTCACACCTTTTTCTTGATTTAGAAAGAAGCTTGGACAAACAGATTACAAGCAGCACTAGTTGAGGCCCAACAAGAAAGACCCAGAAACAGGAAAGTGGGAAGGTGGGTGGCGCTTGGTGACACAGGGAAGAGGGTATGCTGCAGTACAATCATCAGAGCACCCAGACTCACGCGTGCGCTGGGTGCCGGCACGGTGGTTGAAACCAGACCTCAGTCAATAACGATTTGTTGTGAGTTATTTTGCAGGATGCCGTTCAAAAGATCGTCTGAGTACCTACACTGTGGTCGCTGTGACCCTTGGGTGCTTATCAAGTATGACCGCTGTGGACAACAACTCTGGAGACGCACCAGCCGAGCATCAAAATGGTGTGACCGATGTTTTGAACACCGCAGATCCACTTTACAGCAACCGCTGTGTGTACCCCATAAGCAGGGGACTATGATATGCTTTTAGACAAAGCCAATCAATTACAGGAGGCAGGTGACAGTGGCTTGACAATCTCCTCTCGTCGACCTGGCGATGGCTCCTGTCTTTGATTGACTGAAAAACGTTGACCCTATTTGGAATCCTTTTGGTGGTGGTGGTTATTATGGTTTGTTGTGGGATACCAGCACTGACTGTTTGCGTGCGGAAACTCTTTATACAGAGTGCGGGTACCCACCAGTACACGAATTACTATGAGGTGGTGGAATCGCTTATATCTGTAACGCCAGTTTGTACCGTCGGTCATCCGCCATAGTGAGGGGGGACTTGTAGGGATTGGCGCTCGGAAGATCTCGCGATGTACGGAAAGAGAAGGGTTAAAGGAGGCGGGATGACCGACAGACAGTATATAAGGGCGTGACGCAGTTGAATAAACGCCATTTGCAGCATCCTCATATTGGTGTCAGTGCTCTGTGGCCCAGGGTATGGTGGACCCTGTGCCGAGTCCCACGGGGTGATCAGACGAATGTCTACACTCTGGACAGCAGCAAACCCCTCAGGTGTATCACCCATGCTTCCCAGCTTTGTGTCATCAGCAAACTTGCTGAGGGTACACTCTGCCCCATCATCCGGATCATTAATTAGGTTGTTGAGCAGGACTGGATCCAGCATTGACCCCTAGTGTACACCACTAGTTACTGGCCTCCAACTAGACTTTTTGCCACTGATCCCCACCTTCTGGGACTGGCTGTTTTGCTCTTCTAGCCCATATAGTTCATCAGCTTTACCTCAAAAGAACAAATGACAAGTGAGTGGACTGTGTCAGATACTTGTAAGCATGAAATTAACTCTTTTAAAATAAAACCTTTTAAATGATTTCACATACCTATATAAAATAGAAGGGGATAATACAACTTATGTTAAAACACAGTGTTGAAGACTTAATTTGTCAGCATTCAGCTCTCAAAATTTTCTGACCCCAAGAATAACAATAAACTGCAGTGTAAATAGACAGAGAGAGAGAAAAGACCGGGCAATGGGAAATTTTCTGTATTGATATCTGACTTGGATAGCTCTGATATCACTCGCTGCAGAAAGTTTTGATCTCAGGTATATATATAGACCTCACAACCATCTTAGTTTTCACTAACTACAGTAAAAATTTTCTTTTAATTTTTTGTTGCTGTTGACTTTCTGTATATTCTCTTCTGTAATCTTATGAAAATAAGCTAACAAGTAAAATCAACTCCTTCCAATTCACCTTAAAAAGCTCATTCCTTTTGAACGGAGTTAATTCATTTCCAGATACTTGTAAGGACAATATAGCATACTTCTTTGTCTTGCCCTCTTCGGCTAGCCTTTCACTGCTATATTTACTCTGGCCTAGACTGACCTTTGCAGCTAACGATTGTATCATGACTTATACAATTCATTTTTTGCAGGTCACAACTGCCTTCTAAACTGCCCCGTTAGTATTGTTTCTATATAATATGATGGTTCATGTCCTTGATTTTTTTTTTAATCTTGTTTGAATAAAATCTTTCATAAAACATATCTAAAAAGGTATAAACCTGTAGTGTTGTTGAGTTCAGTATTCTGGGCTTAGCTATCCAAACTAAGTGTCCAGCACTATTTGAGAGGCCCCAGGGTATCCAAAACATACACCTTGAGCTGGAAGCCATGACACAATAGGAAAATGAAGCTTGCAACCTATTGTAGAAAGAGCTGGAAGCCAATAGAAAATCCCAGTTGACACTGGATGTTTTATGCTAAGGCAACTAGATCAATCCCAATGGAAGACATCACTGTGCAGAACATAAGACTTAATTTGCAAGAAAATGCATTAAAATCTACTGCCTCTTTGTTTCATACCCACTGATATTTCTGTGCTTTTTTTTTTTTTTTTTTTATTCTCCTCTGCTAATATGCTCCACATTGTCTCAAATGCATTTGGTAATATTCCAGAAATATTCTAAATTCTTTACTTGTCCTGTCCATTTCCCATTCTGTTTGCTAACCTACTTTAAACTGCTTTGTTCTCCATCACTTATGGGACAACTATGATTTCAAACAGAAAGAACAATAACAACCTAATTCTTGCACAATATAAGGCTTTCTGGCTGTTGAACTAATAATATAACAAATATGCTTAGTCTTTCACTTGTTAAAAATAATCCAGTTAGCCTAATTGCAGGAATCCATCACTAATCAATGGGATGAATATCCAGATAAAGAAGTAAGTAATAACAGTGTATGCTATTCTTAACAGCTAGAGCTTCTGGTGATTTTTCAAACTCTCATGCTAGGCATCCCTTTATTTCAATACAAGTTCAATGCACAAGGGGCTAGTGTGACAGGACCCAGAAATTTTTTGCTGCTGCTTTTTCCTGATCAGAAATATTAGACATTCAATTAAATTAAATCATGACTTTAATATCTATGATTCATGTCTACTTATCACTTTTAATATCTATGATTCATGTCTGCTTATCACATTCACTTTAAATTTCCTTACATATACAATATATAACCTTATGACATTAGATGACAATTAAAAAAAAAATTATTTCAATGTTTTTACGGGTTTCACAAAATAGTATTTTAAAATTATTTCTTTCATACAAATGAGCAAATCAAAACAGAAAGCAAGATTGTAATATGTGTGATCACAACTGAGTAGCAACCTTCTATATATCTTTGTCCCTCTGTTTCAGTGGAACTTCTTTGAGAGTCAAGTGCTATCTGGAATAAGTATCTAATTTTATCATCTCTCATTAAAACTGTGTGCAGACTGTTACCTGGGAATATACACATTTGTCTATATTGGAAATAGAATTTATCATTGGTTATGAGATCATGATTAATTTTTGTTTATAGTTCACTATTGATTGCATATACTTTCCACAACCACAACAGTTTTAAATGTAATAAATAACAATAATAATGTTTGATTTTATCTTACCTGTTTCTATAAAAATAATCAGGGTATCACTATTGAAGAGAAACTACGGAAACGTGGAATAGCGATGGCTTAGTAGACCAGGGAAGATTAATTGCTACACTGCTCTTTAAAGACACAATTTTTAACACTGATCCTACATCCAGCTATTCTGCAGGCTCCTTTGGCATGCAAGTTACCCATGCATTCCAATATTCTGCTTTTGTGGAAGCCTGGTAAGAGTTATCAAAATATTGATAGGAACAAATATTTGTTCTCTAGGATTTCTGTAGGGAAAACATGACCAGAAAAATACGCAATAAACACTTTTCCAGAAGCTGCATTCAGTTTTGACTTAATGACAAGGAACTGCCAACAACATATATCATCAATGGAAAAATGGAGAAGCTGACAGCCTTGTGTATAGAGAGACAACTGGGAAATACAAGAAATTGCTAAAGGAAACTAAACGTATTCGTGAAACTTCTAAGGCAAATATGAAGGCTAATAAGTACTACACTACATTGGAAACAAGAAATATTCTAGCACTGATACATGACCTAAAGTTGACACAGATGGCCAATCCATCAATCAGTCATAATACAGCATGTCAAAACAGTATAAGAATATTTCTGCGTTTGGAACAAAGCTAGGTGAAATATTCCACCGTAACTGATAAGAAAATACTTTCTATCCCATCACTAAATAAAATGATGTTAAATGACAGCTATTAAATATTTTAAATCCATTTTAGATCTTATTTTTAAATTATAAAGTATGGGCATTGAATTTCACCATAGTGCAAACTGAAAGGCTGTAGTAGATAAGTCAAAATATATACGCAAGCTAATCAGACTAACTTGCAGGGAAGAACATTAAAATTATGTATCAAGGAGCAGTCTGGATGACTGATGTTGTTTCTTTAATAAATTTCAGATTACAGTGTAGAGTCTGGGGAATTTGGACAAGCTAATGTTCTCCCCAACACTTTAAAAGGGAAATTGGTTGACCAAGGCAACTATGGGTCTGTTAGCTTCACATCAATCTCATAAAAAAACAAGAAAAATTTGATGTGTGATACAGTCTATAAATACTTAACAGATGACAGTGAAGTCACTGCCAATTTAATACAGCTTATATATATGTCTTCTCAGGCAAGACTTATACATATGTGTATTCTGAGATACACTCAGGTTTATGTGCATGTATGATCATTTATATGGGTTCATATATTCATATGCATAATCATCATTCAAGACAAAGAAAACTACTGATAAAATAAGATTTCCATAGAATAAACCACTCAGGTTTTAAAGGTATTTATTAACCTATCTACCATTCATTTCAGCCTTGCGTGACATAATAATAAAAAGCTTATACTAAATCATTCTTTTGTCATCTTAAAATCTATCAATCACCTATTCAAAGCAATACAGCATTAAAGTTCTTATGCTGATATCTCAGAGGAAAGTGTTTTAGCTGTGTGTTGAGACTCAGAAAAAGAAATCCTGTGTGATAGTTATGTGGAGCTTTTTTTCCCTCTCTTAGGAGGGAAACATGTTATGGGCTTCCGTTTCCTCTTTCTCCCTATTTGCTTTCATAAAGCAATAAAGTATAAAAATGATGAATTTATACTTTAGCATTTGCTGCTAGAAAAACAAAACTTTAAGACAGCTTTGTAGAGACCAGACATGATTTGCTTGCTGAAGAGTTAATACTGCAGTGGTTTAGGGAATTTCCTGCCCAGGACCAGGTGAAGCAGGAACAGAGAATGAAGGTTGTGCATGCAGGTGAAAACCTTCCCGATTATAATGAAGCATCTAGCTAACTTAAGAGTTTGGCTAGAACAAAGGGTAATGTAGACAACAAGGTGTGCAGAACTTATTACAACACAAGAAGAAAGATTATCAACTCAAGAGAAATAAATCTGTGCTGACATCATCAAGCAGTGGTTCTCTGCAGCGAAGTCAGTGCGGGAGGAAGGAAGGTTCTAATTTTCTTCTCTTTAGGATTCCTCTAAATACTAAATTAGATCTAAATCTTTATTTAGAGGAATGTTGAGCTTGCTGGTTTCTCACTAAATGCCTACATAGATCCAGACTGTAGTCTCATTAAAGTATATACCAAATTTCTATTTCATTTAGAACAAGACCTTATTGACCTATAAAGCTTTGGGGGAAGAAATGCAACCTGAGCAAGAAACTTATGTAGAGATCAACTAAGAGATCTTTGCTTATATATGCTTTTTTTCTCTTAATAAGTTTGGGGTTCTGTTCAATTTCTCCAAGAAGTGAATATTTAGAAATCACAAAGCATTGGTTCATATCTAAGATCTGTGAAACACATGAAGGCAGATGTACTAATATAACATAAACCTGCAAAAACCTGCAGTCATGTACATTTCAAGGTTCTTTTTATGCCTGAAACTCCCATGTAGAATGCTGCAGTTTGTTTACCTATGAACAAGTGAAGTGTCTTGCATAATGGATCAGTCTGCCTCAAAAGGTAATTTAAACTTTTTTTAATAGAATTGAGAAACTGATCTGTGAAGGTCCTTAATGAAAATACACTCACTCATAGCAGCAAGAGGACAGATAATCTTTTCCAATTTTCCCTTTACTGCAAACAGGTATTTATAAAGAGCAGAAAGGCTTGTTCATATTGTGTACATGCAGTTCTTTTTTCTTTCTTTTTCTTTCCTTTTTTTTTTTTATAAAGTGTAGATATTACTTTCACAACCTTTCATGAAATGACTGGCAAAACATGTCCACTGAACACTATGTAAAGTTGTGGCATAGTGTAATTGCCCCCCCTACAGTCCACACCTCAGTATTCTGCATAAGAAATTTTTGGAAGAAAAAAATAAGTCATCATGGAGTGACAGAGTTCTAAGCATGTTTTCAGTAAAACATGTTGAACATTAATCTCACATGGCACATCTTTCACATCTTCAGATTACTATTACATAAAAACCAAGTCCAGTTCTTCAACTCATTTAATAATGATGAACAGTATTTACATTTACAGGATAGACGTCTGTAGTCCTGAAAACTCTCTTTAAGTTTGTCCACTACCTAACGTGTGAGAAGCAAACCCCTCCTCTTTAATGATTCCTTAATATCTTCAAAAGGTAATCTGAAATCCGTGAAGTATTAGGTTTATCAGAACTTCAGAACTTCTTTATAAAACCTACTTTGTTTAAATAAATACTAATTTTGATTTTGGTTTGCACTGATTTTCAGCTTCTTTGGCTCCATCTTTATTTTCCTTGCGACCTCTACAGAAGTATCTCTTCTTTGCAGTTCATTTGGTACAAACTGCTTCCATACTAACCATTGCTAGACTCCTCTAGAGCAGATTGGCTACAACTCACTCCAGGACCAGGAATTATCCTTGGCTTGATACCTTACCTACCCTATAGACCTACTCATCTACAAGCTTTTCAGTGCCTTCCATGTCTTGCACAATACTCTTCTGTCCTGAAAATGCAACAAAATGTGTCAATCCTTATCTTCCAATTTGTTATTGCCATAGCCTGGGACTATGCTCACACAAGTCAGCACCAACTTCTGCAGATGTAGAAGGAAATTCTCACAATTGTGAGGTGTTGATATTGGTATGAGAACCTGCGATACCCTTTCTAGGCCTGAAATAGTTTAAGATTTTTTAAGCTGTTTTAATGCATCAAGAATTACTTGCAAGCATGGGATATTATAACTAATCATTGGGATAATGCTTGGGTTGTTGTGGACAGAGGATCTTGCTCAGGGTGTTTTTTGCTTCGTTTCTTAAGTTGTATCTTAGGCATGACTGAATATGCTATTTAAACCACTAAAAATACTGAGCTAACTGTAAACTTTGAAGAATGTTTTACTTTTCTTCTGAAAATTCATTATTTCCCCTTCAGATGCATTACACTGCATATATAATTTGGAGCTAGATATAGATGCCACCATCCAACTAAGAGTTAGATATTTTGAATAGATTTCAAAATACCAGATTAGGTTAATGGAGGAGTCATTATATTATCAAAAGGATCTTTCATCTAAACCAAATGACAATGAAATTGTCAGGATAGAGAAAGATGCCTTCTTTCACTCATTCAGTCATTTTATATTACTTGTGGGACAGTAAGACACTTCAAACAGTATAGACAGAGATCTCTCTCAGTCCTAACCATAAGACTTTCTCTAAATCTATTAATTGATGAGACAGGTGGTTTTGAACCTCTTCAGGCAGAGGAAAAACTGAACTGATGACCTCCCTCTTCACTGGTCTGTGAAGCCCTTTTATAGTTATGATAATATGGGCAATGCCCTTCATCTTTAAAAGTAAGTGATGGAAAAATCTGTTGGGTTTTTTTTTTTTCCTTTTGTCTGTTAGTTGTATTTTTAGCATTCCTACTAGATCAGGCCCTCAGGAAATAATAAGGAAAAAGATACTAGCTTCTGGCCTCAGTTTCACTTCAATACCACATAAGGTACTACACGTGTTTACTGATGCTTGCCATTTGCGTGATCCGCAGATTATTCTGCCAAGCCCCTCATTGCTTTTTTATCTCTCTGCTATGTCTGTATTTCTTTAGCTTGAAGACAGATTAAGGAAGATGTAATTCTCTCCATGTGCTATATTACCCACTACCTTAAAATCAACAGCAAGAGTCACAAGGGCACAGGAGGTGCATATTAAACATAGCCCATTGTTAACTCTGTATCTTAGTTTTTCATTCAGTTTTTTTAAGAACTTGTTAATTTCCTCTCTTTCCCAAGTTGCTACCTTTTTTTTTCTCTCTTTTCACTCCAAGTTTTTACCAGAGAAATAGAAATTCCTACATTTAGCAGACAGGAGCTAGATTCAATCACCTCAAAGCCTATCTATTCAGCTTTCAGCAGTAGTCAGAAGCTCTTGCTAAGACAACTTGCTTTCACTCAGCAAGCGAGTGGCTTTACAAATAAAAATAAATAAATAAACAATGACTTGACACAAGATGTAAGTAAAGACTATCTCATGGCAACAAATCCTTTCAACCCCAACCAGTTAATCACTTTAATGTTTCATGCCTATGTTGTCTTATTTGCTCTTGAAATTACCATACTTTGCTAAAAAAATAAATCATTAAAAGTGGATAACAATATTGTCATTCATCCTAACTTATCTAACTCTCTCTTTCTACTTTCATTCCCATTGTTTGTAGACAATGGAAAGAAATATGAATCTGCAGGTGGTAATTCACCTCTTTAAGGCAGATGTTCCACCACTATCGGAACATACTCTTATAGAAGTCTCCCATTTCTTCCATTTGTTATAGAAGAAGCTGAGAGGCGCTAGCTCAAGTATTTGATTCTTAGACATATTAAGTTATAGGATATAAATCCCCCCTAATGTATGTTTTTCATTAGTTTGTAATCTGTATAATTCATAACATACACTGTGAGATGCTGTGGGTAAAGAGATTTAATAATATAATTAATTCTGTGATTTAACAAGTGTTATATAATTACTTTAAACAGAGTTCAATCATTTTGTTCATGTTTGCAATTTAAAGAAGCACTCTGACTGAAGTAATATTTATTTTACAAGTAAAAAAAAACCCCAACTATTTATCAGAACAATTAATGGCGAAAAGGAAAGGAGATAACTTCTATGTGAAACTTATACCTCTGGTTACCACTTTATATGGTGGCATTGACAGTCTGTTTTTTTATTAATTAGCATCTTTACTAATGTGAAGATTAAAATAATATTGTGTTCATCAGGAATCCAGGTCAGAAAGTAGAGAACTAAAATTTATTCTTAGGAACATCACATTTTTAAGAAACAGTGAGATGGCTTATTACAATGTTGTTTTATATCAGATTTATAAAGGGGATAATTAAAATACTAGTGACTGTATCAGTGTATTCTGATTTTTCTGCACACCATTTTATATGCAGAGCTACTTGGGCAATTTGATTTGATAGGCACTATTGTAAAAAGGTGATTTACAACTAGTTGTGGCAATGTCAGTTCAGTCTTTGCTTATTGTGAAGGTTACCAAAGACTTAAAATAAAATGATACAGTTTGATGCAGAATTTCTGTTTCAAAAATATTGTCATTATTATAAGAAGCCCACATAGTAATTTCTCCAAAACTATATCAGCTACAAAAAGGTAGTGAAAATAATACATATATCAAAGTGGTCATATTACAGTACTCTGTCATCATTAAAATATCAGACAAGTACTCAAACTTTTGACTTTCTATACAAAACAAAATGAAAAGCATTCAAAATGAATCTACAAATTGTTACTTTTCACATATAAAAACCCCAAAATCATTATTTTATCCACTTTTTTTTTATGCTTTTGCAGAGGTGTGGGGGAAAGTTCGGTGAAGCAATGATGGGGATAAGAAACATCACAGATCCATAAAAATTGCAATTGTAGTAAATGATCCATACTCAAGACACAATTTCTGTATTGTATTGACTGTGGACAGAGACTAAGAAGTGGTCATGCAATAATAAAAATATATTCTCAAGGGAAGTCTCCTTACCATTAAGTAAATGGTCAAGATCATTATGCTACGAGGACAAACAAATCTTCATTGCCAGCACAATAAGTGATAAAATATGTTTACTGGAAAAGAGAATGTGCACTTTCAATAGACAGAATGTAAAAGAATTTGTTAAACCACTACACTTTTTCGGGAGTGTTTTTAACTTTTTTTTTTTTTTTAAAAAGAATGGAAAGAAATTATTGAAAAATAATTGTGGTATTGTAGACTATGAATTTGTGAGTTCTTTTTATTGATAAAAGTGAAAAATCAGCATTGCAATATTTATGTTAAGTAATGTAATGTTTTATTCACTGCACTTTGCATTCAACCGTTTTTTCCACTAATCATTCCCTTTTAATTTTCAATGACAATAGTATTTCTTAATTCACCTTAAAAATACAAAGATAAGAAATATGCATGCAAACCTAACCTCAATTGTTTCTCTGTAAGCCAAACAATGACAGCTTTTAATGAAGATGCTACTTAATCATGTCATTGCCTTCCAATTTTAGGCTCACCTGATGAGGACAATTAGATACACTGTAGCTTGCAATGAGTGCTAAGCTGGGACTTTCTTAATTTAGGCAAATCAAGATGGATATTTATCACCCTCTTCCTTCGTATACTCCTTCTGGTATTTATGAGATTCTTAACAACCTCCAGAAACTCCATAAATCTGATGAATCTGAAACCATTCAAGCCAACAGGAAAAACTTAACTGACTTCAGTGAGCTCAAATCAGATTCCAGATAAGAACAGCAAGATCAATTTTTTCCCCAAAAGTGCTGTTTCTTAATTCAGCAACACAGAAAAAATCAGTAAAAAATTAATTAAAAATATAATACAGGCATAGAACTACGACAATAAAACTATTTTTCTTTTAAAAACCTCACAGAAAGTAAAGAGGTTTTTTTGGATGGTGTCTCTTTAACCAGTTCATTTACCTCACCAGTTTCAATATGCCACATTTTGTTAACAGGCAGCTAGATCTTTTCGCTGTTATAGTAAATCAATGGAAAATGTATCATTGATTTCAGGTAGAAGTGAGGGATAGCAGGGAGTCAGGCATAAAAGGGAAAAAAAGAGACTTAAACACTTTTGGTTTATTGATTACTGTTGACTATAACTGCGAACCCATTAACAACTTGATTATAGGAGAAGGGGCCTTGGTTTTCTCCTTGTGTTGGACAGAAAAACAGAGAAAGTGCACACAAAAGCACAAGTCTTATGAGGAGCAACTGAGGGAACTGAGGTTGTTTATCCTGGAGAAAAGGAGGCTGAGGGGAGACCTTATCGCTCTCTACAACTACCTGAAAGGAGGTTGTAGGGAGGTGGGTGCTGGTCTCTTCTGTCAGGGGGCTGGAGATAGGGCAAGAGGAAACGGCCTCAAGTTGCCCCAGGGGAGGTTTCCATTCAATCTTAGGAAAAATTGCTTCACCACAAGGGTTATCAAGCATTGGAACAGGCTGCCCAGGAAAGTGGTTGAGTCACCATCTCTGGAGGTATTTAAAAAGTGTGTAGACAAGGCACTTCAGGACATGGTTTAGTGGGCATGGTTGATGGTTGGACTCGATGATCTTGAAGGTCTTTTCCAACCTAAATGATTCTGTGATTCTATGATTCTAAAAGTGAGACAGTTACAGAAATGAAAGTCTTGCATAAATTATAATTACTGAGTGATAGAAAGACTTAAACAGGAATTCTGTATATGTACATTCGCTTAAAGTAGTCCAGCATTTTCAATATAAATATATATTAATGCATTTATATCCTTCAGAAGAAAGTTAATAAGATAAGCTGAATTGTTAATTCTTCATTAAACAGTACTATTCAACTCCTCTTCATAAAACAAAATTGTTGTAACCTAATCCACAAAAAGTTATACTTTAGTTATAGTTTGAATGATACAAATAGTTAACTAATCCGATGTTTATGAAAAGCCTAGTAAATTAACACCTTAAATGATGCATGTGCACTTTTTATTTCAGAAGTTAAAACATTATAGCAGACTAGAAATTAATACACTGGACCCAGAGCAGCTACTCAGAAACAGGATTTGAATTCCCAAAAGCAATTTTTTCATGGGGGTAGGAGGGAACAGGAAAAAAACCCTTTTTTTCTGGTAAGGAGTTTTTAGGTGGCAGTCAAAATGTGGTGGCTAATAGATGAGAGTTTAAAATGATGTGAAATGCCGGTAGAACTCCCAGGTGCTGTTGAGAGATGACTATCAGTAAGTTAGTGAAATAACTCATGAGAAGATATATTTCCTTTTTTCAGCATTGCCTAACGTACATTTGTTCTGCATGAAGAATTACTAATAATATTACTGGATTTCAGTTGTTTCAGTAGTCTAAATGTTAAGTAACACAGCCAACTTCTCTACACCTAGTTGAATCTGTATGGACCAGTAGAAATAGAAGGTTCAAGAGACATATTGCTCCGGAGTAGAGTGTGTACACCTAACCTTAAGTCCTCAACTTAAAAAACAGGATTCTATGTCACAAAATGAGCTGCTAAACTTAGTGGAGGAGAATGCTGCTCTGGTTTTGCTTAGAAATGTGAGACAGGAAGAAGTCAACTACAACCCTACTGTCAAAAGTTGGGGGTGAAGACCCTATAGTACATAAGAACTCACTGTTCTGGTTTTCAGACATTACCTGTTCTAGGCAGAGCCACACAGTCGTACAGCTGTGCCCACTTATATCCGACCTGAGTCTGTCCTGAGCAAATGTCACTAGTTCTCTGAAACTATGAGAACGCAGGAGAGATTAAATGCAGAAGGTGCTGTAGGAGTATCTAGTCTTTTGCTGTGACCCACAAAAGACATATAGCAAAACCATAAGTACAAAAGACCAGAACTGCCAAACTACGTGCACAAGAAGATAATATGAATAATCCAGGCCACTGTCAAATATTCTGGACTATTCTCAATAACTGAGACAACAGACAGTAGTACTTCACTTCTTTCCTACATTTTGTTCTGTTGTAGCCTATATAGCCTGGATTCTACTGTGCCACAATGTAGAGAATGATATGGGGGGGGACCAGAAAAGCAAGAGTGACTTCTACTTAGCGTGGCTGAGGGAATAAATGGATATAAGGTAGGTTTATGTTCCCATAAATTCTGAGGCTACCTGAAGGCTGCTCAGCCCAGCATCAACTTGAGCAGCTAAAAGTCTTCAGATTTACAGCACCCAGTAATAATTCCCTAGATGCTGTTGCTGCAACTAGGAATTCCTGGAAAACAACCAGCTATTACTATATACCTTCCTTTTCTGAGAAAACTAGAGGGATGGATTGATATGAAACAGCATCTCCAAATTGCTATCCTGGCCCTAAACTCAAATGAACATATTACCATTTCAGCAGTGTCTTCCAGTCACTCTTATTGTGCAATTCCAAATGACTTTTGCATTAAAAAAAGTTTCATCAGTCTGCCTTTATGCAATACATTGCTACCTGAGCTGCTCTAATAGTGCCAGCACAGAAATACATTCAATGTCATATGTCAAAGGAAAGAATGAAGCACCAATGTGTTGTGCACACATGATATGCACAGAAGCACCTGTGGTGCATGATTAGCATAATTTTGTGACATAGGTTGAACAATGAGGCAATTACAGCAACCATCCAGCATTTCACAATTACCACTTCAGAAAACATTTTGTATACACAGACAGTCATGCTGTTTGGAAAAGAACTTACTCTCAGGAGAGATAAGAGCTGATTGATTGAAGTCTCTACTGAGAGTATTTTAAGCAAGCAAGCTTTATTACAGCTTACCGCACTTTAGTTTGTGTTTATAAACATGCAGTGCTGAACATTCCCTGATAGACAATGATGATGTCTCTGTCTGACATGGCTATTATGATACTGTGACTTTATTAGCACGTAAGCATTTTTCCATTAAATTTTTTGGATCATATTAAATTCTGATGCAACCCCAATGTTTTCACTAACTAAAGACATGAAACACTGAGTGTTCTGCAGTCTAGTGTGATACTAGCCCAAAAGTAAGTAAAAAAACCTTGAAAATGGGATGTTTTCTGCTGCTGAAATCAATGGTGGCAAATCATGCTATTTGTAAAAATGTAATTTGAATTTAAAGTTATCCTAATTATCAAATTCACTTAAAGTTAATTATACTTTAAATCCACTTAATACTCTGTAATAAATGTTATACTTGTAATGGATAGGTTCAGCCCATTAAAACAATAACTTTTTATGAGTGAGATGAGGCCAATTTAAAATAAAATTAATTTGTGGGTGGAACAAGGATTGAATTCCAATAGTCTAATATCTCAGACACAATACACACTTGCCAAGGGCACCCCCATCAGTATGCGCCATATCATTCTACAGTGCAAAATATACTGAATTGGAGAGTCTTTTTATTTCATTACTATAGCTTCCAACCACTGGCTTTGGCTTTCTATAGAATAAGAACTGTTCTACACCAAGTGGTATTTTAACATAAAAACCAGAAGACAAAACCCAAAATCTCAAACCTGAAAAGTTCATTTTGGAAAGTTATTTTTAATTTCAAAAAGTTCCAGTGAAAAATGACAGCCAGTTCTGGGCCTCCATATAATTTATGTCAACACTTTGAAGTGAAGCTTGTGTTTTCAAATACATTTGCAGAGCACAGTGAACCTGCTGTTGCAATATACATAAGCAAATACATTTTAGGCTATTTTTTATATAGGAATTAATACTTGCTTTTTTCCTGGCAAATTTCCAGACTCCTTGGGAAAACATTAAAAGAATTCAATGCATCACTCCTGCCAGTTCATCAGTTCTTTCAAGTCTGGCTTGAAGAGTTTAATATATATTTTGCATTTACAAATTAGCATTTT
Organism: Astur gentilis; assembly: GCF_929443795.1. NCBI lineage: Eukaryota > Metazoa > Chordata > Aves > Accipitriformes > Accipitridae > Astur > Astur gentilis. Next base: position 8,316,403 of record NC_064892.1, read on the forward strand.
TACTACCTAGCTCTTCTCTAGAGTTAGCAATCAGGTATTTCACCTGCTCTTATAGCTGGTATTGTATATAACATTATACATTAGAAAGCTTATTTAAACGTTACCATTGCAAAGTCAAACAGAATTAAGGCTGCCACATTGATTTTATTCAGTTTCTTACTACATATGTATTATAATCATCTTACAAAAAATTAAAATGAGAGTCCATGACATGGCCAAGAAGACACCTCCATAATACAGGATTCTTGTTCTATACTTTCAACACCAAAGAACATAATTTCTTATCTTGAAACCCTCTGGCTCACTCACCCTGACCTCTTGCTCATCTTTAGTCCTGTCTTTGAACAAAGGCATATTTCCCAAGGTTCCCAGAAGGCATTCTTTTCCTACTTGAAAATTTCAACCCAAAGCCCTTAGCTGGATTTTGGTTAAGCCTTTTATTTCACAAAACAAAAGGAAACATTACTTTCATTCAGAGCAAATTCGTAGCACAGGATGATTGCTTGTATGAAACTCCATTGCCCATTTTTATCCTAAATCCAGAGGTTAAGCGGTTGAAGAACTCCTCCAACCTTTGGAAACTGTTGAGTCACTTTTTTTCATCTTATGGCTTTAAATATACATTTCTCCTAACAATGCTGTAATGATCAGGTGTAATATTTGGGATGGGAGGGAAGGTACTTTGTACTTCTGCAGCTGAAGCACATCCTCCACACATTAACATACACACACAAATATTTATTATGCTAGAACAAGCATGACTCTTGTTTCTTACTGATTAACATACTCAAGGGAGTAGTTGTACAGCAGTCATTTCTGAATCTGCTGTTTAAATGAGTTAAAACTAAGCATGATTTTCTTGTTTCAAATGCTAATTGATTTAACAGTAAAGACTATATTATTGCTTGTTATATGCACATAAAATACTGACCAATTTCCTCCTAGACATTCTCTTTTCCATTCCTCTTCCCTTTTGATCTTACTCATAGGTAAATGCACTCAATAGCACGCATAATGCAAGATATTTACTTATCATAAATAGAAGGTTTATATCCTGCATCTTGATTCCCATACAAGTACAAAGGAGAGGAAATTAAGACTCATTTTGAATTCTCCTCCCTTGTATATAGCCAGTAATAAAGCTTAGTTAATAAAACACAACTATTATTAGGGCATTGGACAACAACAAATTATCTGAGACTGATCTGATTCAAGTGTTATAGTCACATGATCATAGTTCTCCAAGGAGCATCCAAATATTGTTTTGACATGCTTCTTCAGTAGTTCTTATTTGGTTATTTAAAACAGGGTTATTATAAATGTTTCCATGACAGCAAACGCCCGAGTATTAGGAAAAGAATCAAATTACAATGTTCTACCTGTACTGTTCAGCAGCATATAAAGCTGGGGGAAGAAGAAGGAAGGGGGGACACATTCGGAGTGATGGCATTTGTCTTCGCAAGCCACTGTTATGTGTGCTGGAGCCCTGCTTTCCTGGAGATGGCTGAAGACCCACCTGCTGATGGGAAGTGGTGAATGAATTCCTTGTTTTGCTTTGCTCGTGCATGCGGCTTTTGCTTTACCTATTAAACTGTCTTTATCTCAGCCCACGAGTTTTCTCACTTTTGCCCTTTTGACTTTCTCCCCCATCCCACTGAGGGGGAGTGAACCAGTGGCTGTGTGGTGCTTAGTTGCCAGCTGGGGTTAAACGTTTACAATTACCTGATCAGAGGGTACGGAGGTAATGGAACTAGACTCTTCTTGGGGGTTAATGGTGATAGGTCAAGAGGGTACAGACAGAAGCTGAAACATACGAAGTTTTGATTAGATAGAAAGAAGAAAAAAAAATGCTGTTAGGGTGGTTAAATACTGGCACAGGTTGCCTGGAGAGGTTGTGGTATCTCCATCCCTGAAGGTATTCAAGACTCCACTGGATGTTATCCTGAGCAACCCAGTCTAATTAAACATGCCTTGAGCAGGTAGTTGAAGCAGTTGACCTCTGGAGAACCCTGCCAACCTAAATTACAGTTGTGTTTGTCAATGTCTTCATGAATACATACCCTGAAAAGGGTATGGGCAGTGAAGAATGAAGAATTGTTCATATTATAAAGTTACTCAGAATAATAAGGTCAAGGCTCAACTGTGATGACCTGCAGAAGTGTCTTATGAGTGGTTTGCCAATAAAATAACTGGTGGACTTTAATGTAGACAAATGTGAATTGGTTCATATTGTGGAAAACAGAATTTTAACTTAATATCTAGGGCAATGGGTTTTGATACAATTGTTCCAATTTAGGATAATAGGCTTATGACAGCTAGTTCCATTAAAATATCAGATCAATAAGTAGTATAAATAAAAAATTTATACCAAATGGTAGAAGTTATTAGGAAAGAATCAAAAAAAAATTACACAAAGAGCATTAGAGAACACTGTTCACCACTTCAAAATTCATGAGTCACAAACAAATTTAGTCCTGTGTGCATTCTGGTCACTCCTACTCAAAAAAAAAGAAAAAAAAGAAAAAAGGAAAAGAAAAAGGAAAAGAAAAAAAAAGAAAAGAAAAAAGAAAAAGCAAAAAAAGAAAAAAGAAGAAAGAAAAAGAAGTGGAAGACATTTGGAAGGGGCAGTGGCATGATCAAAAACATGCAAAGACTTTTGTACTATGAGCAATTATTTAAGCAGACATTTTCAACAAGGTAGAGAGATACTGTCAGGGGAGGTGATACAATAGAGATTTAAGAAATGACTAGCATAGACATGGTGGCTTGAAACTGACTATTCATCATCTCTTCCAATGCAAGAATCAGGAACATCCAATGAAGTTAGCCGGAGCCAGTTGAGTAACAAGCAAAAGGGGCCCTTTGTGGAATGAAGCATAGAACTGTAGAGCTACTTGATATATGGTGCTGTGAATGCTAAAAGTTATATGGATTTGGAGGGGAAACTTAACCAGTTAATAGAACCTAATGGTTATCGAAAAATGACCCTGCAGTTGAATGTGTGTTAAGGAAAAGTACTTTCTTTTTTTCTTGCTCTTCTTTAGGCATTTGTTTTAACTAATATTGGAGATGGGATATGGGACTTCACAGACTTTTTGGTCTGACCCAGGATAGCCATACTGAGTTTTATGATATGGTTCATCTGTATGCCATAATAAAGCTGAGACCTCCTCTAAGGGGTGCTCAATCTGTATGCCACAAGTCACCCTATCGGATAAGGTACAAAAATGAAGGTACATGAGTCAAAAGAAATTACTGCATTTACTTTTGGTTTTATATTGCATCATAGTGAATAAGAAGGGAAACTTTCAGTTAAGTCTTTTGTGCTGGATCACCAAGGGATGTTTATTAAATCACTGTAATTTAAAATAAAGCACTATGATATTCTGTTTCGATTTACTTAAAAAAAACCAAACCCTACTTATTTTACAACTAGAAATTCCCTATGGTTATAACATGGAAAGGAATAATTTCCCTGTAATACTTGCATGGATAAATAAGAGCTGACAGATGGTATAATACACAATAAAACTTTCTATTAGGTTCAGAATACATGTTACACAAACACAGTACTCATGTTCATATATTCCCAATGGCCCCGGTCTAGATCTTAGTAAAATCAACAAGACTATTTCCATTAAATCTGGTGTAGAGCATAAGAAATTTAACTGTTTTCCAGCAATTTCATACTTTTAATAAAAAAATGAACAAAAATTTATTGCTTGTATAGAGTACAGAGATGCATTGATTTTAAGAATTTATGACCCCTCTCATTGTTTGTATGTACTGCAGTCTGAAACCACCTGATTAAGCTAACTATATACATAGTTAGGACAGCAAGAATGCATAAAATATATGTAGTAATAGCAAAGGAAAGTGATGTGTTCCTTTTCATTTGACTCTTTAAGCATGCATTCACTCTATGAAGCCCAGAGGAAACTAATAACTGTGGATCAATAAAGCAACATAAAAAAAATTAGGTAAAGTCAATCATGACTAAAATGATAAAGAAGAGGGAAAAAAAGGTATAATTTTAGTTGCTGATAAATGGCCCAGCTCTAAGAATATCAATCGCCTAGAGAATTTAACCTATCAGTACTATAGATTCTATTCTTCTGGGGTTCTGTTGTAGTTGCTTAACTGTAAGCTAAATTTGATTAAGCAATGAAAATTTGGAAGATTTTACCTTTTATGCATGACAGAAAAAGGGATGTGAAACTGTTCTTCATTTTTGTATGTGGAAAGTAACTTGATGGTTGTGACAGAAAAAGGAAGATTTCCTTAAGAATTATTTTCTTTCTTTTCCAGAAAATTGCTTCCTTTTGAAAAACCAAAGTAGAAAAAAAATAGCATGTTCAAAGAAAAAAGAAAAAGGATTTATAATTGTAAAGGTCTTTACACATCAGTTATATTAAAACCAATCAGTTGATATACTGGATAAATGAGAGATTACAAAAAAAAATCTTTACAAATTCTTTCAAAACGTGACAGACACCATAAACCTGGAGTTTTCCTCTCTTTTATTTACCTCTTCCCTTAGTTTTTTTCAAAAAGCAGGAGAACCATTAGAAAAATGAAATGGTTCAGTGTGACAAGGTTAGCAAAATGAAACTTCTAGCTGTGTGTCAGAGCTCAGTTACTGATTTTGTTGTAGTGTGCAGTTAGCTGTGGAAATGTTAACTTTAATGAAGACCCTGTTCCCTTGTAGCCAAATAGAGTGAACTCCCAAGGGCATCCCCATGTGTCATCCTCATTGTGCTTTTTGATCTTTTTGATCTGATCAAATTAAATCTTTCATGCTTGCTGAATACACAGGTGGTGTCTTCTAAAGTTGCCTGCGCCTTGAATTTTCCAAAGCTGTTTCTAAGATTCATGGTTTCTTATGTTTTCAGTGCCCCCTGGGGCAAACACAGCTCCACCTACTTAATTATTTTTGCAAGTTTAAGTATTTTTTTCACTGTATTCTTGTTACTTTTTTCAGCTTCTATTTTTTCAACAATTTTCAAGTCTGAATTCTTGTGCATTTTTGCAGACTTGCAAGAAGTTGAGTGGCCAGTAGTTTTGAAAGACATTCTGGCCCACCTATCAGAGTATCAAGTGCAAGCTCATGTATTACATAGAAGAGAAACTGAAAATATGTGACTAAATTTTAATGCCAGAGAGAAGTGAATGTTAGAAGGGGGGGAATTTGTCAGTAGGGGTGTTTGAGAGAAGTACTTTTTTTCATACTAGTCTGTAAAGAAAATAGGTGAAACATTACAAAATAAAGTAGCCATGAGGTAAGGGAGGGATGGGACACACCCTAGTTAGTTTAAAAAAGATTACTTGAAAGAGAAAGGGGAAAAGAAAGACAGACCTTGAAAAATGTACATATTATGATGATTATAGGCAAAGCAATACTGAACTTTGAAATTGCCAGAAAAAGAATTGCTAAAAAAATCTTGGAGGTACTGCTGATATTAACTTCATTTTGTAAAATGCCATGAGCTGCTTTCTGGGGGCAGGGTGTGTGTGTGAGACATAGTTCATATTTTAAATTAAGTATGATAAACAGTTTTCAAAACAAGAAAAAGGTTGTAAAAAGATTTTGGAATAAAACAACACTGACTTATAGCTCAGATGATAGCTCTCTTACTGATCCCCTCTGCCTAGGCTTTTAGATTAACCTTTCACACCCTACATTTTTGGTTCCTGCACTGAATGTAGAAAGCTGTATGGGTAAGCTCCAACTCAAGGATCACTGACCTCAAAATTAACTGTACCACTTAAAAATTAAGAAATCTGAATGATTTTTCAATAGGACAATGGAAGTTCTTGGATAATGAGCCAAGACTGCTGAGACAACGAAAGTGCAAGGAAAGGAAACTCCAGTAAAAACAAGATAGAAGATATCTCTTTGGAGAAGTTATTTCACACTGCCATTTCTGCAGTTTTGGCAACCAATAGTTATAGTGTCATAATGTATATGTTTCTAGTTAAAAAATTGATTTAACCAGGCTTTTAAGATTCAATCACTTGAGCCTGGAATAAACCCACTAACTTTGGTGTGACTGAAGTATACAATGCAGAAAGGCATTGATGACTTCCTGATCTCATAGTATAAAGAATTAAATTTCACTTTATTACATTGGTCAAACACCCTTACTAGGAAACATTATTTTCCCCTCAAACCTGTCTGGCTCCTTTCTCTCATTATTATTTTTCATAAATTCCAGACTAAAGCTGAATTTCCATATTTTCCTTCTGAAATGAACATAAACCAGGAAAAGAATTCCCAAATCATCCTCATATTTGCTTTTTTTAAAGAACAAGCTTAATATGGTTAAATAACAAGTTCTAACTGAGGGTTGACTTTTCTAAACGTAATAACTTTCTCTGTATTGTTCTGTACTTTCCCACGCCCCTTTCAAATGCTGACTTCAGCTCTGCATTGTAGTATTGGTCTCCTTAACGACACATTTAAATGAAAAATACTGTTACCTGTCTGTCCTGTACACACTTTTGTTTATTCAAGGATGGCATTAAACCTGCCTGCACTTATTGTAATCTAAGAACACTAAACATTTTCCAGGGGTAACACTTGCAAAGGCATAGTCACCTGTTCTGTGGGTATGGCCTACTTCCCGAGAATATATGCATATCTGTATTTTTTTGCAATAATTATGCAATATAAAAGTAAGACACTGGCTTAAATTAATTGTTTCGTTAATATTACTGAAACTAAGACACATCAGGGCATGGTTTGGGGGTTTTGTTCCTATTAGTAGTGAATAAAATAAATTTAGCTGGTGAAAGGACTGCAATTCATTTTCACTCACAGATTACTTGTAGCAGTAATACATACTAACATGTGTTTTAAGGCTAATGGCCTAATAACTCACCTTTTTGCAGCTTCTTAAGATGAATTTAATGCTTCGGTTCTGTTTGGGGGGTGGGGGTAGTTGCATATACTATTGCTTAGGTCACTACTTCATTCAAAGAAAGAAAGAAACAAACAAAAAACCCAAATCAAAAAACCTTAGCTGCAAATTAATACACAAACATTTTCTCTTTGTTTCCTAGGCAAAGTGAGAGGAAGGAGGAGATGAAAGGAATTATTTACCTGCATCTCCCAGTTCCCTGACACAGAACCATTCATATTCCCAGGTCAGAAATGAGAAATTTTGAGGATGCTTAACTTAATCCAAAAGATTTTGGGTGCCGCTGAGAATTTCTAAAACTCCATATTAAAAAGAAGCCCTGCTTGTGCTACAGCATGGAGCAAAAGATGGAGAATGACATGAGAAGCCAAAACCTTCCCTGGCTAGAGCAATATCCTTCTTCACGTGGATGATGATCCACGAGGAAATTCACTTACACAAGAATTCAGATCTAGCTAAAAATGCATGTGTCACAGGAATCTAAACTATCATTACAGTCAGTGAAGATCCAGTAAATACAATCAATAGAGTCTACAGAGCTATTTGTGTCCCTGTAAAACCAGACACTGACATGTGATCAGCTGGTTCTCTAGACACTGTTGGTGTGCTGACAAGGGGCTCAATTCGCTTGACCGCAGGTATTTAGTGTCATCTGAGATGGCAAAGTCTGTCCTGCACGGCCTCCAGTTGTTGCTCTTGTATGACACCTGTAGGTCCCACATTGTATCTGCCAGCCACATACAGGTGTCTGAGATACGGTGTCATTTTGGAAGTCTGCATGTGAGCAGCAGAATTGTTGCTTCACTAAGTATTTGAATTGCAAGAAGGCATTTGAATTCCATGGCATACCCTGATTTCCCCTCACACTTCTTCTCTCCCCTTTCCATCATCTAGACCAAAAGATTTGGGGACACAATGAAGCTCTTCCATTGTCAAGTACTGCCCTTGAATCAGGGTTTGGGAGGCAAGGAGAAAAACTTACATTCAGGTTACAATCCCAGAACATACTCTATTATATGAAACTGAGACACTGTCTAACTAGCACTATTTAGACGGCCTTAGAAAGCAACATCAGTGATACTATTCACACTTAGTCCGAGTGTTCTCTTAGCACATTAATAACGTATTTGGGATGCATAAATATTCACTATAGGTAATTAAGTAATCATAACCATAGACAAGACTGACTTAAAGTCACTACCAAAATTATATATTTTTTATTCCATTAAGTAAATCAGTTATTTCTACTAGTTTTACTCTAATTCTTTGCAGTGTGATTTGGACATACAGAAGTGGGGTTTTAGCTATTTATATTTGGGAATTACAGAAGTGGGGTTTTAGCTATTTATATTTGGGAATTATATTGTACACACTACATGAGGCAGCCATTAATCTTATACAGCTGGGAAGCTTGGGTAAGTTAAGAACAAAATTCTTCTATGTGACAGGTATAAATTAACATTACAGCAACTTTTTATTTAGAGAATTTTAAAAAGGCAGCCTTTGACTGTAGATTTTATAACTTTAAACATCTAAGCTTTAGGTGTGCTTTGAGTATTTATTTAAAAACAGCAGAACAGGATTAAGTTAATCTGTTTCACCAAACATCCAATAAAAAAACCCTCATTATTAGATTTTACAAAATCTAACATAAAAAAGAAGCAGTATAATAAGCATTTCAGATTATTAAAACTTAATTTCAGAAGCCTTATTCATTTTTTTCATTATTAATGCAATTTGTGATTCATTTATTTATGACAATGAAAACAAACTAACTAGTCAATTTTTATTTCTGGTTAGGTATATTTTGAGTCTTTTTATTGCCAGCTCTGTGCCTCACTTTCAGCTGCAAAATAGAATTAGAATGAATAATTGAAGTATTTTGACTTTGGGTCCAAAACTGTATTTTTATATGCAAGGGCTAGACAATTAGTTTAATATGTTTTTTTCTAATTCAGTATTTGATCATATAAAAGCAGAAGCAGAGTCTACAAAGGACTTGGAAACTTTTTTTTTTTTTTTTTTTTTTTTTTTAATGTAAAGAGATACCTTTCTACTGATACAAAAAAAAAAAAAAAACAACCCTGTGTATTGTTTTATTAATTCTAAAAGGTTGCTGGGTGTATATTTAGATTAGGTAGCAATGCTCAGTATTACCGAGATAATAGAATTCAGAATATGTTTAAGAATATGTTGGAGGAAATAGAAGTTTAACAAAAAGGCCAGGTTTGCCTTAGCTTCTCAGAAAAAGAAGGCAAGCTATAATAATTTAGGTAATTATTTATTTACTGTTAATTTGTGCACTGTTACAATGGAAGTTACTGAAAAAGCATCTGAGTTGTTTAGATGCCTTAGGCTATCCAAGGATGTCCTAGGATATCCAAAACATCTACCCAGGTCTGGCAGACATGCTGTGGGATGTGTGACCTACACATGAACTTCTGCTGTGGTAGCTAAGGGCCAGGCATTTCAGATGGCAGCAGACACCTATATGCAGTAACATGAATTGAACTCTAGGGACATAGAGCTCAACTCACCCTCAACTCTAAGCCTGAACTTAAGTGTTTACTGCCCTCCTAGTTTCTATAGGTTATCCAGGCTCCAGCTGCCCCTACAGAAAGACAAGAATCTCCTCTAGGTTCTGCACTTGCAAGGTGTCTGAGCTCCATGCAGATACCACTTAAAGAGGGCATTTGAAACCTCGCTAGATAGGTAACCAAATCCTGCCCATTGTAGCTGACAAAGCTATTTCACTGAGTATATGTGGGTACACGTAGAAACCTGCGGTGTAGATAGCCACATTTATAATGTCTGAATCTGGAGGTGAATCCCATTGTTGGTCGCAGGCAATCTAAAGGACTTGTGAAAATACCACCTTCTCCTTTGGTTAGAATGTACTTGCATTTTGCTAAGCACTTCTTTGATTCAAATCATCAGCTAAAACTCAAGGGCAATTTTTACTTCGTCTACAGCTATTTCAACTATCCAGATTTCTTATGGAAAAGTTAAAGGTCCAACATGAAAAGTATTTTTTAATTTTTGGACAATCAAAACTTCTTCAGTCATTCTTTATGTTGACTACAAATGGGTGATACAGTTTGTGATGCCTTAATCCCTTCTTTTTGCAGTATAACTATTCAAATTACATATATTTGAATGAGTGCCAGCAATATTTTACATAGTCAAAAGCAAAATTGCCTTTATTCCTCCTTAACCTTTTTGATGAAAAGAAGAACTCTGAAATTTACTCTGCAAGCACCAAGTTGCCCCTTTGACTTCCCTTCTCCATTTTTTTTGTTTGTTTGTTTGGGTTTTGGTCTGGTTTTGGTGGGGGTTTTTTTCAGTATGAAAGAAACTCATTAAGCTCTGCTAACTGAGTGGAACTTGTACTTGCAATAATACTAGGGGTTTTTTGAATCCTCTTTAAAATATCAATTGAATTGCTGAATTTTCAGTCCACTGAACTGCTTATCTTAATATTTGGATTAATGCCTACTTCCTTTATTTCACAAATTAAATGCATTGCTTTTCCTTATCACAATGTAAGTGGCTTCAGAATCCCCATCTTCCATATTGGACTTACAGCTCTGTCTATGACATTCTTAGGCATTAGTTTCCATCTTCTTCACTCATCACTGCTTCCTTGCTGGTTCAGTGTGCAACAAAAAGTTTATAGCACTCTTGATACTTTTTGCTTATCTTAAGTTGCAAAACCGAGCTAGTAAGTCCTCATTAGTATCAGGTGAGAAATTAAGGTCTCCCAAGTCAGGATTCTTTTTTCCTGCCTTTTTTCCTACCAGTCATCAGTGGGTTAGGGAACTTAAGACTGCTGCTTAGCTCCAGATCATATATCAAGAACCTGTATATGGACAAGATAGTTCAGTCTGTTTTCTCAGGGTAAGGTCCAACACCAAAAATTTGCTTCATGGAACATGAAACCCTCATTGTATCAGCTTTGGTCTTTATCAATATAACTTACTTCAAATATCTTATGTTCTTTTTTTCTCAAAAGTTAGGGCATTTGGCCAAGCTCTTCTTTTTGAGACTATAAGGCTGTAAACAGTATATTATAATTGCTGTAAACAGTACATCCTTCTTACCCATTTACTTGATCTGACTTAATTTCTCATCATAAAACTGACTTCTGTGTTGACCTTTGCCTCTAGGATTTCTTCTCCCAGTGATTTCTCAGTTCTGTAAGTCCCTGCTACAGATACCCTGGCTTCCTCATTGACATTGTTGGAGCAATGGTGCAGTCCTTAAGTGACTAGAATTTTATAACTGCTGCCTCAACAAAGACTTCAACTCTGACTGTAAGTTACCTACTAGAATGCTCCCTGGCAAGGTTTGATTTGACTGATTTGAATAACTTCTCCCATGGGCTCCGTCTATTCTTATGCAAGAGATTATCATTCCTAATTTACAGACAGTCCAAGAGCGTGTGCTGGTTGCTGAGGCATTCAAGTTCACAGCCTGGCACATTCATTTCCGTGCTACCAATTTTACTTTAAATAAATGTAGCAAGCCACAAACTGGGAGTAGCTGGCACATACTTGCTTCTGCAACTCTGGTTTCATTTGGACAACTTCTGGAGAAAGATATACCAGAAGAGATGGGGGAAATGACCTTTTAAATTGTGTGAAGAACGAGTTTGTCTGGAGTTACTGCCACCTTCTTGGAAAATATCCAGACTTTGTTTTAATTCCTTCTGTGAGGCCATCAGCTAACTTAAAGTCTGATTTTAAATTTTCTGGGACATACTTGAATTCTCCATCCTCCATTTTGTCTTTCATTTTGGTTCAGCAATGTACAAGCTCATTCAATGTCTCCATGGAAACTGAATCCTACAGTTATCAGTACTGCCCTTTTTGATCTACTCAGTTACTCAAACTTTGGGGCTGTGTGGGGTCAAACAGTTCCTGTGCAAACCTGTTTATTTACAAAGAACATACATATCTCTCTTCCCCTGGACACAACAGAACTCAAAGGAGACATTTTCTATATTTAGTGTCAATTTTCTTTCAGGCAACACTTGTCCAAACTCTTTCTTCCTTAGCTTTCTCTATATTGCAGTCTTATTGCCTTTTCTCTCCTTTTCTTCAGGCCTCCTTTTCCTTTCTTGGAAATGCTGAGCTCCACAAAAAAAATGGTCAAAGAAAACTTTCTTCCATGAGTGCCAGCATATGCCTTTATTCTGGGAGGTGACACCATCCCAGGCTTGAGGGAAAGGCTGCTATTGGTTCAGTCAACTACGTGTATAGATCTTCTTACAGCTTCTGTCAAATCAGGGAAAAAGTTTATATTCAGCCTCAGTGAGGCTGAATCCGGCCCATAATAGTTCCAGCAGTCATGGAATCACACTGATTTCTAAGCCAGTTTACATGATGACATTGCAAATCTTAAACTAAGTTTTCTTTTATCTACTGTCAGATTTCTACTTTTCTTCTGACACATCTGCTGTTAGCAATGCTTATGACTTTTTGCCAGAGTAATAAAAACTCCAATGAATGGAAACTTGAAAATGGTCTTGCTCTGGTATAGCTAAGCAACCTACTCTATTTTCAATTAGGTATTTAAAGGAAGGGACAAGAAAAGTTGTGAGGAATCCCCACAGTTTTCCTCTAGACAATTGTTAGGATTAAGATGATCACTCGGGCAGATTCCATTCTTTTGGTAGTTGATTTTCTGTTACTGAAGCTTGTAATATCTTATTAAAATTCTCTTTGGGTGTACAAAGATGTTTCAAGGAGCTTATTTCTTCACACTAATGTCTAGCTGCCTGATTATCAGTTCATTTATGCTTTCCAAGGAATCATTTATTTTTTTAAGACAGTGTAATTTTTGTGCAAGCCTGACTGTTATCTCGTTTGCTTGCAAAGTGACAATTAATTCCTGATATATAGCCTCTAGTGTACAGCCCTTGTCAGTTACACAACGAAATGCTCAGTCACTGATCTTGAAGTCTGTAGGAAAATATACTAAAACTTGTGTAAGGTATTGGGGTTTTGTTTGGTTTTGTTTTTATATATACAAATAAAATTAATGTTGACATATAGGCTTGCATATTATTTGCTCCAAGGCAGATTTTATGAATTGCATTCACAACTACATTACTCTGCATCCAATTCTGCCATTATTTCATTTTCTTTTGAAATTTTCCAGAAGAATGATGTTTTAGACAGAAAGTTCCTCTGTGCACTTCCTTAAGATGCTTGCTATAGAAATTAGCTGTCTAGTGTGACCATTTATTTGAGAGCTATTTGAGTTAGCAAATTAATTTTAACCAGAAAGTTACATTAAAAATCTTTAAAAATGTATGGAAAACTTTCCACAACCATTTAATTACTCATTAACACAATTATTTAGAATGGAGTGTTCTATGACTGAGGTTAATAGGAGTTTTGCCTTTGACATCAGTGAAAACCTTTTTCAGTGAAATCTGGGAGCTAGGAGAAAATCAGCTAACACAGCAGATGTCTTTAACTAGATTGTATGACTGATAAACTTTTATGGACTGGAACAATGTGAAGGGTATAAAACCTGAGTATCATTTTTAACTGAGGAAGAATTCCTCAGAAAAGATATTGTGGCAAGCAGGCAGGCAGCTAGAGGCAGTCTAAAGAAGCTTTACCATAGCACATAGGAAAAAAAAAAAATGTGGAGAGGAGGGGAATATAGGCTTGGGTGAAACTTACACATTTGCATCAGTAGGAATAGTCCAGATTTGAAAAGACAGGAAGGAAAAAAGGAAGTGACATAACACTGTTATGCAACCCTGAATTGAACATTTTTCCCACCCTCATACCTGCCTGTGCTTTTCTCCTAATGTTTACACTGTAGGGTTAGTTTGGTTTGACTCTAAGTTAGAATGAAGGGACCTGCTAAGTAGATGTCCTTTCAAAAATGTTTTTCTATTACAGTAAACAAAGTCTTCACAGCAATCGTATAAGGGGTCCCATTCTACTCCTGCTGAACGTAGCAGTAAAATTCAAAGTGTTTTTAATGAATGTTGTCAGCATTAATGAATGTTTAACCGATGTAATACATCTATCCCCTTATCTACAGTAATGGATTCTAGCAGCAAAAAGACAAGGAAGAAAAACTATACAGTATTAAAAGATAAGACAAGAATAAGTCCAGAGCTAACATATATTATTTACCAGACACAGGTTCCAATCCAAAGCCTAGAGTAATAAACAGGAAACCTTGGGTTGATATTGCTGAGCTTAGCATGACTACCATAATGAACTCACTAATATACAACTGCAAAGGAATAATTTCCATTTGATCTGCTGTCCAAATTTTGGGTTGTTTCTGTTTGGTTTTTTTCAAAGCTCCTAACCAGTCCCTTTCTTTACAAAGGTAGGTTCTTACTGAAAATATTTATTTACACACACATATCAACTCGGAACTATTCTTGAAGATTGCTAATATAAAAATGCCAGGATGGGAAAATAACTTGATCTGTCAAAACATTTGGCAGAACAAATTTATCTTTGAGGTCTATTGGACAATTGAAAAACTTAAAGTCATAGTTGACATCATGAAGTGACATCTATGTGTATATATGCACAGTCTGCATTTTACTAGGAAATTTCTCATCTCCATAGGCATATGCACACACACTAACAGTAATTATTCCTTTTTTGACCTACCTGTCTTGTACAGTTTCTCTTTTCGGTCTCATCCCTTCCTTCCTTTCTTTCTTTCTTTTTCTGAGGCATATATTGTCTTCCTTTTTTTTTTTTCAGTGTTCTTCTTGTCTGTCTTGTCCCATTAAGCACTTAATAGCATTTACCTCATGTTTCCCTTAGCTCTTCTGTTGAGTCTCGTCACACTTTACCTCCTTTTCAGTGAGCCTTCTTCATTTCTATTCATACAATCATAGAATGGTTTGGGTTGGAAGGGACCTTTAGAGATCATCTAGTCCAACCCCCCTGCCATGGGCAGGGACACCTTCTACTAGACCAGGTTGCCCAAAGCCCCATCCAGCCTGGCCTTGAACACTGCCAGGGATGGGGCAGCCACAACCTCTCTGGGCAACCTGTTCCAGTGTCTGACCACCCTCACAGTGAAGAACTACTTCTTACATCTAATCTAAATCTACCCTCTTTCAGTTTAAAACCGTTACCCCTTGTCCTATCACTACACTCCTTCATGAAGAGTCCCTCCCCATCTTTCCTGTAGACCCCTTTAGGTACTGGAAGGCTGCTATAAGGTCTCCCTGGAGCCTTCTCTTCTCCAGGCTGAACAACCCCAACTCTCTCAGCCTCTCTTCATCTTTTATGCTTTTCTAGACCCTCTGTTCCCCCCACTTCTTTTTTTCTCCTCCATTCAGTTATTTAGTTATTACTACTCGTCTTTCCATTTGTAATATTTCATCTTTAGGTCAGACTTTTTTGGGAGGTTGTGCAGTTCTTCCTGCATAGTGTAAACTGCATGCAGCACACAAAAGCATCACATGATAGTTTTAGGATGGGTTTTTCTGCAAAGCTTAAGTTACACTATAATTCATTTAAATATGACAGCAATAGATGAGACTAGGCAGAAAAAAATCTGTTTCAGCATATTTGGGAGTTGTAGTGAGGGGATATATTACTTTAATAAATGATCTATTTCATTCAGTTTCAAGCTTGTTTTGAAACATGCTGCATTGTCATTCTGTTTGTACTCTGCCCAGTGTAGCACTTCTTGTTGATCTCAAAGACTGTCAGTAAGAACTACTGCAGCATTCCATAAACCTTCTCTGTCTTTTGTTTTCTGCATAGATATCAATTTGTTAAACAACCTGAATCCTTGATGACTTACTTACACAACAGTTCGGCTAATGGTCCATACTTTAATGCATCTTATCAACTGCAAACATCTGCCTAAAAATGGCTGTGCTTTCATGACTGTCAACCTCTAGAGGAAATGTGAAGTTAGATGACATTTTGTTGATTGGGTTTAAAGCAAGGACTGAAAGATAAAAGATTCCTGGATCTAAGCAGTAATTCCATGTAAATAATTCATAGTCCAAAAATAATGTGCTATTCAACACTCGGAGGAAGGCATCTTCTTTCTGTGTCTGTTTTATAACCGTTCCTTTAGAATGATTCCAATTAATATTCAAAGATTACCAACTTCCTATCTATAAATGAGTTGCTTATTAATATTACATAAGCTGTCCTCCTTTCTTCTGATGAGGCAGAGCACACCATGCTGTAAACAGTATTGACAGAAAAATACATGGTCTGGAACTGTAGTGAAGCCGTTTACCATTCATGAAGTAACTTACTAGTTGTCTGCTTATGAAATACTCAGTATGGTACTAAAAAGAAAACTCTAATATTAAGGTTTTAACAGGGCGCTGAGATAAAAAAAAGAATAGTAATAAATGACCTAGAACTGAATTCTTTTTCATACAGCTGCATAGAATAAAGTATTCATTTTGATTGCACATGCACATGTAAGACATGTACTTTTCGTTGGTTTGAAAATTCAGCAGAATAATATGGCTTTATGACAAGCAAATACAAAGCTCAGAACAACTGGTTGTAAATACCTTATCTACTGGCCATAGCCATCAATAAGTTACAAAAGAGCATCTTTCCATTAGTGTGCCTTTGAGGAAAAATGGGAACAATTGAAACAGGACAAATTTAAAACAGTTAACAATACCCTAGCTCAGTGGAAAAAAACCAAGTAGAGGTTGCCTTCCATGATGATTGTACAAGAAAGAAAAAAGAAAAAAAAAAAAGAAAAAGAAAAAAACCCAACACCCTACATCAATTTGTCTAAAGCACGTAAAAATCAAACACAATAGCAATAACTGTAAAGCAGTGATCTACTGAGTGCAACTTCATAACTACATGCTGATTATTTTGACAAGTTCAGCTGTTTAATATCATGCCTGACTGCTCCTTTATGGCTGATGGTTTTCTTTGTTCAATATGACAAGCCTAAATGAATTTGAACCCAAGTGAATTAAAACTCTGATTCATTTACTTTGGCTAAAAGCCCCTATGGACAAAACAAATGTGTGGTTTTGCTTCTGCTAATTCATTGGTAGAAACATATGACTATCTAAGAATACATCTACTTGTTGCATATTCCATAATTCTTCTGCGCAGGCTTATAACAAGAGCCAAGACAATCAGATGCTATTCTTTGCAGGAGTGAAAAACACCATTTTACGGCCAAAACTGATTTTTTTAAATAAATAAAGAGTGACCAAGACTTTGCTGGCTCTTAACATAAATTCAAATCTGGTCTATAGACAGTAAATGTGACATAACATTGATAATAGAAACTAGTATATTAATATCATTAGAGTAATGTTTCCTAAAGGACACAAAAGGATTGCAAATGAATGATGCTATGGTTTAACCCCAGCCAGCAACTAAGCACCATGCAGCCACTCTATCACTCCCCCCACTCAGCTACACAGGTGAGAGAAAATATCACAAAAAAGGCTCATGGGCTGAGATGAGGTGCTGGGAGAGAGATCACTCAACCGTTTACTGTCACAGGCAAAACAGACTTAACTTGGGGAAAATTAACTTAATTTCTTGCCAATCAAACCAGAGTAGGGCAATGAGAAGTAAAACCAAACCTTAAAACACCTTCCTCCCACCCCTCCCTTCTTCCTGGGCTTAACTTTCTCTCCCTCCTCTCCCCAGCGGTGCAGGGGGATGGGGAATGGGGGTTGGGGTCAGTCCGTCATACCTTGTCTCTGCCGCTCCTTCCTCCTCAGGGGGAGGAGGACTCCACACTCCTCCCCTGCTCCGCCGGAGGGTCCCTCCTGCGGGAGACAGTCCTCCACGAACTTCTCCAGCATGAGTCCTTCCCACAGGCTGCAGTTCTCCATGAACTGCTCCAGCGTGGTCCCCCACGGGCTCACAAGTCCTGCCAGAAAACCTGCTCCAGCGTGGGCTCCTCTCTCCACGGGGCCACAGGTCCTGCCAGGACCCTGCTCCAGCGCGGGCTTCCCATGGGCTCACAGCCTCCTTTGGGCATTCCCCTGCTCCGGCGTGGGGTCCTCCCCGGGCTGCAGGTGGAGATCTGCTCCCCTGTGGACCTCCCTGGGCTGCAGGGACACAGCCTGCCTCACCATGGTCTTCCCCACGGGCTGCAGGGGAATCTCTGCTCCAGCGCCTGGAGCATCTCCTCCCCTCCTTCTGCACTGACCTTGGTGTCTGCAGGGTTGTTTCCCTCACATATTCCCACTCTCTCTGGCTGCAGTTTCTGTTGTGCAGCAACTTTTTTTTTCCTTTCTTAAATTTGTTCTCCCAGAGGCACTACCACCGTCGCTGATGTGCTCAGCCTTGACCAGCAGCAGGTCCAACTTGGAGCCAGCTGGCATTGGGTCTGTTGGACATGGGGGAAGCTTCCAGCAGCTTCTCACAGAAGACACCCCTGTAGCCCCTTCCGCTACCAAAACCTTGCCATGCAATCCCAATACATTCCACCACTTGCCTCTGTGCATCACATATTTAAGAATTATCATTAAAATCCATATTCATCACACAATCTTCAGTTTTCACAAATTTCACTCACATCAACAAAAAAGAATTCTCCACACCAAAATCCAAACATCATGTCAACACCAACAAAAAGTGGACAATTTACGCACAAGCCACCCCTCATCCCTTCACCACAATTACAACAACATCAATTCCCCACAGTCATTCCATTCTTCACTCTCTAGCTGTGCTCAGTGCATGTTTTGGTCATTACCTCTCCCAATTACTATCCTTATCTCGAATTCCTTGAGCCCCATGTTGGGCTCCAAAAAGGACCGTGGTGGGTTGACCTTGGCTGGATGCCAGGTGCCCACCAAAGCCACTCTATCACTCCCCCTCATCAGCTGGACAGGGGAGACAAAATATAACAAAAGGCTCATGGGTTGAGATAAGGGTTGTTTAATAAAGTGAAAGCAAAAGTTGCGTACAAAAGTAAAGGAAAACAAGAGATTTTATTCTCTATTTCCCATCCACAGGTGATGTCCAGCCACGTCCCGGTAAGCAGGGCTTCAGTACGCAGAGTGGTTGCTGTGGAAGACGAACATTGTAATAATGAATGTCCCCCCTTCTCCTCCTTTCTCTTAACTTTTATTGCTGAGTGGATGTCATATGGTATGGAATAACCCTTTGGTCAGTTTGGGTCAGCTGTCCTCGCTCTGTCCCCTTCCAAGATCTCGCCCACCCCCAGCCTGCCCGTGGGGGGAATGTTGGAGAGAGCCTTGATGCTGTGGGAGCCCTGCTCAGCAGCAGCCAAAACATGGGGGTGTTTATCAGTACCTGTCTAGCACCAATACAGAGCACAGCACTACCAGGGCTGCTGTGGGGAGAATTAACTCCATCCTGGCCAGACCCAATACAATGAGCAGTCTTTGTTCAGGCACCATCACTAAACCACTCCAGGACCTAGTATTTTAAAGACTAAAGTTAACCAGCAAAGCATTGGGATAGGAAGGAAAACATGCATGATGGTGTTTCCTCTACTTAATACAATAAATCTCAGTGACTGTTTAATTCCTCTTAGGAGGATCTCTGCTACAGCGCTGTTTTTCAAAAGAACCCCAGAATGAAAATAAATTGAATACTGTCTATGTCTAATTTTTTTTCTTAGATTAAAACATTTCCCCATCAATAGGCAGACACACAAACACAAAACCAACATTGTTCTCTAAATCAGCTCTGATTTTTGCCCAGTTCTTCTTACATAGGTGACATACATGCTTATCACTGTATAATGTCATCATATCACTTCCTATATTTCTTCTACATGTTGAAAAATGCTGACTGAAAAAATGTAGTGGGAGGTATAAAATAGTCATAATAAACAAGAAACTCAGAAAGACAAAAGAACTAGAGGTATAAAAAATGTAGGAGGCAGACCTTGTGCAAAATAAATAAGAAAAAGTATTCTTTCTTGAGTGGGAATTATTACAAAGTTTTCAAACCTACGTAAATATTTGTGTTAAGCCAGTAGACTCCCAGACAAAAAACCAGATGCATAGAGAAAAAAATTGTGTGTAAACTGTTCACATTTCAATTTACTGAAGAGCACTGTTATCTTCTAAAACATCCAGAAGCATTCTTGACATTAATTGTAAATATAGGACTTGGTTTAGCCAAGAAAATTAAATCCTCAACCATAGATCTCTTACTAAATTCCTACCTCTCTATTCTTCCTTCTCCCTACTCCCTCCTCTGGAAAATCTTCAGGTAAACACACTTTGGAGTCATTTTTGAAGGTATGCAACTCAAGCCATTTCTGATCAAGAAGTAAAAGGTAGACCTGTAGCCTACTTTAGGAAATGTTAATTAGTAAATATAGTCAGCCTTTCTTTGTTTTCAGACTAGCGCTCTGAAGAAGACTAGATCTGAGTGCCATCAATTCAGTATCAGAATGCTTAGAATACAAGTTTCAATTCATCTGGGAAGTCACTTTCTTTTTCTCAGATTTAGTCATGGAGACAAGAAAATAAAAGGATAGCAATAATGTTAGTGCAGTCTCTATTTAATGTTAATTTGCGCCTCTTAGAATTCACCAGAAGGCCAGTCGGAGTTTGATATGACTAAATTGCAATGAAATTGAATATCTGATAAGAAGTCTTCTAGGAAGCTTGGAAGGAAAAGGCAGCTTTCCTAAATAAGCATGAATAACTCCACTAAACTCTACACTTCCTATTTAAAAATAATAATTTAAAAAAATCTCCAAAATGTGAGTCAAGTGCTGCCTATGTTTCTGCTGCCTTGAGTGTGAATGCAGATGTAAACATAGATGCCTCTAGTGTACAGGCAAACCTGTAAGGAATGCTCTCCTCAGTGCTACTCAATGAACTTCAGAATAAATGGAGAAGCAGATGTGAGGACTCCAGTTCCCTTCCAGTGGAGTAAATTCCTGTATAATGTCTTGTGGATAGGGAAGAAAAACTGCCACCCTCACTGGAGCAATACCAGTAGAGATAGACAGTTGTAAATCTAGAACTTTAATTTAATTTCTGAACACCTGCACTAGTAGCAGCCATGACTAAGTCCCATGTAGCAGGAGAAGAACCACACTGATACATGCCAATGATGAGGCAGGGGATGACAGCACAAATAAATCCATTCCTGATGAGCTTGAAATTCAGATTCTGCAAGAGTTTGCTCTATTTCAAAGCTTTGGTCACAAGAATTGATTTCACTTACCCTAGAAGAGATACTCTTTACTTGTACTTGCCCTTCCCCACCCTCTTGCAATAAAAGCAGATAGATGTGATTTTGTGTATTCAAAATAATGCTATTATATTGAATACATAATAGACAAGGATGTTGGATGTGTCTATTTAAAACTAGAAAACTTGGGTTTAGCATGCTGGAAGCAACTCCACTACCTAAGACAAAAGGATCTCTGTTTGTTAGTTGAAAGCCATTAGCCGATTTATAAATTGGTTCAGACACACATACATACAGGACTTTAATACTCCTTTTTTAAAAAGGAGTACCTTAAAGTAAATGCTTCCTTAGGGGAAAGCCATATTTATTCCATAAACATAATACATACATTCCTCTCAAATTCTGGTCAAACTTTACTCTGAATAAGTGTCTCCTTTTAATTGTTTCATGAAGGCTATGTGCCCCAAAATGCTTTTGGTTTGGTTGTGTGGATATTTTTTTTTATTATTGGCAAAACATAATTTCTTAGGTAGTTTTCTGTCTTGTTTCAGTTTGGTTTTTTTTAAAGAATCACTTTGATTAAGGAATTCCATTTGGGGATTTGAACCATTGTCCTTTTGGAGATCTGTAATATACAAAGTCTGTCTTAGAAATGAGTTAGAGAAAATTGAAGGGCTACTGAAAAAACATTTCTGAGAGAAAAACATTCTCTTGGAAGAAAAATTTCTCATGGAGAAATTTTGCAGTGAATCTTTTGGAGATGTTTTCTCTTTAAAGCATAGAAAATGTTTCGAACATCTACAATAACCCACTGTGTGAGGGATCATATTGTTTATATATACCTAAAATAACACAGAAGGGTACTGCCTCATGCACCAGCTCTAGCAATGCATTTTAAAAATAACAACATTTCACTCAAATGCTGATGTTCAAACAAAAGGTAATAAATTCTACCACCTGACAGTGGCTGTTGCAGAAAACCTCAGTAAACTGGAGCGTACAGAGGTTATTATGCTTCACAAATCTTACTGAGCTAAATGATTTAAAAAAAAAAAAAAGAAAACCCCTTCAAATATTCCCACTTTTGGAAAGTGAGTGGTAAAGTACTTCCTGCTTGGTTTTCCCATAGTTGAAGGCAGTAATTTTTTTTTTTCTTTCTCCACCTTCTCCCCTCCCCCCCCCCCCCCCCTTTCTGAGGCACTGAATAAGACTTCAAAATACTTCAAAAACTTTTATTAATTCAAATACTTTTTGGAGGGCCGTGCATTACCCACAATACCTCCTTGCCAGTATCCCATAATTATTCTGCTATCACATTCCCTCTTAAAGCACCTTGCAGAAGATTACTCCCTGAACTCCCTCCAATAAAGCATTACTCCATGCTTAGCACAATCATGCCACAAAGTATCATTCATTTTTTCACAAGGTGAAAAAAAACCAAAATGTTGTCCTTTTATTCTTCACTTTCATCTTTTTTAATTCTAATGTGAAAAATTACAAAAGCAATAATAATACTGGTAACGTTACAAATCTACCATACCAATGCAGAAAAGGAGCTATTCAGTAAAAAATATACAGACGCAAAGCTAAGTAAGAAATCTGTCTTCTGAGCTGCCTGGAGTTTGGAAATCAGACGTGCTTTTCACTCATGGCCTGGTTTCAGCTGGCATAGAATTTATTGTCTTTCTAGTAGCTGGTATAGTGTTATGGTTTGGATTTAGTATGAGAAGAATGTTGGTAACACACTGATGTTTTCAGTTGTTGCTAAGCAGTGTTTAGACTAAGTCAAGGATTTTTCAGCTTCTGGTGCCCAGCCAGCAAGAAGGGGTATTCCAGACCATGTGACATCATGCTCAGAATATAAACTGGGGGGAGTTGGCCAGGGGGATCACTGCTTTGTCAGCGAGTGGTGAGCAATTGCATTGTGCATCACTTGTTCTGTATATTCCAATTCTTTTATTATTATTATTATTGTCATTTTGTTATTATTATAATTTTCTTCCGTTCTGCCCTATTAAACTGTTCTTATCTCAACCCATGGGTTTTACTCTTTCTTCCCCCGCTCCTGATTCTCTCCCCCATCTCACTGGGGTTGGGGGGGGGGAAGTGAGCAAGCAGCTGCGTGGTGCTTAGTTGCTGGCTGGGGTTAAACCACAACTCAGTAGAAGGAATAGATAGTTTTGTTTACCTGAACAGCAGTTTCCTAAAGTGTTTAAAAAAACCTAAAAGGCATGGTCTTGCTCATCATTTATATTCAGGAGTGCAGCTAGGTGACAGAATAATTGCTGCAACATGGGATTCATTTGTGCTGTCGCAAAGCAAAGGAACATCTGGTGTATATTTCTGTCACTTCCTCCTTTAACACCACAGTGAGCTGTGTCATCAACATCATGTATGCTTGTTCCTATGTTACAACTTTGTTTCTCCCCTACATAGTTTCTATATCCCATAAGCTATGTAAAGTCATTTGGATGCATAAGACAGCAGCTCATGTATAATGCTGTTATTGCTCCTGGGATTCATCTATATTTGAACATAACATATTGACTCTGAAAAATAAAAGCATTTTCTTTTTAATTACAATTACAACTGAGAATACAAAATGAAAGTGAAATTGAAAATCCTAAGACAAAAAAGCAAACAAGTATTCTTTCATACATACCTTCATTTCACTAGCCAATAAATAAGGAATTAATTTTGCATCTATTTGCACAAAGCTCTGATCATGCAAATACGCCTAGCACAGGTCAAGAAATTCTTAGGTTCTTATCAGTTTGTACTGGGCAGACCCCTACTGATTTTAATGAAAGTTTTATTGACTAAGAATTAAGGCCTTCACATTTCAGCTTTATAGGATTACACTTCTGGAGAAAGGCTGGGTGTAGAAGCAAGTCTAAAGGATATTAATGATGTTGATAATGCCATAATTTCTGTGGTTTACTGATTTAACATGATAGTAACATAAATCATTGCAATTTAAAATAAAAGAGTTTTGATGAGGTAGTTAGGGATGTAAGTATATGTATGTGTATATATACTTATATGGATACTTATATACATATATGTATATATTCACACATATGTATAAAAAAATACGTTGTACTGTTAAAGAAAATAGAAGGAAAGAAGTGTGATGAGCTTAAGTTTGAAATTACAGGATTGTTCTCTAACCTTAAAGCCAGTCCTATTTTGTGGATATGCTTTGAGATAATCTGTTTTGAGAATGTGTGCATCCTCAAGGAAGCTATGCTCTGTTTCTTGCCCTCCTTCCCCAAAATATTTCTGTGTGTAAGGTTGTAAACCTTACCTGTTAAGAACCCATTTGTCATATTTTCAGTCATTCTAGATAAACCCACAGGACAGTTCAAGGATAGTGGGTCCTGAGTACTACACAGCAGCTATTTTCTTTTAAGAGCCCTAATATTCCATCAGGGTAGAGATAGGAGAAACACAATCCAGTTCCCAACAAAAGAGAAAAGGCAACAGTAATAACTATACTTTCATTGTATGCTTTTTGCTCACTTCTGTGCAGAGAAAGGAAAACAAGAAGCCACAAAGTCCACACAATTGCACAAAGTGATTCCTGAAGCTTTGGTAAGACCATACATTTCAGAATTACAGTTAAAGGCAGCTATTAACAATCAGCTACAAAAGAATTAGCACTGTCATTAAATGAAATGGCTTCTAAAATTTTTCTTTTATAACTGGTCAAAGGATTATGAATCTCAGTTTTCCAGGCTTTTTGATGTCAGTCTTTGTGAAAATCTCACTGGCTGCATTAATGTACAAGAAGCAGAAACCATTAGTGAATTCTATATTGTTCCTCCCTGCTTGAGACCCAAGAAAGTTAGCACAGTCTTAAAGCATCCTATACACTTTTTAATTTTGTTTGAGAGTAACAAGATAGATAAAAATTGTGTCCTCATTCTCAAAACCATTTGCACTTCCTCACTTGAGAAGTTACAGCCTTTAAAAAAGGGAAATTAAAAATCGTATAGTTTCCATTATTTTAGGCCTTTCATTTTAAAACACATATTGAAATCACTCACCACAGTCACCAAGATTTTTTTTCAAAATGTGTAGGATATATTAATTGTGCTTTCTTTTCATAGCGCACTGCAGGAAAACTAATTTTGGATGCTTGACTGTATTTCTGGTTCCTCAAATGAGAAAGGCCTAAGAGCACAGCAGAAATGATCTATTTACATCCCAGGGAGTGGAATTTCATTTGATTTGAAACTGACATTTTGTGGCCATTTGTAAGCTGTGTGAATAAAGACCTTAAGTGCTCACAGTAGGCAAAGAGAAAATGTATATGCATTCCCTGAATCAGCTAAGAGATTATCTTTACCCTAAAAATAATTAACACAATATAATGCAGAAAATAGCTCTCTTAAATAGCAACATATAATGAGGTCAGCGTAGTCTAGAGTATTCTGACTTTAAGTGCAATATAGACCTATGAGGACAGTAATTACCTATATGTATTTGGTGGAATAGGAGAAACTAGTCAATAACACCTTGTCTAAGTCTAACAGAAAGAAGACATGAGGCCAGCAATGAGAATCTTCTCCTCACATTCTCCTCTGGGACACTTGTCCACATATACTCTTATATGAGAATAAATAATCTGCTTTTCCTAATATTGTGAAAAGAAATTCTCCCTAAACACTGCAAATAAATACATCAGTGAGATAATACAAAAATATCCTGGATTTTATTTTTAATTTTTAGCTTTTTTACTTTTAATGAAGCATAATAAATAAGTAAAATATATTCTTGTTAAGCAATAATAAGGTTGCAGAATATGACGTTTAAATGATGCATACAATATTTTACTGAACATAGCAGCTTATTTTTTCACAAAATCACAATAGGTCATGCATGTCAGATCATGTAATATGCTATGCCACATGTATGCATGAATTTAGGACACAGACATCTGCAGTACAGTGTCTCACCTGAGAAATCCTCTAATACACTCTGGTATTACAAGTCGAACTCACCAGAGGGGCAGACTGACATATCTCTAAACCCGACATCTTCTTTTTCACCTCAAATCAATCAAACCATTGTCTTATAACAAATTCTATTGCTGTTGAGCTATCAAATTATTTTTTGTTTCTTCTGATAATTTCAGTGGAGAAAATAATAGTGGCTAGAATAGAATCATGGAATCTTAAAATGGTTTGGGTTGGAAGGGACCTTTAAAGATCATCTCGTTCCAACCCCCCTGCCATGGGCAGGGACACCTTCCACTAGACCAGGTTGCCCAAAGCCCCATCCAACCTGGCCTTGAACACTGCCAGGGATGGGGCAGCCACAGCTTCTTTGGGCAACCTGTTCCAGTGTCTGACCACCTCCTTGTAAAAAATGTCATCTTTAACTCCAATCTAAATCTACCCTCTTTAAGTTTAAAACCACTGCACCTTGTCCTGTCACCACAGGCCCTGGGAAGTCGTCTCTCTTCATCTTTCTTGTAAGCCCCTTTAAGTATTGAAAGGCTGCAACCAGGTCTCCCCGGAGCCTTTTCTTCTTCAGGCTGAACAACCCCAACTCTCAGCCTTTCCTCATAGGAGAGGTGTTCCAGCCATGACAAGATAGAAAAATAGAAGACAAGTCTGCTTTCATGATTAATGGCATATATCTGTGGATTTTTTTAGAATGTGACTAGTGAGTTAAGGATAAAAGAGTTAGGATCCTGAACTTAGATTAAACTTGGTAAAAATATTAAGGTTCTCCTCAGGATGTTCTTGTATTTTGCTATCTTTTTTGTTATCAACAGTGGAGAAAAAATAAATAGGACTTCTGTAAACTAAAAATGAAAACTTTAATTTTCAATTTTTTGTAAGGCTAACTTCTACTAAACATTTTGTTTCTTTTTTTTTCCCAATTCACTTTAAATATTTTTTGACATATTTGTCACATTTAAGCTCAGCTCAATAACTATGAAGTCTCCTCTGGTACCTAACCATTCCAAACCATATTGTTGCAAGCTGGATACAAAAGTATTATGGGAGTCAGTGTTGAACACCCTGCTGAAGTTGAGGCAAATTACATCCATTTCTCTCCCCTTGTCTGAAAATGCAGTCATTTTATCACAGAAGGAAATCAGGTTGGTAAGGTATGATTTATTTCTGGTAAGACAACTTCATGACTTTCCCAGGGAATGAAGTGAACCTGATGAGCCTGTAGTTCCTTGGGTTGACCTTTTGGCTTTTCTTTTTTCCAGTCACGGGGTACCTGCCCAAATCACCATGATGTTCCAAAGATGATAGAGAGCAGCCTTTCAGGGACATCAGCCAACTTTCTCAACACTTTTGGTTGCAGCCTATAGGGTCCCAAGGACATGTCTGGGTAAATTTCTCCTTTGCAGCTGTCCCTGTTTCCACCCCTGGTATGATGCCTTTCTGCACTGGAGCTCTGATTAGTTCCCAGTTTAGCCAAACCAGTCTCCTGATATGTCTACTTGTTTTCCTGAGTATCATGATGAACTGTTTTCGTGCTAGAAAGATCCTGTCCTTAAAAGCCTATTATCTTTCCTGATCTTCTTTGGCCTTGAGAGCTGTCTCCCATGTGATCCTACCTAACGGTTTCCTGAATAAACAAAAGCCCGTTCAACTGAAGTCCAAAGTTTGTACTCTGCTACTGTCTTTCCCTACTCCCTTCAGGATCCTGAATCCCATGATCTCATGATGACTGCAGCCAAAGCTACTGCTGCCTGCCATATCCCTAGGAAGTTCTTGTTACTGAATATCATTTCCAGCTGTGAGCCATCCCCTAGCTGTCCCATTTGGTACCTGTACCAAGAAGCTATCCCTGGCACCCTCTGGAATTCTTGATTGCATTTTGCAGTGTTGCCCTTCCAGAAGCTGGAAGGGAGTTTAAACTGTCCTGTAAGAACCAAGGTCTGTGATACAGAGACTTTCTCTTGTTATTTGAAGGAGAATTTGTGGGCTTCCTGACTCTGATCAGGTGATCTGGAACAATTTCCCACCCCAATGTCACACTCACTGACCTCTGCTCTAATTCCAGGTTACCACAAGCTCTCAACCAGCATGTTGTCTGCTGTATACAAGAGCTACATACCTCCAAGCTGCTCCTTAACATAAAGGGCAACCTCTCCTCCACTTATTCCCTGCCTGCCCTTCCTGAAGAGCCTGTATCAATGCATCGCAGCACTCACATTAAGCAAGCTGTCCCACCACATCTCAGTTACTGCAGCATCAATAATGTCACAATTCAGCATCTGCATGTGGAGCTTCAGTTCTTCCTGCTTGTTTCCAAGGCTGCATGCATTCGTGTATTTTTCAGGAGGGTTTTCTTTTGCCCTGTTTTCTTGTTCCTGGAGCATCTCTTGTTCTTGTCACCTTGCACCCTTTGCTCTCCACCCCTGTCCACTGCTTCCACACTTAACTGGGTGGTAATTTCCCTCCACTACTGGGCGTAGTTTAAAGCTCTCCTCACCAGGTTTGTCAGCCTGTTGGCAAAGATGCTTTTACTCTGCTTTGCCAGGTGGGTCCTATCTTTACCCATCACTACTCAAATTTGGACCACTTTTACTGTGGCCTTGTTAAAAAACAGATTGAAAACATGGTATATTCAGTAGAAAGAATTCTTGTGAAATCATAAAGAAAACTCTTTCAAGTACAGAAGCAGAAAAAACACATTCACAAAACTAGTAGTAATCCAGCTATTGAAGTAAATGAAACCCAAAAAAAATGGACAAAGTTGAAAATTACAAAACACTAAAAACTATACAGGGCCAACAAACAGGATTTTACCAACTACAACAGTTTTTGATAAATCTCTAGCCCAAGTAAATGGGAACTTTTATTTTGGTAATATATTGCATCTTAAAAATGTACTCGGTTTTTATTGATTTTGAAAGTAACACTTGCAAGTATGAAGGTAATAGCTTTTTGATTGATTCAGTCAGGATGAGTTAGGCTTTGTGAATAAAGGGGGAATTAATCAGTAAGGGTTGATTTAGGACCTCTTTCATAATATGGATTTCCATTTTTTTGTGTCATTGTTCTGTTGTTAAAGACCTGATGGACTGTTTGCACTGAGGTGAATGATTAAACGACTGTAACTGGGAGTGACTGAGAAGTGAGGCCATCTAGCAAGAATTAAAGCCTTCCTGAAATTAAATGCAACAATCAAACTCAATCTAAGAAAGTGTGCAGGAACCTATATAGTAAACATGCAGAATGGAAACATTTTCCATTCCAGGCAAAGCAGCTCAGAAAAGAGACAACTATTTCAGAAACTAACCTTCAGAGAGAGAAAGAACGGTTTAGGAGGCAATACATAAAGACATGTATTGAGGCATCTGTGACAGGCATTCTAGCAAGCAACACACTTCCAGTGTACATAGTACTGGTTTGACAAAAATCACTACATAAAGTTATTCCCTACTGGCCTTTGAGTTTCTTTTTTTTTTCCCAATGTAGAGAAATGCTATCCTGGCAAGGTGCAAAATATTATTAGGCTTCCTAAGTAAAGCTGTGGTTGAAAAAGAGGTTACTGGATACTGAGCTGAACAGGTAGCCTGTCTTCCCTGATTAAAAATAATTATTAAGGAGAAGTTGAACTATAGAAAGCGGATACCAGTTTTGTACCAAAATTCCTGAAAACAAATTTGCTTTTATGCTATTGGACTGACACTATTACAGGACAGCAGCATATATAAAACTCCAAATAATGCTGATTTCTTTTCCTTTAGGGAAAAGATGTAAGAGGTCCCTGTTATCTGCTACCTTCAAGCAGAGGACAATTCAGCCATAGCTATAGATCTCTAGCCACAGAAGCAGATAGATTGTATAGTATGTATGTATGAGTACATATCTATAGATAAATATTTTTATGTATGCATTTAAGTGTACATATATACATAACTTGTAAAAAGAAATAACTTGATAAGAAGATAACCTTTACAGAAACAAACATTAACTAGGATTTTTTTATGCTTGTATATACTACCATATATTTTTTCCCATAAGTATCTGTGAGACAACTATTTTAAATGAAAGAGAATATAACAATCATAGAATAGTTTTGCATCGTAAGACTTTGTTAATAATAGCACATATTGTAATAATTCATAAACTCATGGCTTTCAAATTGATATTCCATCTGTTTCCTGGAATTGACTTAACTGGTGATGAACAGCTAGTCCTTTTTAGAAATTAGTCTTTTTAAGACAACATAGTTTAAGAAAAAGAGTAAAGTATATGTTCATGATCTTGCGCTGTGATACTGTGACATCAGAGCATCTGAACATAAAACCTGATCCTGGCAAACAGCTTACATCACACACAGAAAACAACAAATACGTCTATATTGTAATGGAGATCAGACACAAGAGTAAAATAAGGAAGTCAGATGAAAATAGTTATTCAGTTGTTGTGATGAATGCAGCAAGTATGTCCTTGTGGGGTGTGTGTGCGTGTGTGTGTGTGTGCACGCGCGTGTTTTGTTTTGCTTTTCCAGATTGCTCTATAGTTACTACAAGTTTTGTTTACTACATTCTATTAAAAAGGTCATGGTTAGGCAGCTGGGAGGAAGTCAAATTCATAAACAAGCACAAAGAAACACTGGCATGAGACTTTTCTGGATGACGTGATCGCTGTTTCCTGTGTTCCAAAGAGCGAAAAGTCATCAATGGCATTCTCACCAAAGTACCATGAGAAAATTGTAAGAAGAGACTGTGTAGTTCTTTGCACCCAAAAGAACATATTCCTGTAGGCAATCACACATGCAAAAATGAAAATGGTTCCTTTTTCCCTTGAACATGTCAGATAATTGCCAAATTTATCATCACTCATATTTGGCACCACAGCTGGACTATTTAGAAGAGGTCCTGGGTTAAAACAAGAGAATCATTTGCAGATGCTTATAAAAAAACAGGAAGAGATCTTCAGAGAGTTGTCTTAAAAAAGCTTGAATACATTTGCGTTTTTACAGGGTAGCATTAAAGACAGTATTAATTATTACAAAACACTAAGATAAATGGTAGAACATTCCTTGTTTCCAAATGCAGTGGAATAGAGACAAATACCAAACAATATTGCAACTGCTTTCCCCCAAAAGACAAGAACAATATGAAGATCATGGTGTGCTTTATTCTACTCTTGTTTCAGTCATCTAAGCTAGTTGGAAAAATTTATGTATAGACTGCATTACAAATGGCAATACAAAAGTTATAGAGAGCTGGTGGGTGAGGCAGAGGAGTTGGTTACAGGTCCAACAGGTTTCTCACCAAGTACCTGCAGAGCTCTGCTATTCCATCAAACTGTCATTAGGACAGCTGAGAAACCAAAGTCTAAGGGATCTTCCAAATTCTACATCAAAGAGTATTGCTGGTAAACTGTCAAGCACGCTGTTTGGACAGGCATCCTTTTTCCCACCTCTCAATATTCTGTCACCTGTGTTCCCCATGACTTTATGCTGTGCAGCACTCCAGAGAAGGCAGACTGTACTGGGAACGTCATGGCCTTATCCTTGCAGACTACTCTGGAAGCTGCCACTGATGACGATATCTTGGTTAACTTGGATAACACCTCAGTATTCACTATAGCTTGGTTTCCCATTAACAACATGTGCAAAATGAAACCTACATTTTGGGTGCTTTCAGATGTATTATGAAAAAAAGCATAAAAAAAAGTGCTAAAAATAACAGGAAAATGGCATGACAAGAATCAAATTCCCTTCTTTTGCTGAAGCAGATGTACAATGTATGAAAATTTAGGAGCATGAAGTATTGAATTTATCATTTTTCAGATTGGATACTTTCAAAGATCTTTTAACAGTAGCTTCACTATCTTGTTTATTTTCTACTGTTCCGTTTATTCTAATTTTTTTCTTGCTAACAATACAGCAACACTGTTCTCTGTGACCACTGTAATAAAGGTCTTTTTAAGATAACAATTTGATTTTATCTGGATATTTCTAGGAAAGAACTGTGCTATAAACACTTGGACATGCATTTTGTTTCCCCACTTCATGTTTGATAGCGTATTGCAGAGACAACTGTTTTACTAAACACTTCTTGAGGACACTTCTCAGCATTTTCTATTACTAATTTACTGGAAAATGGATACTTTTTTTTCATTTTTTTTTTTTTTTTCTTCTTGGAGAGACAGGAGTGCAATGGACTGGAGAAGTGGAGCTGCAATTGTTATGAACAGTTATTCATTTTAGAGTTTATAGATTGACCTCTCTGAAGGTACAATATCTATATTCACTATTTCCAAAATATTTTTATATACATTTTAAATGAGTTACATTTAGTGTTCAAGTACATGTTGTTTATTGTCTAAATACGTGGAAGCATTTCTAATAGTACAGTGCAATTAAACATGCTGCCAAGACATGAGTGTATGAACCTATGAACTCACAGCAATACCCTGCTCCAAACCATGTGTGACAGCTACAGTCAAAAAAACCCAAACCAAAACCAAAAAAAACCTATGGAAAGCAACAGAAAATAAAAAAGGCAATGATTCTTGGTGAGAACATTTTACACTTAAACAGAAGGACTTCATTATAATAGCAGGAGAACCACACTGTCAGAGGACTGTATAATCAATGACAATTGAAGAGGATTTAAAACTGGCTGAGCAGTCAGGCACAAAGGGTAAGGATCAGTGGCACAAAGTCTAGTTGGAGGCCAATAACTAGTGGTGTATCTCAGGGATCAATAGTGGATCCAATCCTGCTTAACTCCTTCATTAACAATTTGGATGATGAGGCAGTGTGTACTCTCAGCAAGTTTGCTGATGACACAAAACTGGGAGGACAGACTGATACGCTGGAGGGTTTTGCTGCCATCCAGAGGGACCTCAATAGGCTGGAGAAATGGGCTGAGAGGAACCTCATGAAGTTCAGCAAAGGGAAATGCAAAGTCCAGCACCTGGGGAGGAGCAACCCCAGGCACCAGTACAGGCTGGGAGCCGCTCAGCTGGAAAGCAGCTTGGTGGAAAAGGACCTGGGGGTCCTGCTGGACACCAAGTTGAACATGAGCCAGCGATGGGCCCACATGGCAAAGACACCAACAGTCTCCCAGACTGCTTTAGGAGAAGTGTTGCCAGCAGGTCAAGAGAGGTGATCCTTCCCCTCTATTCAACACTGGTGAGGTGACACCTGGAGTACTGGGTCCAGTTCTGGGCTCTACAGTACAAAAGAGAGAGGGAGCTATTGGAGAGAATCCACCAAAGGGCCACAAAGGTAACTGACTGGACATCTTCGTATAAGGAGAGAGACCGAGAGACTGTTTAGCCTAAAGAAAGCTCAGGGGAATCTCATAAATACCTGAAGGGAGGGTGCAAAGAGGAAGGAGCCCAGCTCTTGTCAGTGGTTCCCAGTGACAGGTCAAGAGGCGATGGGCACAGACTGAAACACAGGAGGTTCCCTCTGAACATCAGGAAACACTTTTTGACTGTGAGGGTGATTCAGCACCTGGCACAGGTTGCCCAGGGAGTTCATGAAGTCTTCATCCTGGAGGTATTCCAAAGCTGTTTAGACATAGTCCTGGGCAACTGGCTCTGGGTGACCCTGCTTGAGCAGGGGTGTTGGGACATGTGATCTCCAGAGGTCCCTTCCAACCTCAGCCACTCTGTGATTCTGGGACAACTTGTCTTCAGGCTCCAATGTTTTTAGTCTGAGTTCCACTAGGATTGTGCATATTGCTGTGCTGTTGCAATTCCGTTTGAGGGATGGCTGTGGTATGTATGTAAGAGTACATTTTTAGCTATTGACTGGTAGTTATCTTTTCTCATAACTTTTCTGAGTTATCTATCTCATCAGTGTGTACATGCTTACCTTAAATATATAGCAGGGGAGGAAAATCAAGGTTTACCTATTTTCTAGTCAACATTGTCATCACTTCCTTTACTTCTATGTTAATGGAGTAACTGTTTTCCAAATTATAATACCATCCACACCAAAAGCCCCAACAGAAATTCAAACTGCAGAAAGACATAATTCACAATCCAAAGAGACTGAATATGAAAAACAGTATCTCAGAACAAGAAACAAAACAAAGGAAGGAGAAAGAAGTGTTAATAAAAATCATTACAGAGTAAACACCATATACATTTAAACTAAATGATGGTACTTACAGAACTAAGCTTAAATGAAAATATATGGCAAAAGAGATCAAAACTTTGCAGACAGACAATAAACCAAATTCTACAAACAATAAGGAACCCTTAATTTCCCATCTTCCAGATCGTGTTAAGAACACTGTCCTTTATTGCCTCTTTTTATCACACACACATTATGTTGTCTTACTGAATACACTTTAATTCAAACTTCCATTAAAATCAGAAATTAAAGACAAACACTGAATTTGTTCTTGACAGTAGACAACTAAACGTGATAAAGAAGCAAGAAACTGCATACCTTTTCATAAATAATGGGTTCATATTTGCATTTTTAAAATAAAAAGCAATAATTATACTAACTGAATTTTCTAATAATAACAACTGACTTGTGTTAAATATCAAATCAACTATTATTACTCAAGAAAAAAATATGATTAAGGGAGTGTGATGGATTACTCCACCTGAGTAACTTTTATTCCAACGCAGGTGACAATATGTGCAAGATACTCAGCACTTATTAAAAAAATATATATATTACAGAAGAAAATTTTTTTTCATTTCTCTTATTTCAGATTTAGGAGTCTTCTTGAGAATAGCCTGCAAACCCAGTCATTTTAAGCTATGCTGATTTTACAAACCAGTAGTTTGGAAACCCTCAGTGGCAAAGGGATTTCTGAATGAAGTTCATGCATTTTTTATCAACAAAAAAATTTATCATAAGTTTGAAAAAAAGTAAAAAGAGAAAATATTTTTGGTAAGAATAGTTAACATTCATAAATGCTGATACTTGATGTTGTATAAACCTATGCCTAAGGAATAATTTCTACTAAATAAAAACAAAGCTTACTACTAATTATTTTTCATTGTAGTGTTCACAATAATATTTGAAATAACTTCCAACAGTTGAGAAATTCATCATTCAAAACAATTATTTCAGAATTGCAGTTTCAATATTTTTTTCTGTATAAGTAAATTCATAATTAGCAGTTTTACAAGCTTTTGGAAAAAAATAAAATCCAGATTTACATTAAGCATAATCCATTGAAAAATATAACAATCATTGAAGGCCATAGCAAACAGAAGTAGATACTGTAATTAATCCTTTCTATTGTTATTAAGCTTTATACTTAATAAGAAAGTACAAATCTTTGTTTGAGTCTGATGTGAATGAAAAAGACACAAGAGATAAATACTTAAACATCTTACTCAAAGTCTGTTTGCACTTTTTTTGTATCTCAAAACTGCTTAACCAAATGATTAAGTGTTGGAAAGTACCTTGGGAGTTTAAGAGATTTTTCTTTTTTTCCCCTTGGATGATCATTTTATTTCTACAAAGAACAAAGAGGATTTTTACTTTGAAGGCTTTAGACAGTATTCAGCTAGGGAAAATTATACACTGACTTACCAAGACACGGCACAAAAGCAAGATGATTTTTTTTTCTTTTTCATTTTGCCAAGTCTCACATCACATACAAGACTTTTACAAGAAAAGCGGCTCAAATTTCACCACTCCTACAGTTTAAAATATTCATGGCCATCAGGATAGCGAAAGAAATTAAATGTTCACAAAAAGCTTT
Source organism: Astur gentilis (assembly GCF_929443795.1). Taxonomy (NCBI): domain Eukaryota; kingdom Metazoa; phylum Chordata; class Aves; order Accipitriformes; family Accipitridae; genus Astur; species Astur gentilis. Next base: position 8,352,156 of record NC_064892.1, read on the forward strand.
CATGAGATATTTCTGATTGCAATTCTTTCCCATGAAAAGTTCAATGGAGGGAGAAGAAGTTCCTTATGGTTCAATTCTACCTTTTCTTACCTATGTAATTGTGAAAGTACATGTACAAATATCAATAGAGCAGAAAATGGTTAAAATAAATCTACACACCTATTCAAGAGTCAGCAGATACTCAATTTTAATAAAAACTTTTTATATATTTTAGAGGTGTGTGTGGAGTTTGGGGAATAATTTGAGCCTTTTAGTTTTACTGAATTTACTAATAGTAGGATTATTGCTTCTGTCAAGGCAATAAACTCTGAAATAAAATCAGTTCATCAACAACATCTCAAAAGCATTCAATAAAATGTGGAAGATACTATTACAGCCATTTTTAAAGTAGTATTGATTTTTCTCTAAGTCCCAGCCATTATTATCTTCTTGGTTTCACGAAAAGCTCCTGAAAATAACACAATCATCATTTCCTGAGTTTCAAAAAGAATAAAATGAACATGAACATTTTTTCATTGTTAATACTGGAAAAGCATATAAAAGCTTTGCATTCCCTTATTCTCAGGAAGCAGGCTATCATAACCAACTTTAGAATAGAACAAAACGGTTTAATATTTATATATGGATTGGAAATATTTAAATATTTAAGTGAAGCAGAAATAACTGACAATATAAATTTGCACTACCACCTCTTCATTGTAATAATATGAAATGCTAAAATTAAACACATAATCTGAAAAACAATTAGGAAATGTTGAAAGCAATTCTGTAGTGCAGCTGGGTTCATGAAATAATGTTAATATGTTTACCCAAATGTTCACCAGTCACACTGAAATATACTACTATATTAATAGTAATACTATTCAAGCTTTTATAAAATAAGGTATAGAAATAAAAAGCTATAATGAATAGCACATGGAATTTGCAGAGAAAATTTTATTTTTATATGGTTTGTAATTCTAAAAGAATATTTAAACTTCAAGTAGCTTTAAAAACAGCAATGAAGTCCCATCCTCTCCTGAATGCATATGTCATCATATTTAAATATTATATAGAAAATAACTGTGAAGAAGATGAATGCGTGATAAGAATCTGTCCCTGTATCTACAGCTGTTCCAAAAATAATAAGCCTTCTATGAATCCAAATTATTGGGGAATGTAGGTGGCTCAAATTCATCTTTTGATCAGTTACCAGACCCAGGTCTTATCTTCCTCAGTTGCCTCCAGCTGATGTGCTTCAACCTCATAGAATTTCTTAATTCTAACTGGAAGGCTGTCCCTTATGCACAAGCTCTCATTTCACATTTTTATATTTCATCCTGTTTTTATTATTGCAGCCCTTACTTGTTTCTACATGATCTGACTTTTTTCTGATTGTCAGATCATGTCATTTTCAAAGTTGTAAAACACCACCTTTTTAAGCCAAGATCATTTAATAGTGGCTGCAGTGCCAACCTCTAGGAAACTCTCCAATTAATCCTCCTCCAGCCTAATAACTCCTCTTTAAACACAGATAGCAGACTTTTTTTTCTTTTTTTCTTTTCTTTTTAAGTTAATTTCTTAACTACAAACTCTATAATCCCTATCTTTCCAAAGAGGCCAAACTTAATTCATATAACATTTTTGTGACCACCTTACAGACACCCAGAAATTATTCTCTGACACTCCTTTAGGCAAAGATTCTACACGTTGTTTGCATGGAATATTGACAAGATATGATATTGCTCTGTCATGATAGGCCCTCTGTAAACTCCTGTTGTCTCTTACCATGTTTTCTGTTTTCTGCCTTCATCCCCATTTTTCCCTAAATTGATTCATGGTGTTCCAGTCCATCTTTTAGGTATACAGAAGCCTGAACTGAGGCTTAACATTTTTTACTTGATCTTGTTCATCTACATTTTATTTCCATGACCTCATTCCCATAATTCATTCACCTTTAGATTCCTTATTCAACATCACCTTTGTTAGTGGAAATGGATGTACTGAACCTCAGTTCTCTCAAAGTGGCTTTTTACTAATCTTGCTGAAGATTTTTGTTACTATTTGTTTTACTATTCTCCACAAGTTTAAGTCAGCTTGACTTTTGGCAATTCCATGTAATCCCTGCACTTTCTAACAACAGTCTTCCATCAGGTCCCTTATTTCCAGACTTTTGCATTTTTATTTATCAATTTTGATTTGGAACCCACTTTGTTATTTTATTTTTTTCCTCTTGTTTCTTGGCATTTAAATAAGAGACAGTTTCTACAATTCAGATACATTTTGTACTTAAAATCATTAACTTCTCAGCAGAGTAGCTTTCATATCCCTAAATTTTTCAGTTTGTCCTTTGAAAAAGAAAATATTAGCTACAGAGCTTTTGTGTAGGAATTATTTCTATCTTTTTTGACAGTATGTTAATTTAAAATGTCAAAAAGCTTTTTAAGCACGTCAGTAACATGGGAAATTATCACCTGATGTCACTGCCAGCAAAGCATGCAGGACTACATTTACATTCCTTCTAGTAAAGAAGAGCCCATTGATTTGCCATCTTTTTAGGTGAATAGGGTTTAGACTGTACAAAAACCTTAGTAGAGTGACACAACATTTTCTCTTTGCTTATTCTTTGTCCATAATGAAAGTATTCTTTCTTGAAAAACAGATGACACATCCTACTATAAATAAATAAATACATCACTGGATTGCTATTGTAAACGTTTGTTGTTATAAATATTATGGTTGTTTGGTTGCTGGGTTTTTTTTCATAACTGAATCTTTCCATCAATTCCATTTGGGACTTTAAAATCCCAAGCTCTTTACAGAATGACTTTGGGCTTCATTCTTTCCCAGGTTTACAATCACCAAGAACTGAGCTTTTACATTTCCTGGGCAAGCACTGTAATGACCAATTTATCAGCAAAAGTTATCTAATGTGATCTCAACCCTAGTCTTCCTCTTATTTGTAATTAATTCAGTGCAATCACAGGATGCATAGGCAACATTATTGGTTTAAAAAAAAAAAAAAGTTTTCTTATCTCAGCAGTCCTGAGATAACTGGGGTCCCATACTGCACCGCAGATCAGAGCTGGGTAAAAGCAATCCTCTCCTGCCTATTTGTCCCTCCAAATCACCCCAAACCAGCTATACAAAAGATTCTGCAAAGAAGAATGAGGAAAAGAGCACTGACACATCTGGCAGATGGGAACCTTAAGACTGGGATTTCTGCTAAAGTTTTGTGTCATGAAAATATACCCTGAGTTAATTACGTACACTCAAATTACTCCCAAGAAATCAGTTTTTAATGAAGTTTACATGTTTGGGGAGCTGCTAATAGGTTCTAGGAACCTACAGGATTTTTGTGGTGCTGAGAAGTGGTCAATCTGGTCTTGAAAGATAGCTGCCTAAGGTCCACGTGAACAGATGCAAACAGAATTGGGTATTGCCCACAATGAATGAGATTCTGTGTCTTTGGCCAAATATATCCAAGAAAGATATCTCAGTTTGGACTGTGGTCATTCTAGGATGCCAAAATAGAAAAATAAAGACATTCTAGAGTTTGATTCAAACCATCTCAAGTCTGAATTGCCTCTCGAGGTGCCTTTTTTCCCTTTGTTATAGGGAAAGTCTCAGCAATTGATTTAAATGACTTAAGATGGTTTGAGCCCAGGCTACAGCTTTGCTTTCAATATTGAAGCAATGATAGCTATTCATGTAATTTTTTTTCTTCTAGAAATACACACAATACCAATATAGTGTTTTCCTATCCTGAAGGAACTTGCATATTTCACACCCTGAATAATGGAACTGTCATACAAGCAATGAAGGTAAGACCCCAAAATAATTATTGTGGTGCTCAAAACTTATTATTTTAAATGCATTGCCAAACAAGAGAGAGAGGGAGAGGGAGAGGAAGGGGAAAAGAGAAAGAAGTTGAGCAGCATTAAAGAAGAATTTTATAAAATTAAGCCTTACACCTGAGCCACCCATTCCTGTACAATATAGAAGTACAGAAGTAAAGAACAATCTCAGGGTCTACAGATGACATTCCATGTTGATCTACAATTCCAGAATGTATTATGGACAATAGCCTTGAAAGTAATCAAATGAGGTTTTAGTTATAAATTCTAGAAATAATATATAGAAATGAAAATAATTTCCTGTAATATGTGGTGCTGGTCCCTGCAAACAGACTCATTTTTTTAATATCAGAAAAATTGTCTAAAACATTCCTTAAAGTATTACAAGACATAGCCTCTAAATTTCACTACTGTAATCAGAATCCACAAAATATACACACTTCAACGAATTCTGCTCCTAAAACAGGCCTCTCCCATTTTCTCAAAATATTTTCAGGCTCATTTAGACAAAGGACAGCAAAATTAACTTAGACGAAGTTAAAACAATCTTTTTGATTAGAAGTCTCATTCAAAACCAATACTTTTTCTCTTTTTAAAACTTCCAGATAAAAGCTTCCTCAAAATTCCCCCAAACTGTCGTTTTTATTATTTGCTAGGTTTTCATACACCATCATTTCTTGACAAAACTTTTGTCTCCCAAATGCTTCTAACTGAAGAGATGTCCTCCTATATAGGAATATAAAAATCTTTTTACTGATGTGTATGAAAATAGTTTTCTTACAACTGAAGTTTTTGGGGGTGACTTCTTCACATATATGCCCTCAAGATATATCAAACTGACTATTACATTAGGTTTAACCTTACTTAATTCTAGACACCAAAAATAGCAATGTCTGTTTGCAGCATCTGCACAGTTTAACTATAGTCATCCAAGAGAAACAGACACTTTAAAATCTGAGCAACCCAGTGCCCTAGAACTGCCAAAAGAGACAAGTCTGTTCCTTGATTATTATAGTATGTTCTGGAAACTATCTAAATGGAGATGTCTGCACTTCACCAGCTAAATTCTAACTTTATACTCGGATCTTAGCAACTTCCTCAAACAAGACTTCCTTAAAAGGCATGAAAGAAAATCAAACAAACATGAGTGGCATTCTGCACAGAATGCCAGTATAAGCAATCTAAGCAATAACAAATGCAATCTTAATATTATAAGTAGTAACTAACTGATCCTTGGCAATCTAGGCTTTCGCCAGTTTTATCTCCCTCCCCCCCCCCCCCCCGTATTCCAGTGATATCTAGATAAGCAATGCTAATTTTTTTGCATTGTGATACTGGAATTAAGAGTATCATGACTGGATGTTCCTAGCATTTTTCCAGCTATAGTCTGTAGCTACTGAACTTCTCATAGCAGATGCTTAATAGATTTGAACACCCTAAGTTCACTCTGATCTTAGCCGCTTTGACTAAATACATGGAATTCTGTGCGTGAACAAAAACGTGGACTGTCTCCAAAAGCATCTTAAGAATTTTGTGGTCCATATTCTGGCTTATCTGGTAGTACTCTGAAAAGGTTCAGTAAGTGCATATTCTTCACTGCAAACATATCAAGGATTCCAGGAGAGGTTGATTGCTCATTTGACTCCTAGCCATAGTGGCCCACTTCATAAAAGTAATGGTCAAGAAAATAATATTCCTGAAATTCCCAGGTGATTCCAATATCTGCATAGCCCCTCACCAGTCTTGCACAGTATGAGCCATATCTCTTCCTGATTACAGGCTTCATATCTCCTTGACCATAACAGAGTTAACAAGATTAAAAGGACTTTTAAGGAAAGCAGAACATTTTAAATAAAGATGATAGATGAGAGCTAGCTGTTCAGATTGATCCTCCTCTGATAAGCTGCCAGAAATGTAAAGGCAGGAAAAGAAACCTACTTTCTTACTTCCTTGAGTAAGAAGTGCTCCAGCTCTTCCAGAGCCCAGGAACTGAGCAAACAGATTTCAGCAAAAACATTCTCTCTCTATAAACTCAGAGGCTAGTCACATAAAGAGAAGTCAATTGAATCAATCAGACAGAGAAGTACATTAAGCCATTCATGCCCTCAGGCAGAACCCCAGCAAGATGGAGTAGAGTTCCCAGTGAACCACATTTAGTACCTATCATACATCTATGTGATTACCTGCTTTGGGGCAGGCACCAGATGGGTATGCAGTGCATAAGCAGCCCATAGCCCTAAGAGACAAAGTCTTGACTCTTGAGACCAGGTTGTTGAACTAAAGAATTTCTGGAAGACACAGTGGTTTATCAACAGTACTCTGAACATTCATCTCCAGTGTTGCTGAGGAGCACGCTTTCATAGGAAGCCCACAGCGAACACCCGGATATAGCAATCTCATCTCTGAGCTAGCAACACCAGAAATCAACCAGAACAACAGTAAGCTATTGAGGGGAAAAGTAATCCCAATGATAGATCCTCTTCATCCTCTTGCGGTCATCCTCTCCCTGGAAGAAGGGATTCCTACAAGGAATAGAGGTAGGCTGAAATGGTGGGCAAATAGTTCAGTGTATGATGCCAGAGAAGAAATCACACTGTTACCTGGCTGTGGTGAACTCTGTGGGTTGTCTAGATAAGATATCTAAAAATTGCTGGAGAGGAACAAGTATTAATGGTACATGTAGATTTAAAAAAAAAAAAAAAAAAAAAAAAAAAAAAAGAAGGCTCTGGAGACAACATTTAAGCTGTTAGGAAGAAAACTGAAGACCAACCTCTCCACAGTAGCATTTACTGACATACTTTCAGTATCACACATAGGGCCAAAAATAGAAGTACAGAGGCAAAGCTTTAATCTACAAATGAAGAAAGAGTGCAAGTCAAAAACATTCAGATTAATCAAGAACAGGAGACACTTCAGAAATTAAGGGAGCTGTTATAGGAGGGACTAACTGCAGCTGAACTGTAAGGGAACCAGATGGCTAGCACTTCAAACAAGGCTTCAAAAAGGTTGTAAAGGAGTTCTTAAACAGAAGAATAGGGAAAAGCTGACAGCTACGATAAAGTATGTACTAGATACAAAGTGTTGAACTGTGGCACAGAGGTGCAGAGGTTTAGAGAAGGATGTCTAGTGAAGGATAAGACAGAGGATAGCAATAGTCAAATGGAAAGTGGAGAAGAACAGATGGAATGGATCAAATTATTATAATAAAGAAAAGCACTTCCTGAAGTGCTTCCACAACCGTATTGAATGTCATGGTCCAGGGTTATGATGATATCTAACTGTTCAAAATCAGTATGGGACTTACTTGGAAAGCAGATTGTTAGATCTCTGCATATTACAAGGGTGTTAAACTAGGGGAAGAAGAAATAAAGAAAGTAATGATGGCTAGTGTTATGAAGAATAGCCTTACTGTGATACAGGTCTGATATAGAAGTCTGCATATTCTCATTACAAAGTAATGTTGTTATATTTATTGACATACTGTGCTGCAGTTTTATGTTTGCACAGATCTGTGTGCTTTGACATTAAAGCTCGAACAGAACAAATTTAGTGTAGACCTGAGTAAATAGTTCTGTTGCAAGGCAGAGTCAGGGCAAAGCAGCTAAGTTAAGAAGGAAATTACAGTTTAAGGTAACAGAATTTGAACTTTGTAACCTCTTTCAACCTTATCACTGTGGTTTTACCATAGTCATTCATTATTGTGCTTTAAAATGCCTCCCTATCTCTCACCACAATCCAAGCAAAAGTTTTCACAGAGGCTATAATACACTTTCTCTCCTGCCTTCCTGTATGAATAGTTACTAGCTAGTAGTAAGACCTTAACTCAGATATTTAAAACTAGTTCTTTCTGTTACAGTCATGACTGGCTGAGAAGCAACATTTCCATGTTTGAGCCGGGCTGTCATTGTCCCAGACCTGCATACCAATGGAAACCACAGAAGGGCAGAAATCCATTAAAAGAAATGTTGTGTATGACAGTGAAATATTTTTATGGAATGAGGTGAAAACCATGGGATTCTTTAAGAAGACAGGAAGAGGAACTGGGGGCCAGGAAACAAAACCAAGAAGCTAGTAAGGGGAGACTGGACCTGGGAAAATAGTACTTTAAGGAATATGGAAGAAGGGTAGGACACTTCTCTTTTCATTGCAAATATATGTCAAATCAACAGGCAGAAAAGAAAGGAAAGAAAGACTTGTAACTAAAATTAACTTACTGCACTTCTATCAGTAAAAGCCTTTAGTCCCCACAAAATTGCTTTTCTGATTTGCACAGCCTGAATTATGGGCCAGTGTACCTAAGAGTAGATTTATACCGTAATCAGATGTCAAGTAACACTAGATATGGATGGTGATTACTTTTAACAATTTTGTTCAATTGAAGTGACAAGCAAGTTACAAGAAGAGAAGCTTCTAATCAAAACATTATCATCTGTGAAAACTCAGGGCCTATATATTGTGTTTAAGAAATTATAGATAACAGGATTGGTTTAGGGCTCTTTTTACAGTTCCAGTTAATTGTTGTTTGGTTGGGTTTTTTCTCCTACAGCTGTTTATGTTAGTGCAGTGATGCAGTCTACAGATCAAGGTGAACCAGTCCCCAAGACAAAAAAAGCCCAGGAAAAAGAGGAAGCAGGGATGTCTCACCAGTGTTTCATTACCAGAACAGCACTTCCTACAATTATCACCAGCTCCAGGGTAGGAAGGAGAAAGAGGTCTTTCCATTTTCTCTACAAAGTATGACCTACAGGGATGGAGATAATTAACTTTGTAAACAACTTAGGGTGGGTCCTTGACAGCAGAATGTCTAGATCTTCCCCAAAACTTCCATCTGCCTGCTTTTAAAGATAAGGCCCATCAGAAACAGACAGGTGTTAAGAAGAGCATAAGACTAGAAAATTTATAAGTGTTAAGGAACTGGCAAGTGTGCTGGTTTTAAGCCAAAGAATAAGATAATATTACTTTTAGGATGCAAGGTCTTGGAAAGTCATTTAAAGAAATGAAAGCATTGAAGTAAATTTAAATGAGACTGTACCATCTGTTTAATAAAGTGTATCAAGATTGGTTTGGTTATACATTTTAAAGACAAAATTTGAAAAAGATTTTTCAGAAGTAGTAACTAACCTGCCTTGTAAAGAGATATATAAATGTCTTTTCAATCATATTACTATCAAAGTTATGATTTGTTATATATGTAATGAATCTTGACAAGTTTTCTTCTATGAATGCTTTTTTTAATTATGTGTTTATTTTAGAAGGAATTTAGAATCAGCATATTTATCAGGCTTTTTTTGTTGCTTTGTTTGTGTTTTTTTTTCAAAATGTAGCAGTCTGTTAAATACAGAGCAGTGTAATACTTCTCTTTCTGGAGAGAACCTAACAAGCTTAACAAATCTAACCACAAACCTAACAAATAACCATACTCTGGCAGACCCATTGGTATTCACTTATATTATCTCTTGAAACAAAAACTAAATTCAAAATTGCATAGCACAGCTTGTTTCTGACACTTCTCTTTAATCCATAGTGCTGAACAGTTTCACTGAGGTCTCATGCAAATGATATACTTCCCCTTTGGTTCTTCAACCACTTCCTGGCTGACTCCCTCAGGACACCACCAGGGTTATGCTGAGCAAAATTTGTGCCCTTAAAATATATGGTACAGTTTCAAATATGGGTTGTGTTATCCAGATAGATTTCACATGCACACTAGAGGAGTGTGAAGCTGTTTAATGCGCCATTCTATGCTGCTGTTTTCTACAACTTTCTACACTTACAGAGAGCAGAAGACTAGGCAGATGAGTTCTTTAGGCAACAAATAGCCCTCATAGATAACATGGGATTCCTGTTTATAAGATTTCAGAGCAACAGATTGTTTTCCAGACTGATATTTCTTGTGCCTGCATGTCGTGGTTTAACCCCAGCCAGCAACTAAGCACCACGCAGCCGCTCACTCACATCCCCCCCATCCAGTGGGATAGGGGAGAATATCGGGTAAAAAAAAAAAGTAAAACTCCTGGGTTGAGATAAGAATGGTTTAATAGAACAGACAAGAAGAAACTAATAATGATAATGATAACACTAATAAAATGACAACAGTAGTAATAAAACGATTGGAATGTGCAAAAGATGCGCAGGGCAATTGCTCACCACCCGCTGACCGACACCCAGCCAGTCCCTGAGCGGCGATTCTCCCCACACTTCCTAGTTCCTACACAAGATGGGACTTCCCATGGTATGGAATACACCGTTGGCCAGTTTGGGTCAGGTGCCCTGGCTGTGTCCTGTGTCAACTTCTTGTGCCCCTCCAGCTTTCTTGCTGGCTGGGCATGAAAAGCTGAAAAATCCTTTACTTTAGTCTAAACAATACTAAGCAACAAGTGAAAACATCAGTGTTATCAACATTCTTCGCAGACTGAACTCAAAACATAGCACTGTACCAGCTACTAGGAAGACAGTTAACTCTATCCCAGCTGAAACCAGGACACTGCAGAATGCATTGCTTATTGTACGGACTGACAAGGAGAACAAATTATGATGATGCCTGCAGCAAATGACTTGCTCTGTATTGCTGTCCACAGGCCACTGACTCGGAGGATTTCCCAGGACTGAGACTAAAGGAAATAGCCTGTCTCAAATAGGAAACATTCAACATGCTCAAAAAGGATGTATCACTTTTCAGGCCAGAAAGTCTGTGGACATAAACTCTTCTCTTAGTAGTTAACTGCATGCCACTGAAATACTGTTGCATTTCCTCTTTGCAGTGTTTTGTGCTACTGTGGTACCTGTTTTTAGACGTCATAATTTTGCAAAGCAAGTGTTGCACACGTTCTAAGAAATGGTTTTATGATCAATGATGATAAAGCCTGTTTTCTAATGCCTTTGGTTTTGTAGCTGATGACAGCCTTTTTCATGGCCATAAGTATTGGGTTTGTGTGGCAAGGTTTTGGTAGCAGAGGGGGTTGTAGGGGTGTCTTCTGTTAGAAGCTGCTGGAAGCTTCCCCCATGTCCAACAGAGCCAACGCCAGCCGGCTCCAAGACAGACCCACTGCTGGCCAAGGCTGAGCCCATCAGTGACAGCAGTAGCGCCTCTGTGATAACGTATTTAAGAAGTAAAAAAAGTTGTGGGGCACCCAGAAACAGCAGCTGGAGAGACGAGTGAGAAAATGTAAGAGAAAACTCTGCAGACACCCAGATCAGTGCAGAAGGAGGGCAGGAGGTGCTCGAGATGCCAGAGCAGAGATTCCCCTGCAGCCCATGGGGAAGACCATGGTGAGGCAGGCTGTCCCCCTGCAGCCCAGGGAGGTCCATGGGAGAGCAGATCTCCACCTGCAGCCTGGAGAGGACCTCACGCCGGAGCAGGGGAATGCCCGAAGGAGGCTGTGACCCCGTGGGAAGCCTGCGCTGGAGCAGGCTCCTGGCAGGACCTGCAGACCTGTGGAGAGAGGAACCCATGAAACAGGTTTTCTGGCAGGACTTGTGACCCTGTGGGGGATCCACGCTGGAGCAGTGTGCTCCTGAAGGACTGCAGCCCGTGGAAGGGACCCATGCTGGAGCAGTTCATGGAGGACTGTCTCCCATGGGAGGGACCCCACGCTGGAGCAGGGGAAGAGTGTGATAAGTCCTGCCCCTGAAGAGAATGAAACTGCAGAGACAACGTCTGATGAACTGATCGTAACCCCCATACCTGTCCCCCTGTGCCACTGGGGGGTTGGGGGGGGCGTAGGTAGACAATGCAGGAGTGAAGCTGTGCCTGGGAAGAAGGGAGGGGTAGAGGGAAGGTGTTTTGAGATTTGGTTTTATTTCTCATTACCCTACTCTGGTTGATTGGTAATAAGTTAATTTTCCCCAAGTTAAGTCTGTTTTGCCTGTGATGGTTAATTGGTAAATGATCTTGCCTGTCCTTATCTCACCCCACGAGCCCTTTGTTATATTTTCTCTCCCCTGTCCAGCTGCAGGGCGGGGGGGGGGGCTGGAAGTGATAGAATGGCTTTGGTGGGCACCTGACATCCAGCCAGTGTCAACCCACCACCCTATATCATTTATGACAAGTGTTCCATGTGCATTGCTTGGTGTTAATAAAGTATGAGTTCACACAGTGGTGTTTTCCTCAGCTGTGACACTCGGACTGACAAAAGGCAATGCATTTCCATTTTGTCAACACCTACAGAAGCATGATTATCTTTGAACTGATCTCTGAAGGTGCACAGAATCTACAGCCAGTAAACTAACATGGGGAATGCACCGATCAGCCAGCACTAACATACAAATGTATGCATACTACAGTCATCTCGCTTATTCGCTTAATGTATCAGCTTAGAGGAACTGTTCACTTAGTAATTTCCACAGTACTGGTGAAACCATTGCTATAAGACCATCTAAATGCCACTTAGATCTTAATGGTTCCTACTGTAATTCCGGTTACTGCTCCACTCCTTTTTTTAATGAGTTTTCTTGCATACAAAGTATTTTGTTAGTGTTCTTATGATGCTGACAGAATATATCTGTCATTAATTAGTACTAACAGGAACAGTAAGCTGCTGCTTAATTTTTGATACCTTCCACCCTGATGTGATATTTAATTGCTGAGCCTCTACTCAGAAGAGGCTGTCAATGAAGCTAACTATGGGATGGTTTTGTGACATCTATCAGATTTCATGAAGTTAGAACCACTAATTTGATTTTCACTTCTGACTAGAGTTGTTCTCCTGCTTTACTTAAATCTTTTAGAGTCTCATTTGATATCAAAGTCCACGTTTCTCTTCCCTTTTTACCAAATACGTTGTTCTAAGTGTGTCAGTTTCAGAATATTCCTCTATCTTTTATTAATGTAACAGAATCACAGAATCTCTCAAGTTGGAAGGGATCCATAAGGATCACCGAGTCCAACTCCCTGCTCCTCACAGGGCTACCTAAAACTAAACCATATGACTAAGGGCATCGTCCAGAACATCCTTGAACTGACAGGCTTGGTGCCGAGAACACTTCCCTGGGGAGCCTGCTCCAGTGACCAACCACCCTCACAATGAAGAACCTTTTCCTAATAAGTGTATCGAGTTCAGAAGTAGGTATTATAATGGCACATTGGGTGCAGGGTGGCCCCTGTGAGGAGCGGACGGGGCTTCCCCGAGCCGGACACAGCCAGTTCCAGCCGGCTCCAACCCGCCTGCTGCAGGGCACGGCTGAGCCCCTCAGGCAAGATGGTGGCGCCTCAGGGAAAATGTATTTAAGAAAGGGTAGAAAACACCGGGCAGCAGCTGTGAGAGACAGCAGGGAGAAAAATGCAAGAGAAACAGCCCGGCAGACACCAGGACTGGAGAAGGAGCAGAGCGGCAGGGGAAGTGTCCATGCACTGGAGCAGAGATTCCCCTGCAGTCCCCAGGGAAGACCATGGTGATGCAGGTTGTCCTCCTGCAGCCTGTGGAGGACCCCACGCTGGAGCAGGGGGGTGCGCCCTTGTCACGACCCGGGCTGGACAGACCAGGGAGTTGTGGTCTGTTCGGAATTCCCCCGGGCCAAATTAAGGTGAAATGACACCAAACGATTGGTTGAACGTTTCATTTACAGCAGAAGCAGCCTGAACTTGGGAAGCGTAACAGCAGGTGACGAGGTTTGTCACAGCAGGAATTGGCACGAAACTACCTCAGTAGCCCGTATAACCCGCAGTAACCACATATATATCAGTTCAGGGAATAAGATGAGCCTTCCCGGCGGGTCAGGAGGTTCAGAGTGCACCCCCTCGCTTCCCAGACTCCCTCTCGGGAAAGGAGAGGAGCCCGCCGGCAGCTGGGCCCGCACCCAGTCCCAGACCTGGTCAGCGGTGAAGTCTAGGCATTATGGGGCAAAAAAAGAGAGAAAGCTCTCACCGGCCCTGGCTCCAGCGCTGCTCTCCTCAGCCGAGGGGTCCCGCTCCACAGGGCACGGGCACACAGGGCTTCAGTTCGCACCCTTTTATCCCCTCCTGGCCCCTCCTTCGGGCAGGCACTCGAGCTCATTAGGCTAATGAGGTGTCACGGGCGGTTTGGGCTTCCAGAACCTTTGGGAAAGGGGTTGGTGGGCTTGGGGGTTATTTGGGGAGTAACTTTCCCTTCCCTGCAGACATGACCCTTGTTTGGTCTTTGCCCATGCGCGGCAAACTGCCCCGCTCAGTGCGTCAGAACAGGGAATTGCACAACCTCGGGCACCTCCACACCCTGTTGCCGATTGGCTTCTTCACCTGCCATTCATAATTGTGATGCAGGTTTGTTGTTATGCAGAACTTGCCCCCCACCAGTGTTGGAGACATTAACTCTTTCAGTCCCTCGCATGTGGTGTTGCCCTTGCAGGCCAGTTCCATTCCTTCCCTCAAACACAAAAGCCAGGCCCTGGTCTCCGTCCATCAGGACAAGTGTTTGAGGCATTAACTCTGTCCAGTCTCTCACATCCCTGAAGGAAGCTGCATCCTGTGGAAAGCCCACACCAGGGCAGGCTCCTGACAGGGACTGTTGCTGGTGGAGAGGAGCCCACACAGAAGCAGTCTGTTTCTGGAAGACTGGAGCGAATGGGAAAGACCCACTCTGGAGCAGGGAAAAGTGTGAGGAGGAAGGAGCGGCAGAGATGAAGTATTATGGACTGATCACAATCTCCATCCCTCACCCTTCCTGCACCACTCCGGGTGAGGAGGTAGAAGAGTTGGGAATGTAGGAGTGAAGTTGAGCCTGGGAAGAAGGGGTGTGGGGTGGGGACCTGAGGGGAAAAATGTTTCTAGTTTTTTCTTTGTTTCTCACCATCCTACTCTACTTTTAATTGGCAAGAAACTAGAATAATTTTCCCCAGTTTGAGTCAGTTTATGCCCTTGACAGTAACTGGTAAGCCATCTCCCTGGCTTTATTTCAGCCGATGAGCTTTTTCATCTTATTTTCTCCTGTCCTGTTGAGGAGGTGGAGTGAGAGAGCAGCTTGGTGGGCATCTGGCAGCTAGCCAAGGTCAACCCCCCCAAACGATATTTGCTTGGATGCAAATAACAGCTTCAATTAATGCAGCTTCTTCCACAATCACTTCTGTGAAGGTAATTTATAGTGAAATCTGGAAAAACAAATGTATAAGAATTCATCAGTCTTTACAACTCTCTTCATATGATTAAGCCAACCTTTTTAATAGTAATCAAGCTTATTCAAAGCTGCATATTTGCAAAACAAACTAGCTTAATATTTCAGAAGACATTTAGGATGAAAATATTTTATAGCTAACTACAACCCACTGCAAAATACGTTTTGTAGAGAAACTAACTAAATGGTAGTTCTACTGCTGTACAAGAACAGCACAAGCCAGTATGACTACAATCTCATACTAAAACAGACACCTTTCACAATACTGGACATGTGTGTATTCCAGTGTAGTTAGATTGTAGCTAAATGAGCTAGGGCAGCTCCTAAACTTAATAGTTTAAGTAAGATTCACTGTACTGTATTAATCAGATTAGTAATACTCTTCTCATTTCTAATGTGATAAATACCAGTGAATACTAATATCATTAAAAAAATAAATCTATTAGTAGGATATGTCCTTCCTGTTTTATTGTCTGTTATAGACACATCACTTGCATTTTGGTTCATTGTCAACCTGACCTGTGAACATAAAAGACAGAATGAATAATGTTTGTACTGCAAGTAGCTGAGGTTTGTATGCATCTCTACAAAGTCCAATTATCGTTCCACATGATAAAAAGAGTATATGGTTCTTCAATCATAGAGAAGAAAGACTTTACACAAATCCAGATCCCATTAGGCAGGACACTTGCAAGCTGAATTCCTAAACTCATTTCTAGTTGATTATATGCTAAGTGGCATGGTTGCCATTGCACAACAATTAATTGTCTAAATGGGAAGGCCAACAGCAAAAGTAATCCACAATACCGCTCCCTAAAACAATCTCTACTGAAAGTATTTCAGAGACAAGCCAGTTGTTAAACTGGCATTCACTCAAAATTAAGTGCATTTCCTATACCAGTTTTCTTCTCTCTCCTCACAAGACAACACAGAGGTTAAATAAGTTATCCAAATAAAGGATGAAATCAGGCATTGACAGCTTCCTCTCCCTTTAATATAACTGAAATAGACAATAAATTTAAGGAGGTTTTTGCCTAAAATTTTTTGTAACACTGAAAAAGCACATATGCCCTCCCCCGCCCCCAATCCCAAACCATTTCAGATGACAGATCCTTCCAAACTAATTAAAAATCTGGCAACGTATCCACTGTCACACGTTATGCAATAAGTTGCATCCATCTATGCAACTAATGCGGTACTACCTCACTACAAAAAGAAGGGGTTTTCTATTCTCTGATGAAATTATAGAAGAAAGCAAAAATGTCCAGCCTTCACAGACTGACGCCTATGCTTCTGCGGAGCCCACCAAAGTTAATAAGAGGTTGAATAAACACCATTGTGACTACTGCATCAGGGCCCTGAAGCCCTCTTGAACTCTCTAGTCTGTCCTATTATGTATCAATATATGCATTTCCTTTCTTTTTTAAGTTGGGATTGGGAATTAAGGGCATCAGAAGCTCCTTTTCACTTTCAGAATAACTACTACACCCATGGGGTTGGGGGACAAAACCATTTGTTTTCTTTGAGATCTAAAGCCAAAGTTGTGGGAAGTTTGAAAGAAAGTATTAAAAAAAATAATAATCCATTTTTAAGAGAGTCAAGGAGCATAAATTATAAATAGGAAAAAATAATTTCCTTTCCACAGTTTTGCAGATAGTAAGCATCACAAAATCTGTGCCTCAGATCATATTGTTTGTCATAACTATAACTCTTGCAAAATCTCAAACCTCTCCTTCACTTAATATTGTACTTAAAAATGAGAAGATAGAACAATGTTCCTGTTTTGCTAAGAAACCCTAACACAAGCAGTTTTTACCAGCTATAGCAGCAAGCAATTTAGGTGCAAAATAGGCTTTTGTAGAGAGCATCTGCACCATAATGACTACTTCGGTTAGTGTCACTATCCACCTAAGTAGCTAGAAAAGGCTGTCTTGTTTTCTGTGCCACTGTTGTCTGCACTAAATGGGTAAGAATTGATAGTATCTCTCTTTTGCATCAAAGAGTATGTTTTCTCACTGTGTACTGTGCAGCGCTTTATAAGCAATGGAATTAAAAAAAATTGCAAAAATACAAATGTTAGGGATTTTAATGTTTTTTTAAATTAGCTCATCATTTAGTATTTTACACAAATTTGAACTTTAAACTTAGTTCCAGAAAGCTCTGTACAATGTACACTCTTTTCCTTTTGTTATTCACATTAAGAAAAATCAAAAACTTTTCATTTAAGCACAAATCCTATCTAAAAAGATACTACACAAAAATGAGGATCATTTGAGCTAAATGAATGGTACTCTGATTAGCTTTTAGTAACTTTGGTAAGCTAGTTAGTGAAAAAACCAAAACAAACCAGGAAGAAGAGTTTTCATTTAAATTACTGACAAAAAGGACTATGTGGCTGGTGACCTGTACTTAAATTTACACCCTCAGCATCACAACACTTGGAGATGCATGGGCTCAACTTCATGCTCTCCTTATCACTTTTCCTTCTCTGCCTTCCACCTGTAAACCGTATGTAGGTTTGAGTTTACACATAATTTTCCAGGACATGTGATCATCTCAGAATGTTCATGTAACTTTTAGTGGTTTGACTTAATAAATACAGAAAGACCACCTTTGAGAGCAACAAAAAGGGCATATACCTTCACTATCGTCACAGACCTGTGAAGAAAGCCTTTTCACTCTCAAGAGATACAAAAGCATCAGCAATCCTGCACTCTAATGTGTATTTTTGAGGTTATAAGTTGAAGTGTATTTTAAAAGGAGTGTGAAACTCAGAAAATTTCCCATCTGATTTCTAGCTGTTTAATATTTTTACAGAAATTATGCCGATATCTTACATGCAATGGTAATACTCAAGTATTTAACATATCTTCGGCACCAGCTTGCAGTCAGAGGGAGCTGAAGACAATACAGTGTGTAAGCCAGCTCTCTGTAGATGTGCCAAAAGACAGGAACAGCTCATGCAACAAATATGAAATAGGCTTCTCTGTCAAGTAGAAATATCCTAATATGACACGTCACTCTAATACTCTGCTATCATGCCTTGCCAAAGATGGAATTTGTCCAAGAGATTGATTTCAAAAAGACAGGAACATTGTATTAATTCCAGAAATAAAACAAAATATGAAAGGGACAGCCAACAAACCACTGGGGAAAAAATTAACATAATCAAGATACTGAGCTATTCTGTACCTGCAGGATTGTTCTAACTTGGGAAGAAACTGAAAAGTGAAAAAGGCAGTAAAAATGAAATCTAAAGCCAAATTAACATTTAGATATGCATTTGTAATATGAAAAACAAAACAAAAATTGTGAGGCAGTCTTTCCTATTGCAACAAAAATAATATATAGGCAGTTTAGGACCAAACACAGCTGAAACCAATTCTAACACCAGTGAATGCTGAATGGCTGTTGTACAAAGTGCACTGAAATTTTACTTCCCAATTACCTCTATGGGAAACCTGTTATTGAATGGTGCAAAGTGCAGGATACAATATATAAAAAAAAAAACCCAACAACAACAAAAAAAACATTTAAGAAGAGAAAGGAAAGAAAAACATTTTGAAAGTGAGTCTCCACCAGTGTGTTACTGAAGAGTGTATCAAAGTAAGGCCCAACATATATGAGACTTAAATGCTGTACTCTTGCAAATTCACTCATTCTATGAAAAATAACTGCATTTCAGTCATCAATAGAGTCATCAGAATGTATAATTTGTTAAATTTATACAGCAGTTTGAACTACTCTTAAGAGGCAGAGGGATTTTACCTATTAGATTACCATAACACTAAAAAGGGCACAAACTTGATATGAGTGATCAAAGGGAAACACAACTGCAAGTGCCACATCTTGCATATGAATAATTTAAAAACATGGTTCTTTGTATGTGCAGATGAGGACTTAGGTAATGTATTCCATCACCATTCCCAGCATGTACTTGAACAGCTCTTATAAAAACATTTCTTACTTTGCCTGTGTTATGGTACATTGATAAAAGCTTTAAAAAACACAGCTGTAAAGTTGAGTTGTTAGTATGACAAATCAAGTGTCAAAACAAAATCTCACCTCACTATTTTTGTAACCTTTTTGAGCTAGGTAAATGGGTAAATGAAGGCACAGTGAAACACAGTGCTTACCACACCATAATAATGACCAGTAGTAAAGGAAAAATTAGATTGTCACCTACATTTAATGTCTTATGAAGTAGTAGCAGCCTCTGTTCACTTAAAGGATGTAGACTTCACTTCCATTAGTGACAGTTATCAGCCCTTTGCAGAGAAAGTAAATATCGTTCCATGTTTATCAGCTAGCAGTCCAGTGGTATAGCAGTATAAGATGGGATCCCTTCCAAGTAAGTTGAGGCACATCTTTTGCTATAGGAATAGGAAATCTTTTACCTTAATAGAAGCATTTAGATTTCCAGTATAGTCAATAGAGTGGCAGGTGCCTCTGGAGATCTCCAGAGGGAGATTTGGTCTGCCTAACTCAGACAGACAGACATGGGGTATTTTCTACTGTGGCAGGATTTCCTAAAATTAGGAAGACTTTATTTCACCTGTAAATATGAGCTCCAAGTAATGTCTATTATTTTCAAAAGCAGTATCTTTTTGAGATTGTCTTCTAAAAGAAGAAATACATTGAAATGACCAAGGTCCAACTGCCTGTAATCACAGCACCAAACTATCACACTTACTTCATAAACTCAGTATTTGCACTTGCAGGAAAGATAAATTAATCATGTTTTTAAATTATAAGGGAAGAAAGAAAATTAATTACAATTATTATTGCTGCCATATGCAACTGACTTTGCTTATCATGATTGTCTATTAGAGTGATAGTTGCAGACTGCAGTACATAAGAGACTATGCACTGAATACATTATTTGCCTACTGTGAAGATAAATGAATGAAGAAGAGCCCATCATTTAAAGCTCTCCAAAACACCAGTCTGTACCAGTAAGGATTTTATAAAAGAAGGTGACTTTGTCAAGCCGTTTTTAGCACCAACTCGTTCAGCAGAGTTCATGTTTGTTCCTCTAATTGCACTTTGTTGCTGTGAATACAAACCTGTGAAGTCCAAAGCACAGATTATAGCAGTCAGGGTCCAATGGAATCAAAAAGTTCTATTGATTTTTGGTAAATCCACTATTTACAGAAAGAGAAGGAGGATTACTATGAGCCGCACACAAAGGAGAAGTGTCCAGAAACCACAGCCTGCCAGGAAGAGATACTATCACTTTTGCAACAAGTTTGATATCAGTGGTTTAAAGTTTTGAATAGACTAGAACCTAGAAAACAGAGTATGTTTAAACATTGTATGTTTACATATTTTACAGCCGATTCTTTCCTTGGGATTTTAATGCACTTGTATATCTACCTTGCAAGAAAAGAGGAGATACTAGGAGACATCTGTTCTTTTCTGCATGCAGGGCAGAATGGTCTTTGATCCCTTTTCTTACATACACGTTAAAGATGAGCAGGAAGGGATCTTTAAGATATCTGTTCTTCTTTTGCTATTTGATAGTATTTGTCATTTGTACAATAAATATGTATAGTCTGATTTTCTGAGACCTCACTGGACCCTCCCTTAAATGGGCTCTCCCTTCACATCTTGGAGTATTCACTTCCTTCTTGCCCTTCTGCTGGGATTCTTCAAAGTAAGAAGGGAAAGTTAGTGTAATCGATGAGAAAAGGGGTCATCTGCTTTGAAGACAAAGAGGAAAGAAGGTTTCAGAAAACACTGAAGCTTTCTAACACAGTTTTTCTACCCTGGATTTACTAGAGAGAATTTCTTTTTCTGGTCTGCAATCAGGGTATATTTTTCAATCTGATTTAAGTGATGTATTCTAAATGCAAAACTGGTTATCCTCTTCAAATTAGTCCTTCTGTAGTTTAATCATCTTTTTTTTTAACTACTAGAAAATAATATATAATCATAAAATGAGATTTTTATGAAGAGCTCCCCAAATGTATGTATATGTATATAAAAATTTTTGTATATGCTAAATATTTCTCTTTAGAAAATTATACATTTCTAGTTCATGCGTTCAAACTGACAACCTCTTGAAAAGGGCTCAGAAACATGACACAAGGATTAAATCCTTCAGACCAGACACCTAACTGCAGGTGTCTACAGTGTAGATGCCAACATGTGGGCAATATATCCAAACTCCTTTTATATTGTGCAAGACTAAAGAACTACTGTTCTTATCCTGAAGCACACATTTACATATGGCCACATGAACAGCTCTCTAAGATCCATGGACTAGATCTACATATAAGGGAAGCTTAAACATCTAAATGCAGGTATCCGATTAAGGAACTGAATTCCACCCCTGCTGCAAACAAATGCCACAGGTTATCACTGATTAAATTACATGTCAGTGCATGGCACCATTTTTACTGTGAAAAGTACCAAAAACAAAGCTTCTGATTCTTTGCCACATACTGATATTTACAAAGTGGTAATTTACAAACTGTTCAGTCCTGAAGGCTGTGGAACCATGACAGGCTGTACAAGCAAAAGAAAATCAGGCTATACTTACCACTGATCACAGTCAGAGCTCTGTGTGTTGAGAAGGAAGGACCATATCATATCATGACATCAGGAGACAGAGAGAAATGTTACTTCGATATCCTGCATCTTGAAATGTTTAAAAGCTGATGTGAAAAGTCATATAAACCTGAATTACCACTCATTTCCTTTCTCCTAATACAGAGAGCAAATGGCTACATACAAAACACAATTAAATACCAAAAATTTACTTGTTTAGCAAGCAAGGTTACAGCAACATGGAATTTATATAAAAATATATATAGTTGCCTCAATAAATAGCAAGTTTTATATCACCCTGCCAATCTGTGTCACCTTAAAGCTACATTAAAGTATATAAACTTTTTCAGAACTAATCATTCCTGAAATCTGTAAAACAGGACAAATACAATTTCTTTTCTACTAAATTGGCTATTTAAACTTTTGCAGTGCAGTAATACTGCTTGAATAGAGTGCTAGACTTCAGTATGACTCTGTCTATCTCTGAGGCAACACCACAATCCATTAAGCTCCCCTTATTTAATCTGTCTGTCATAAGCTTAATACATGATTCATCCTTTTGATATCACAAAGGATGAAAAGATGATCTTTTGTATGTGTATCTCTAATTTACGCTCCCCATCCTCCTTTCCCAAGCAGTAAATCGTAGAGAAGAACGCTTTTTCTGCAGTTTCTTCAGCCCTTTTATCTGAAGAAAAGCAGTTATATGTCAGGTCTCTAAGGAATTTGATGCTCTCTTTATCCCCTGACCCTATTTCCATACTCAGAGCTGCAAGGAAACTATCCCATAGAAAGACAACATATTTGGAGGCTAGTAAGACTTGCAGTATGTAAATTTTATGTCCTTCTCCCCAAGACCCACTCTAGTCTTTTGGGACAAAGGCAAATAACCTCTCAAAATGAAATACCTTATAATGGAATTGTTCTATTCCACTCTTTTAGCTCCTCACTTGAGGAGGAAATGACACAACTCCTAGTCTCTAGAGGAAAACAACACAATAAGCTATACAGTGCAGATTTAATATCAAAGAAGGAGGGCATTCCTGATAGATGAAAGACCTTGAGACTAAAACAGTAGAATTTGCAATGTTTTTCTTTGCACATTAATTTGTAGTTCTTAATTAAGTCATACCATCTCTTTGGAGGGAAAATTGTATTCATTTTCTCACCATTGTAACCACCATTTTAATAAAGAGAGACAAAAGCACGCTGAAACTGGAAGGCTATGAAAGATACTTCTTTTAAGGAGGAAGGAATAATGATTGCCTTTGAGTTTAAATCTGGATGCCACTTCTCCCAAAAAACAACCCTACTTACAGAAAAGAAGTTTTGTTGGTTTTTTTTTTTCTATTTCACCACTCTCCTTTGTTGTCAGAGAAGAGTTATTTTTCACAAATAGAGAAATAAGAACCAAGAGAGTTTATCATTAAGCTATCAGTAATATTTCAACTCCAGAAACCATTTGGGAAACTATATTTAAAAGCTGCCAAGAAGATGGAGAAACAAAATTAAAGCAAGTCCTTAGATGGAACTAAATGTACTAGGCAAGGAAGAGCTGTCTAATATCTCTAATTCTCATGTCTGGGGAACGAGGTAGAGAAGTGGAGTGGAGATCATAAAGGTGCCAAGTTTGCATGCCCTCCCTAAATAGCCTCTCCTTTTACAGATGACATGATACTGGGTTAGATGGGTCACTGACAAGAAATGCCAATAGAACATTTCTTATCACTGAGTCTTCAGATCAGTGGAAACATATATGTTTAAACTGAAATAGAGAGTTTTCAGCAAAATAATGGTTGGTTTCAATAGAATCAGGGTTTTGTCCTGTAGTTCTGGCTATCTGTGCATAGACTTAAATTTAGTGACTGACAGATACGTACATCAGGTAATGAACACCAACTCCTTTAGCAAGCATGTTATTCTTGTTCAAACTTCCTAGTTTTTCTATCTGGCATCTAAACAAAAAACCCTGCAGCAATACTAGTTAAAGAAAGAATGTAGATTTAGTAGAGGGAAGAGGGAAATTATGTTTTATTGTGTTTTAAACATATGCACCCAGTTTATATCCCTAAATTATACTGTTTGTGTTTCTGTACATTTACTGCAATGCCGAGTTGTGGTACTCACAGGTGCAGATGGCCTAGCTGCCAGAGTCAGGCCTCCTACACTTATCTACCATATGCAAACCTTTTAACTAAATCATTTTTAATAATTGAAGTGAGACAGAGAGAAAGTAGTGTTTTGCTCTTGATGTGCACTGAGCAGTAACCTGAATTAACAACTAACCTTTAATGTACAGTAAATTAATACTTTCACTACTAGTCTTTAGTACTACACTGTATCTATAGGTAAAAGCAGCTTACCTGAATAACATGTTTCAGCTTGTCAATAATTTGACTTATTACAGGATCTGCTCCCTTCACTTTTACTTCTGGATTTGCAGACTGAGCTTTGATTCCACTGCCAACCACATGATGAGTATAGCTAGTTTAATACACAAACACACACACACACATACTTTAGTAAGTTATTCTGCTCTCAGAGAGTCATCTTCTAGTTTGTATTAACTCTCATGGCACCAACATTCCACTTCAATGAGATGCATTAATTTTGTGCACATATTTTTCACAGAAAAGAAATACAGCATAATGTAATTACTACATTCCACAAAGTTGTATTATTTATTACAGCTTTAATTTTACTACAAACTTTTAAAAGAAAAAGAGTTATCTACAGTTTCAAACAAGAAACATTCAGCCCTATGCATGGGGTTTTTTGTGTGTGCAAAGACTGTCATCCATTTTGGTTTTGCTAAATACAAACTACATGGTGATTGCCTAAATGTATGACATTTCAGGTTTTTAAAACAAACTCCAGATTCTACACACACTATGTTCAGAACTACACCTGAAGTTTCCTAGTGTTTTTGTGGATGCACATGCAGACAGAATATTGCAGGACAACAGCCAAGTTGTGCATAAATTATTTAGCATTATGTAACTGATATAAGTAGAGTAGGTAAAAATTTACTTAATAGATAGATAGGTAAAAAAGAATCAATAGAAAACAGATATATGGTTGTTCAAGAAAGAACTGCTGTAGTAAGTAGAACATTGTTTCTAATATATCAAAATTCAAAATACAGAGACTGAAATTAAACACCTAGCAGAATTCTGTGGCTTATTAAGATGTAATTCTTCATTCAACTTCCCATGTTATATGTAATACTCAAATTGTGCAAGAAAAACTGAATATCTACCTTCTCATCACAGATACTGTACATTGTGCAAATACCCTCCATATGTTAGGTTTCATCTGCATACCCTACAAGAGGATAGCTCTATATATCTCTGTCTCAAAAATATTTTGCCAGCTGTTATGCTGTAAGAAAAAGAAAGGAAAGAACCCTATCAGGAATGGAGTAAAGAAATGCCTAATTCCTGCCTATTAGATCTGCATATGAGCATAGACAACAGAGCATATTCAAATTTAGCATGATCTGTTTTATGAAAAACACTGCAGGTCCTCTTAGCTCTGCAGAAAACCTTCCATGTATGATAAACAATGAACACTGTTCATTAAAACGAGGTTGCCACATAACAACAATATTTTTGTTTTTATCTTTGCTTAAATATCACCTCAAGTGAGACTGAGGATATTCTTAAGGAAGCATACCCAGACACAGATGCCATTCCTAAAATTACATTGGCCGTGCTCATAGGTATAAATTAACCCTGTCATATAAAATTACTCTAAGTTTTCCATAGGTCCCAGAGAGCGCAATTTGCCTTCTATGTGAGTGACAAGAATTAGTAGCTCCTTCAGGCATTACAAGAAGACACTTTTTGGACTACATGTTCTGCAAAATGCTTCAAAAGTGAACTAATTCTAAGGCTCAGCAAAATTTTCCCAGACTTTTAAGGTCCCAGACTTTTAAGGATCCAGCAGTCTTTCATCACTTAAGTCCTTTAAAGCATTCGGTTTCACACAGTAAATACTAAAATTCTAGACCTTCTACATACAGCTCTGCATGTGCTATTTAGGCCAAGTGTACTCTCTCTTTCTCCTGCAAGCAATCAAGTACACTGGAAGCAGATATAATATCAAATTTAAATTCAATTATGCATCAAGATATCACAGCAATGATAACCTAGGATTAGTCACAAGTTAAAGATTTCAGCTTTATTCATTCTTCATTTGACGAAAATATAGTCAGCTGTAACCAATATTCAGGACATACTGTATCAGATAAAGGTAAATACTAAAAATAATAAGCTCATTACTAAAAGTCATTATGGAACCTTTTGCTGATTCACTAGCCATACTATTACTTGGAATGGATGTTAATGCTGCACAATCAGGACAGCAAAGCTTAATGTACTTAATGTAGTTCACTGGAACATGGTAGTTGAAATGAGTTTAAAAAAAAAATCTTCATAGCACTGTTGAATACATTGAATATATGAATGGCTCATATTCTTCACAAAATGGTATTTTGGTTTATAGCAGACAGCTTTTTGTACTGTTTTGTACTGATGGGGCAATTTGCCAGCTTGTAGTGATGGAGTAAAGCTTTTTACAGGGGTGTGTACAAAATCTGCAGCCTGCCTGCTAGACTTGAGGGAACGTTTAACACAGCAATTTCAGTAGGGTCGACAAATCTTCTGGTAGTTTCTAAGGATAAAAAAAACCCCAAACCTAGAAACATTCTCCAAGGTTTTCCTCAAAAATCCTTCTTTCACAGTCATTTGTCTAAATCAAAATAGATAATTCAATATGGAATTCATTCCTTCCTTTCCCTTTCCAGCTGAACAATACTGCACTCACCAGATGGACAACTGGTTTAACTTAACACACTGGTTTAATGCAACACAGCAATTTCTCTTCATACTGTAACACTGTAAAAAAAAAACAAACCCAAACTTAAAGGTTATTGCTATCCTTTCTACACACTGCTCTCATTTTCTGTTTCACAGCATGCAAAACCTATGTTCTCACTTTCTGTCACTCAGAATTCTTCAATTAACACCTTTTTCCAAATGCTGCAAGCCCAACTATTACACATTTGCCAGTGAACTACATAACTATGTGAAAAAGATTACCCTTTCTCTTTTTTTAATTCAATCGATGATACTCGGTTGTCTAACTATGCAGGAAGAAATAAACCATACACAAGTTGAGTCTTGCCTAGGCTACAATTTTATTAATTTAGCTCATCTGGGAATCATCTGGCAATGACTCGTTCAAAGCTGACCATCATTTCTTTTTCAGCTATTTCCACAATGAAATCCACACCCTTGCACAGCTGTTATTTACCGCAGTACTAAATCCCTTCTTTCATGTGAGGGAAAGTAGCTGGGAAAGTAACACTGTCTTGTCAGTGGACCAGATATTAGGAGTTTCAGTTGTGTTCCCCAACCTCTTTAGGGCTGTCATCCTCTAAATTCCTCTTCAGCTGTGGTTCATAAGGAATAATTGGATTTACTTACCAGTAAAAAGTGTTAGCAATTAATTTGGTTGTCTCGCTCCCACTTCTAGTCGTTCTGTTATAGAATCACAGAATGGTTTGGGCTGGAAGGGACCTTTAAAGATCATCTAGTCCAGCCTGCCTGCCATGGGCAGAGACACCTTCCACCAGACCAGGTTGCTCAAAGCCCCATCCAACCTGGCCTTGAACACTGCCAGGGATGTGGCATCCATGTTCTTTTCATGTTCTCTCAAAGGCAAAATACATATCCTCCCCATGTAGAGGAGGTCTATTATCTAATATTAAAATTTCTTTCTAGGCAATGATTGATTCTCCTTTCTCACGTAAAAAATATACCCTTTTTTCTGATTTGCACATTTTCAAAATTGTCAGCCCTGTGTGGCCCAACAGCTCTTTACCATTTTGGGTTGGAAGCTTCAAGTTATCCCAGAAGCATGTCCATAATGCCTTTGAATGTTCTCTCAGTTCTCATGATTAAGGCAATTCTTATACAAAGTCCAGATATTCTTATCCAGTAATACTGCCTGTAGCAAGTATCACTCAACCTTCACCTCTTTTGCTCACTTTGGTGAGAAAAATCATTGCTGCACAGAAAGCAGGTGTACAGTGTGAGTGGGCATGCTCTAGTCTGGTAATACTCCTGTCCATTCTTCTGCCTGCCCTCGCAGCTTTGTAAAGAAAATTAAAGTTTGGTAAGCATTTTCTTCTTTTACTGTCACTACCAGGCTACTTTTTCTTCCCTTCAGGAAGGAAATCCACTCAGTCACTTACCTGTTGAAGAAGCTACTTGGATTAGTTACCCAAACTGCATCCTTGCTGACTGCTCAGAGGTGGGGTTTGCTTTTTCCAGTTGAGAGTGGGGAAGGATAAGAAGCTGAAGCAGAGGTGACATGTGCATTGAAGCAATGACAAGCAGCCCACTAGTGCTTGATAACACCACAACTTTAAGTCTATTAGCACTGAACGACTATTAGATCATTAGGAATTGGTAGTGACAACCTCCATATTACTTGTCCTTACTTGCTCTGAGCTGTTTAGCACCTTTCTTTTCTAGCTTCTTTCTCATTCCTGACCTTTCTCTCACCCGCAGCCGGCATGATCCTTTCCAGGGCTGACAGAATAAGTGAACTTCTGATTCCCCCTGCCTATGGGCCTCCTCACCCTCCACAACAACGCTCCCAAGCAGAACAGAGCACTTCTCTACCTAAAACCTCACAAATGCACTGCTGTCCCCAAACCAGTTCAAATCCTGTTCTGTGACAACTGACACATTTCAACCCATCCTCCTGACATTTTTGTCTGTTACTGGCCCCAGCAGACCCCAAATAACACACAAGATTACATCCATAGAAAAAACTTTGGGTCCAGGACTGGTATAATCACTACTCATTTCAAGGGCTTCTGGTTCATCCTTAGGTCTACTGAATATTTACCACATTCCCCAGTTTGACTCTTAAAGGAGTTGATACTTCTCCTTCTCTCTCCAGAAATCATTATGCTTTTGAAGTGCTGGTTTAGTCAAGCTTTGTAAAGCTTTACTCCTTCAAGAGTTTTTAATTTTATATTCAGGGAGAATCCCATCTTGAAATTAATCCTCCACATTCTGGATGCCAATTTTCACCCAAGAAGATACCTTGTAAAGCATCACATATGGAAAATAAGGAGTTAAATGACAAAAATTAAGATTAATTTGGATGGAACAAAAAGAGTGCAATCCCATTTGGAAAAATGGTTTTCCCCAAACGTATTGGATTTGCATGACAAGGTTTTGGTAGTGGAGGGGCTACAGGGGTACCTTCTGTTAGAAGCTGCTGGAAGCTTCCCCCATGTCCAACAGAGCCAATGCCACCTGGCTCTAAGACAGATCCGCTGCTGGCCAAAGCTGAGCCCATCAGTGATGGTGGTAGCGCCTCTGGGAGAACAGATTTAAGAAGGGGAAAAAAAGTTGCTGTGGCACAGAAACTGCAGCCGGAGAGAGGAGAGAGAACATGTGATAGAAACAGCCATGCAGAACCCAGGTCAGTGCAGGAGGGGAGGAGATGCTCCAGATGCCCGAGCAGAGATTTCCCTGCAGCCCGTGGGGAAGACCATGGTGAGGCAGGCTGTGTCCCTGCAGCCCAGGGAGGTCCACGGGGGAGCAGATCTCCACCTGCAGCCCGGGGAGGACCCTATGCTGGAGCAGGGGGATGCCCAAAGGAGGCTGTGAGCCCATGGGAAGCCCGTGCTGGAGCAGGCTCATGGCAGGACCTGTGGCCCCATGGAGAGAGGAGCCCACGCTGGAGCAGGTTTTCTGGCAGGACTTGTGGCCCCACGGGGGACCCACGCTGGAGCAGTCTGTGCCTGAAGGACTGCAGCCCATGGGAAGGACTCATGTCGGAGAAGTTTGTGGAGGACTGTCTCCTGTACGAGGTACCCCATGCTGGAGCAGGGAAAGACTGTGAGGAGGAAGGAGTGGCAGAGACCATGCATAATGAACTGACCACAACCCCCATTCCCCATCCCTCTGTGCCACTCAGGGGGAGGAGGTAGGGAAGCCAGGAGTGAAGTTGAGCCTGGGAAGAAGGGAGGGGTGGGGAGAAGGAATTTTAAGATTTGGTTTTATTTCTCATTATCCTACTCTGATTTTATTGTTAATAAATTAAATTAATTTTCTCAAGTTGAGTCTGTTTTGCCTGAGATGGTAACTGCTGACTGATCTCCCTGTTCTTATCCTGACACATGAGCCTTTTATCCTATTTTTCTCCCCTGTCCAGTTGAGGAGGGGGGGCGATAGCACGGCTTGGTGGGCACCTGGCATCCAAATTTCACAATACTGTCTTTGTGTACCAGTTCACAGCAAAAATGATGAAGAACATTTTTCATATGATGTTGCATTGCTAAATGATGGTGGTCTCAGTATAGAGCCCCCAAATGTGAATACACTCAACATACTAAGGTAAATAAATGCATAAGTTCGCATTTTTCCTGTTATTAGAAATTCTAACCCATATTAAATTTGTTTTCAGTGCAAGGTGATCAGACTTTGATCAATTGACATTAAAAACTATCATTTAACTTTGAGTCTTTTGTAATTACAGGCTCTGAGAAATCACAAGGCAGGGTGAAAACACTTTTTCTTTCTTCAGGTGTACAAGGCATTGATAGAGCCTTATGAAGTATTGCTTTATCGATCCTTATCGGAAAAGTAAGATTATGGAAGTCAACCTCTTTTTGTTTAATCTGCTCTTTTGCTGCTTGAATTGATTTCTTTTGCGTACAAAAATTATAAACTTACTTGTATGTTGTTTTATTTTCCATACATCATTGTGTTTAATTAACAAATGTCTATAAATCTAACATCGTCAAACATTCTAATGTGAACTAAATGGTCTGTCAGAGCTGAATGGGCTATTGGGAATATGAGCATGGTACACAAAATTTCATCCCCGCAGACTTTACATGCAAAATATGTTTCCCTTTAGTTGCGGGAAAAATATAAAAATCTCAGACTCTTGGTTTGAGAGACTTCATTCATTATAAAGTTTTAATACAGCATTAATCACTTCCTGTTTCTTTTACTTCTAATGTACAAGTAATGGAAAAAACATTTTAAGGATCCCCACAGAGGTAGCCTGACTTGAGCAAGTGTTGCTCGAATTTGAATCCTGAGGAAAAAAAATATGACAAATTTCTTGCTAGAGAAGTAATAGACCCGCCATCTGTGCTCATTTCTGTACAAGCATGGTAATGTATCACATCACTTTAATAGGCAGACTTGGTCCCCAAGTACTATTCATTTTCATCAACACTAGGAAAAAAAACAACCACCAATGTATTTGTATTCTATAAACATGTTTTAAAGTGATGAATAACAAAGTGCCCATTTTCTGAGCTCAATATATGAATATTCATATAAATTTCCTATTACTCTCTATTGTATCTATAAATACCGTTGGTGGGGTTTACATTTGATTGTATTAATATCTCTGTTAAAAAAGAAGATCATGCTTTATTGGCTATCCCTGATTTCTTGGAAAAACATGCATGTTTTCCAAAATGGAGTTGGAAAAGCTATTAGAAGTAATGAACATATTAATTCTTGTAAGAAGCAGCCGTTTTGGACATGGTGCTTAAGGCAGATCTGTACCTCTATATCCCTCCAACACAAATAATCTGTATTATATTGTGATGACAACAAATACTGATACATCATATTTATTGTCAACAACTGATCATGATTTTCTGTTCCTTCACACTAGCTTTGTAGAGTAACATCAACATAGAATAGCTAAAATAGAGTAAGAAATCAATGTTAAAAATGGGTCTGAGCCATAAAGTTTTGATCTAGATCCAAACTTCTCCAGAGTTCAACTCCCAGTGCTAGTAGTTTTGTTTCAGACCTGTTACTCTTTAAATTTGCTGCTACTTATCATTATTGGCTGACATGCCACCAATGACAGGTTTGCAGGGGAACTGCACATCACCATACACCATGGTGTCTTATTGTCTTTTTAGTGAAAAGGATTGCTTTGAATAAAAACAAATTAACTCAGAGCCACTACAGACTTGAAGTTTCCTTTCATCATAGATCAGACTGTTAGAGAACTTGGGAAGTCTCTATGTATATTTCTAGAAAATTATGTTTCCACATGTCCTCATAATCCTGAGAATTTCTGCAGACAAAAATGTAGTCGCAGGTCAAGATAGTCACCTCCTCCAATTACTGGCAAAAAAAATTAACATCAATAACATTTATATATGTTTATATATTTTTATATATAAAAATCCATTTATATATTTAAGGTTATATATATCTATATGTTTATATATACTAAAACACTGTACAGACAAACAGGTAAGAACTGCCCTCTTCCTGATGATGCTGAAGATAAGAAGTGAAAGACAGAGGGGCTAACTTTGCCTTTAATGTTTTCAGGTTCACTAGCACACCAGGCAAGCAAATCCAGAAAAAGAAGAACTGAGGATACTGAATGGGTTTCAAATTTGTTGCTGCTTCCACTGCTTGGAAGAAGTGATGTTGAGCTTCTTTTAGGCACTTGGAACATGTTACAAGTGGGAGATTAAAGTAACAAAAGGTGTATTATCACAGCAAATGCTATTCTCCAGACCAATCCTAAGCATTTTAGCAGTCAAGCCTCTCCCAAGAAATCTGGTGACATGCTGCACTTTAGCAAGTTTAGCTGTTCACCCATCCTGACGTCTCTCTGCCAGCTGCTACCATCACCTTCTACCACTGCCTTCCTGGGCTTTTCAGTGCTTGGCTCAATTAGACTTTATTAAGAGTTACTGAGGAATCTCTATGTTAAGTTGTCAAGTTACAGGGTCATGGTAGTGAGACAACTGCTCTGGATGTGAAGGGCTTAATCACCGGGGTGCATTGCCTTACCTCTGAAGTACTCCTGTGTGTTCAGGTTGTCACATTGCTGTAGGAGGTTCCAGTGGCTCAAAGCTGCTGCAGCTTTAGAGATGCTGCAGCTTTAGAGACGCTGCCTTTTTGTCATTTTGTGGTAAAAGGATTCTCACCTCCATTCACAGTATTTCATCTCAAATGAAATCTTAACAGGTAGAATTACAGTAATCTCCATGAGAGCAAGCAGACAACAACCACTAACTCCTCATCTGGTAACAATGGAGAAGTCTCTCTATTGACTTAATTTTCTGCATTTGAAACTAATTTGGTATAAATGAAGCAATGCTGATTTTCATCAGCTGACTGTTTGAAGCAAGCACTGAAATCCTAGGGAAATAGATTGAAACTAGGTGTTTACTTCCTGTGGGTTTTTTTGGAAGCTCCAGACAGAGAAAATATAATATACAGGAGACCAAATAACTTAATTTTTAAATTAATCTGTTTATTTACTGTGTTTATTCTCCTGTATTCATCTTCTTTAACTGGCATTGATACAGTAACCAAGATGCAACTTTTGCAATATGCTCCTCCTTCACAAACTGGATTTTCTTGTTTGTATGTTCTAGTCTGGAAAACTAGGCATTCATGTACTGGCATTGCTAAGGGATTTGTTTTGTTCAGCTTCTCATGTTAATTGAATTCTAAATTACTTCACAGCTTAGGCTGCTGGCAGTTACAAGTTACAAGCAAGCACCTGTGTTTATATAGTCTCACTGTGTTTAAGACTGGTAAAGCGTGCCCACCACATTTTGTTTTATTTCAAACTTGGGATATGATTTTTAATAACTCCTTCTCAGCTTGCTTGCTTGCTTTATGATTGCTGATAATTGCTGTTTTACACCTGCTATTGCTAGCATCTTTGTCACTGCTGGACATTTCAAAATTCTGGGTAACTGTTAATTGAGAAATTAACAATTACCTGAATACTAGTATAAAGTAAACATGTGTAGCAACAAATGAGTAAGAGTGTTTAGTGATGCAAATTTTAATTAACAAAGCTGAACAAATAAAAGAATCACTGCAATCATAAAAAATGCTTAGCACTTGAACAGGTGTGTTTGTTGTTTTTGCCTAGTCTTACAAAGTTTTTTGAGAGTAGATATTGCAAAGTTAGCTTCAGAAAACTTGTCAAAAATATTTGACACTTAATTATCAGAGACAATATTTGTAGTAATTCTAAGACAGAATCCATTTTTCCTAGACATTTTCAATATTTCTTAATTAATCAACATTTATTTTAAAAGGAAATAAAATGTCTTTGAATTTTTCAATGAAAATTAATTTTTAGATCTGTAATTTGGTATATATTTGAAAAAAACTGATTGCATAGACAGATTGTTAAATTTACAGAAAATTGTTAAATTTACAGAAAATGTTAAGTGTGGAAAACAACTGAGTAAAAGGTGTGTTATTTGTGCTTCAGACAAAAATATGTTTCTGTAATCTTTAGGCTAAAACATGTCTAACAAAAGATTATTTTTGATCATTGACCAGGCCTGCCTTGTTAAAGGAAAAAATAGCAGGTCAGTCTTCGGGTTTTTCTATACTTGAAAACAAGAGACATGTCTTTGCAATACTCCTTTTAAAACAGGTATTTCATTAAAAACTTGCTTATTTGGAACAAGGTTCATGGCAATAAGACAAATCACACTGAGTATGTAATAAAGTAACTATTATAGAGTCTTTTGGAATATCTCTTTTAATGAATTTTCAAGTGTGACCCAGACCTTTGTTATTTTGTACAGCACAAAATCTATCATCTCAATAATTTTCATTATGTTCTAATCCTACAATTGCTCTTCTAAAGCTCAAAAAAACCTCCAACAATCCTTCATGATCTTAATTTGAACACCAACATTTTTAAAAGGATTTTATATATAGTGGTTGGAAGCCAGTTCATCATAGTTTTAATGTTAGATGTGTCTTCCAAAAATAAATTCTTAACTAGCAATAAAAAGTGCTAAAGGAATAACTAGATGTCCCAAAGGCTTCATTAGGCAGACAGGTCTCCCTCTGGAGACTTCCAAAAGCACCAAACTTCTCCAGTTGCTATGTATGGAACATGTATATAGAAGGATTGTTTTACTAAGCATCTGAAACTCAGTACAGGATGTGTGTCTGTTAAGTAAGACTATCCTTTTTGCAAAGAATGCAACTTCTATTGAAGTGAAAACTACTAAAGATCAATGTTCTTCTTCAGAAGAAATGCTATAAGCCACACGCTGAAAATTCATGTTTTGAAGCTTTCTTCTACCACAGCAAATAAATTCTGATCACACTTAAAGATTGATCAGTAGCACAGTTGTGAGGTACTCTTTCAAGTTAAAGTTATACAAAATGTTTTTAAAATACTATCTTTTCCTGCTGATTTTCCTTTTTCTTTTTCTTGGACATCATCTGAATGAAGTAGTCCACATTAACTTAAAGAATTCTAGAACAATTCTGCCCAAATGTTATCAAAGCTTAAATACATTTCCCTGTAAATGCTGTTATTCCCTACTGTAAAGCAAACTTCTATATCATGTTATCAACATCGGAGAATTTTGTTTTGTTTTCCTTCAAAGCTTAATCATTACACTGTTTCAAAAGTTCAAGAACTTTTGAAGAATTCTCACTTGAAGGATACCATGGAAATTAGTCTTCTTGTCAGTTAATGGTAACCACTGTTAACAGTTATCTATATGTATGTATCTCAGCAGTATGTTGCTAAATTCCAGAGAGACTATTCTTATATGTGATGCAAAAAGAATGCCACAAAGAGTGAGACAGAACATCCCAGACAACAGCTCTGTTCTACCAAACAGAACTTAAACTCTGCAGAGCATCACACATACACTAGCGGGGGGAATTCCTCACTCTAACAATGTCCAAATTCTCCATGGAGGCAAAACAAAAAGCATCAGAGATGCAGCTACTATCAATCTGCAATGCACTTTAACAAATAAATGTGTTCTAGTAATTGCAAGCTCCGTTGAAGAGAAAAGAACTGAAGAGGAGCTTTGAGACAGATATTTCATTTAAACTAGGTATCTTGGGTAAGTCACATGTTTAAAATTGAGAAAATAAATTCTTATTACATTAGAAAATAACTAAACAGCAGACATAGGCAAGCACACTAAATCTAGACAAATAACGACAACTGTATCTCCTTCTTGTAGTATTCTTGAAATCTTCTTACAACCTTAATTCTACTGTACCTTCATTTAATGGTGCAAGGAAATGAGAGATATTAATTATCATAAACAAGCACATAAATGTTTACAGCAAATAGCAGGCAAAACAAAAGGAATTATCTTGGAAAAACAATTCAAACAACTTGGAAACACAAAGCTGTCAAGCCTAATTAAAATTGAGAAACCTGCTTCCCCTATAGGACACTAAAATATCTCGTCTTGGAAATGGCAAAAGGGTCATGTAGCTATGGCTTTATGTAGGACACCAAACCATGGAGACAGAAGTCTGACATTTCACATTTTGTCCAACGTAATGCTTCAGTGCACAAACCATTGTATCCTCTAGGGACTTGGAATGCACCTGATAATTTTGGGACTGATACCTGAAACAGTGCTGGCACAATTAATATTTATCTCACAGCCACATGGGCACTATGCCACTACATATCATGTCAAAGGTGCACTCTCACAAGCCATTCTTTGTTATCGAGTGGTTTGTTTTTT
Organism: Astur gentilis; assembly: GCF_929443795.1. Taxonomy (NCBI): domain Eukaryota; kingdom Metazoa; phylum Chordata; class Aves; order Accipitriformes; family Accipitridae; genus Astur; species Astur gentilis. Next base: position 8,388,203 of record NC_064892.1, read on the forward strand.
CTGAGGTAATTTATGGAAAATTAGCACAAAATGACAGTTAAGTTATGGTGAAGCACTATCAAGCAGATAATAAACCTGAATATGATTATTGACAAAAGAAGAGAAGGTCATTCAGCAAATAAAGGTCAAATGAAGGAATCAAGCTAAGTTGCTGTGCAATGCCAAGACTGAAATGCTAGTTCAGCAAATTCACTGACATGAGCCACTCAATAGATCTTTTTCTGTTTATTCTAAACAGTGAAATTCCCTGTGGCAGTGAAGCTGCTTTTTACTAGCCCTTTCTGTTGTCAGAGTACACTTAGAGTTAGCAAAAGATTGGTAGATTAATAATAAATCAATGTAAGTGGCCAATCCATCTCTGTGGCTTTGGATTCATTGTATCTTCCTCATTTATCTAAACGTGCATGAATGACGATGCTGCAAACTAGGAATCAATGACATGTATCCGACGTGATGCTTTTCGCCTTAAATGTTTTATGACACCTATTGCTTAATATTGTGTGGGGTGGTAGGGTTTTTGGTTGTTATTTTGGCATGGGGGGGCGTTCTTCACAAATAAAACACTTCCATCTAATCTGTTCCCATTTTCAGTACTGTTAAATCCTAGACAATATAAGATTATCTTGAGGAGATATAGGGTGCATCCAGTTTTACACTTACCAAAGCATGCTTATTTCATGTACATCTGTGTGGGAGGAAAATCAGTCCCCAGCTGTATTACTATACAATTTGGGTTGGTTTCATTTTTAT